>NC_132794.1:55632721-55956054 GCF_048418805.1 Vulpes vulpes
AATGCGTAAGAAAAGTAAAGCTTGAAATGATAGTCAAGACACCTGCCTAGGGTGGAGCTAAACCCAGGCTACCGACTCCAGAACCCAGACTCAATCACCACATTATCTGCCTTCCTCTTTAAAATTAATAAGCAAATCTCCTTTTCTCATTCTTTTTGTGAGGATGCTACAGTGAAAAATAAAAAATAGTGAAAGGGAATAAAGGGGAAAGGAGAAAAAATGAGTGGAAAATATCAGAAAGGGAGACAGAACATGAGAGACTCGTAACTCTGGAAAATGAACTAGGGGTGGTGGAAGGGGAGATGGGCGGGAGGTGGGGGTGACTGGGTGACAGGCACTGAGGGGGGCACTTGACGGGATGAGCACTGGGTGTTATTCTATATGTTGGCAAATTGAACACCAATAAAAAATAAATTCATAAAAAAAAGAAAGAAAAATAAGATACAAGTAAATTAATCAGATTAAGTTGCCCAAATGATACCTATTAAATCCCAGAGACTCCATAGGCTACACAGCAGGGTTCTAAAAAGGAAATGATGTTCTCTCAGCATGAGCAAAACCTGTTAGATCTTGTGAAGCTGCCACATAGGTTATTTATCCTGTGGAGTGCTGGGGGAGTGCATCTGTGTGTGTGTGGGGGGGGGGCAGTTGTAGTAGTACTCTCCTTGTTCTAGGCATCACCAGTGCTCTGTGGAAGCTCCCTGCTAGATTCCCTTGGGAGAATGCCCTCTTGCATTCTTTTGTATCAGGAATGTATGCAATGGCATCTTTACAACAATAATTGGCAATATTGTTTTTATTTTCAAGTAATATATAAATTAATGGTGCATCTTTGAAATGAAGGCATCTTGAATTCAATGAACTATGGTTTGTTGAAAAATTCTAGATCAGAACCTAAGGGCAGGAAAGAGAAAATGTCTCTGCTTCTTATGTATCTTATCCCCTCCCCTCTCCACACTTGTTATGGGTGCCAGCCACCATGAGCAGTGGGGTAACAACAGTTTTCAATGGCCCACATCCATCCTTACTGTCCAGATCCCTCACAAACTGATTAATAATTTTAATATATCCCCAATCACCTAATTATAATCCCAAATTAATCCTTTTTCAATCATCACTTAAGGAAAGTGATATCATCTCAAGAAAATAACAGTTTTATTTGAAACTTTTTCTAAGGAGGTGCTGGAGTCAGAGAAATTCCTTTTCAATCTCTGTGCATCAGCTGTATTTATATATTTATATAGCACTGCACACTGAGGAGAAAGAAAAGAGACCAGAAGTAAAATCATCAACCTTTAAAGAAGGTTCATTCACTTCATATTTACATAGAAGAAGGCATGGAGCACAGAAAATTTTTTTATATATTTATATATTTATATATATAAATATATATATTTATATATAATAATATATAATAATATATATAAATATATATAAATATTTATATATTTATATATATTTATATATTTATATAGCACTGCACACTGAGGAGAAAGAAAAGAGACCAGAAGTAAAATCATCAACCTTTAAAGAAGGTTCATACACTTCATATTTACATAGAAGAAGGCATGGAGTACAGAAAATTTTTTTTGACGAGAATGAAATGACTAGGTTTCTCCTTAATCATTACTTCCAAATTAAGTTAACCATCATCTTTCCATGCATCCTGGTTCAATAAAGATTTTTCTGTATAAGCCCATGGCTGCAGTTTATTAAAAATTTAAACTTGCCCTTATAAACCTTACGGGAATCTGAATTGAGATAGCCAGAGATTCTGGCCAATTCATCATTATTATTTCTTGAACTCTGGACGTTTATTTACGCAGCTCCAAACTGATTTGCATTCTGCGCCAGTTACAGGAATAGATCTGCCAGGAAGTTTTGAAACTCGAGAATAGATAGGCCCCTTTCTTGGTTAAGTCATAGCTCCACAAGTACAGATTAGCCCAGCCAGGTCCTCCAAATCTTTTGCAATGAGCATTTTGAAACACATGGGTCATTTAGTTCTGGTTTCCAGGCAGTTTGGTGAAATGCTTAGTCCAGTGAATTGCAAAAGTTTATGATTTCTCACTGAGGAATGAAATGTGACGCAGTAAAACAAACTTCAGACATTTAATACCAGATGTTAATGTAAAAAATGGGAAAATTGTGGCCCCACATGATTTTCTGAACCTTGACCACTAAAGCCCATCATAGTCTGGAAACTATCATCATTTCTGGTTTCCTCTACTATTAAACTTTATATCTAATTTTTTTTAAAAGATTTTATTTATTTATTCATAAGAGACACATAGAGAGAGAGAGAGAGAGAGAGAGAGGCAGAGACACAGGCAGAGGGAGAATCAGGCTCCATCCAGGGAGCCTGACATGGGACTCGATCCCGGTTCTCCAGGATCAGGCCCTGGGCTGAAGGCAGCACTAAACCGCTGAGCCACCCGGGCTGCCCTATATCTAATTTTTTTTAATGTGAAATAATTCTGAAGGTTTAATGGATATAATTCGATCATATCAATATTAAGGCATTTTGTGCACACACTAACAGAATAATGCCATTCCTTGTCATAAAATTCAGAATTACAGCTTTTCTGAATTGTGGTACTTTCTAAAAATCTTAAAAAAAAATAGTTTGCTTGATTATTTTCCTTGCCTGCACTCCACACCTATCTAACTTCATGAAATACATAAGAGAAAGAAAACAAGGGAGGAAATCTTGCTTATTTGCATCAAGAGGAAAAGTAACACCTGAAATATACCTTTCAAGACATGTTGACATTTGTTTGCCCTTCTTCTCTGAATCTGTACACTTGAGAAATTGAATTACTGCTTTAGAAGGAGGTTGCACTATTTATAAATCCCATGTCTATGAGGAGATCCTAGTATGGAATGAGGAGTAGTAGCTAAGAAGCTCTGGATTTGGTGGCCGATCTGAGGGGATTCTATTATTTTCTGTGTGATATTGGACAAAGGATTTAACCTCTCTGTGCATCAATTTACTCTTCTTTTTTTAAAATTTAAATTCAATCAATTAACATATATTTTTAGTTTCAGAGGTAGAGGTCAGTGATTCCTTAGTCTTATGTAATACCCAGTGCTCATTATATCACATGCCATCCATAATGCCCATCACCAAGTTACCCACACCCCAGCCCCCTCCAGCAACCCCCAGTTTCCTAGGATTGAGTGTTTTATGGTTTGTCTCCCTCTCTGATTTTATCTTGTTTTATTTTTCCCCTCTTCCCCTATGACCCTCTGTTTTGTTTCTTAATTTCCACATATCAGTGAGATCATATGATGATTGTCTTACTCAGATTACCTTATTTTGCTTAGCACAATACCTTCTTAGTTCCATCCACATCGTTGCAAATGGCAAGATTTCTTTTTTTGATGGCTGAGTAGTATTACATTGTTTATATATACTACATCTTCTTTATCCATTCATCTGTTGATAGACATCTGGGCTCTTTTCATAGTTTGGCTATTGCGAACATTCTTGCTATAATCATTGGGTTGCAGGTGCCCCTTCAAATCACTACATTTGTATCTTTGGGGTGAATCCCTAGTAGAGCTATTGCTGGGTCATAAGGTAGGTCTATTTTCAGCTTTTTGAGGATCCTCCATACTGTTTTCCAGAGTGGCTGCACCTGCTTGCCTTCCCACCAGCAGTGTAAGAAGGTTCCCCTTTCTCTGATCCTTGCCAACATCTGTTGTTTCCTGACTTGCTGATTTTAGCCATTCTTACTGGTGTGAGGTGGTATCTCATTGTGATTTTGATTGATATTTCTCTGATACTGAGTGATGTTGGGCATTTTTTCATGTGTCTATTGGCCATTTGTATGCTTTCCTTGAAGAAACATCTGTTTATTTCTTCTGTTTCTTGACTGGATCATTTGGTTTTTGGGTGTTGAGTTTTATAAGTTCTTTATATATTTTGGATACTAGTCCTTTATCTGATAAGACATTGGCAAATATCTTCTCCCATTCTGTCTGTTGTCTTTTGGTTTTCTCAACTGTTTCCTTTGCTGTGCAAAAGTTTTTTATCTTGATGAAGTCCCAATAGTTCATTTTTGCTTTTGTTTCCCTTGCCTTTGGAGACATGTCTAGTAAGAAGTTGCTGTGGCCAAAGTCACAAAGGTTGTGTTCTCCCTAGGATTTTGATGGACTCCTATCTCACATTTAGGTCTTTCATCCATTTTGAGTCTATTTTTGTGTATGGTGTAAGGAAGTGGTCCAGTTTCATTCTTCTGCATGTGACTGTCCAGTTTTCCCAATATCATTTGTTGAAGAGACTGTCTTTTTTTCCATTGGATATTCTTTCCTGCTTTGTCAAAAATTAGTTGACCGCAGAGCTGAGGGTCCATTTCTGAGTTCTCTATTCTGTTCCATTGATCTGTGTGTCCCTTTCTGTGCCAGTACCCTATTGTCTTGATGATTACAGCTTTGTAATGGAGGCTGAAGTTTGGGATTCAGATGCCACCAGTTTTGGTTTTCTTTTTCAACGCTCCTTTTAGCTATTTGGGCTCTTCTCTGGTTCCATACAAATTTTAGGATTATTTGTTCCAGCTCTGAAAAAAGTTGATGGTATCTTGATAGGGATTGCATTGAATGTATAGACTGCTCTGGGTAGCATAGACATTTTAACAATATTTGTTCTTTCAATCCATGAGCATGGAACGTTTTTCCATTTCTTTGTGTCTTCTTCAATTTCTTTTATGAGTATTCTATAGTTTTCTGAGTATAAATCCTTTACCTCATTGGTTAGGTTTATTCCTAGGTATCCTCTGGTTTTTGGTGAAATTGTAAATGGGATTGACTCCTTAATTTCTCTTTCTTCTGTCTCATTTAGTGTATAGAAATGCAACTGATTTCTGTGCATTGATTTTATATCCTGCCAATTTGCTGAATTCCTGTATGAGTTCTAGAAACTTTAAGATGGACTCTTTTGGGTTTTCCACATAGAGTATCATGTCATCTGAAGAGTGAGAGTTTGACTTCTTTGCTGATTTGGATGCCTTTTATTTATTTTTGTTGTCTGCTGAGACTAGGATTTCTAGTACTATGTTCAACAGCAGTGGTGAGAGTGGTCAACCCTGCTGCATTCCTAACATTAGCAGAAAAGCTCTCAGTTTTTCCCCATGGAGAATGATAATTCACTGTGGGCTTTTCATAGATGGCTTTTATGATATTGAGGCATATTCCTTCTATCTCTACACTGTGAAGAGTCTTAATCAAGAAAGGATGCTTTACTTTGTCAAATGCTTTTTCTGCATCTATTGAGAGGATTATATGGTTCTTGTCCTTTTTTTATAAATGTAGCATATGACATTGATTGATTTGCAGATGTTGAACCACCCTTGCATCCCAGGAATAAATCCCACTTGATTGTGCTGAATAATCCTTTGAATGTACTGTTGGATCCTATTGCCTAGAATCTTGGTGAGAATTTTGGCATCCATGTTCATCAGGGATATTGGTCTGTAAACCTCCTTTTTGGTGGGAACTTTGGATTTGAGATCAAGGAAATGCTGGCCTCATAGAAAGCGCTTGAAAGTTTTCCTTACATTTCTATTTTTTTAAATAGCTTCAGAAAAATAGGTATCAATTCTTCTTTAAATGTTTGCTAGAATTCCCCTGGAAGTCATTTAGCCCTGGACTTTTTTGTTGGGAGATGTTTGATTACTGCTTTAATTTCCTCACTAGTTATGAATCTGTTCAGGTTTTCTATTTCTTCCTATTTCAGTTTGGATAGTTTATTAGTCTTTAGGAATGCATTTATTTCTTCCAGATTGCCTAATTTGTTGGCATTATAGTTGCCCATAACATGTTCTTATAATTGTTTATATTTTTCCAGTGTTGGTTGTGATCTCTCCTCTTTCATTCATGATTTTATTTGAGTAATAAATAAAAAGAGAATAAAAAATTCTCTTTTCTTTTTGATAAGTCTGGCTAGTGGTTTATTGATCTTATTGATCTGTTCTACTGTTCTTTTGGTTCCTATTTCGTTGATTTCTATTCTAATCTTTATTAATTCTTGTCTCCTGCGCTGGGTTTAGGCTTTATATGTTGTTGTTTCTCCATATCCTTGAGGTATAAAGTTAGGTTGTGTATTTGAGACCTTTCTTGTTCCTTGAAAAAGGCTTGTATTGCTATATACTTCCCTCTAAGTACTGCCTTTGCTGCATCCCAAAGGTTTTTGAGCAATTATGTTTTCATTTTCATTTGTTTCCATCAATTTTTAAAAATTCTTCTTTAATTTCCTCGTTGACCCATTCATTAGTAGGATGCTCTTTGGCCTCCATGTATTTGAGTTCTTTCCAAATTTTCTCTTGTGATTGAGTTTCAGTTTCAAAATATTATGGTCTAAAAATAAACAGGGAATGATCCCAATCTTCTAGTACCAGTTGAGACCTGATTTGTTACCCAGTATGTGATCTATTCTGGACAATGTTCCATGTGCTCTCAAGAAGAATGTGTATTCTGTTGCTTTAGGATGGAATGCTCTGAATATATTTGTGAAGTCTGTCTGGTCCAGTGTGGCATCAAAGCCCTTGCCTCTTTGTTATTCTTGTGCTTAGATGATCTGTGCATTGCAGTAAATGGGGTGTTAAAGTCCCCTACTATTATTATATTATTATTGATGTGTTTCTTTAATTTTGTTATTAATTGGCTTACATAATTGGCTGCTCCCATCCTAAGGGCATAAATATTTATAATTGCTAGATCTTCTTGTTGGATAGACCCCTTAATTATGATATAGTATCCTTCCTCATCTCTTATTACAGTCTTTGGTTTAAAATCTAATTTGTCTGATATAAGGGTTGCCACCCCAGATTTCTTTTGATGTGCAGTAGCATGATAAGTGGTTTTTCACCCTCTCACTTTCAATCTGGAGGTGTCTTTGGGTTTAAAATGAGTCTTTTGCAGACAACATATTGATGGGTCTTGCATTTTTTTATCCAATTTGATACCTTATGTCTTTTGATTGGGGCATTTAGCTCATTTACATTCAGAATAATGATGAAAGGTATGAACTTAGTGCCACTGTATTACCTTTAAAGTCACTGTTTCTGTATATTGTTCTGTTCCTTTCTGGTCTATGTTACTTTTAGGCTCTCTCTTCACTTAAAGGATCCCCTTTTAATATTTCTTGCCTGGATGGTTTAGTGATCACAAATTCTTTTAGTTTCTGCTTGTCCTGGAAGCTTTTGATCTCTCCTTCTATTTTTAAATTACATCCTAGCTAGATACAGTCTTGGCTGCATATTTTTCTCATTTAGTACCCTGAGTATATGTTGCCAGTCCTTTCTGGCCTGCTAGGTCTGTATGGCTAGATCTGCTGCCAGTCTAATGTTTCTATCCTTTTAGGCTATAGACTTCTTGTCCAAGCTGCTCTTAGGATTTTCTCTTTGTCTCTAAGATTTGCAAGTTTCACTTTTTATATGTCGGGGTGTTGACCTATTTTTATCGATTTTGAGGGGGATTCTCTGTGCCTCCTGGACTTGAATGCTTGTCTCCTTCCACAGATTAGTTCTCAGGTATAATTTGCTCTAATATACCTTCTGCCCCCCCCCCCCCTTCTTCTGGGATCCCAATTATTTTAGTACCATTTCGCTTTAAGGTATCACTTATCTTACCAATTCTCCCCTGGTGATCCAGTAGTTGTTTATCTCTCTTTTTCTCAGCTTCTTTGTTTTCCACCATTTTGTCTTCTAGATCACTAATTCTCTCTTCTCTCCTAGCAGTTAGAGCCTCCATTTTTTATTCCATCTCATTAATAACCTTTTTTATTTCAACTTGATTAGATTTTAGTTCTTTTATTTTTCCATAAAGGGATTCTCTAGTGTCTTCTCTGCTTTTTTTCAAGGCCTGCTAGTATCTTTATATTCATTCTTCTGAACTCTAGTTCTGACATCTTACTTATGTCCATACTGATTAGGTGCTGCCTCTTATTCTTTTTTTTTTTTTTTTTGGAAGTGAGTTTTTCTGTCTTGTCATTCTGTCCAGAGAAGAATACATGAATGAGAGAACAAAATACTAAAATAGCAACAATGACCCCAAAGAAATATACACTAAACAAATCAGAAGAGAACCAAAACAGAAAATAAAATTTAAAAATTTTTAAAAAGAAGATATAATCAGACAGGTGGACAGAACAGAGCAATAATATGCTGAATCCTGTATTTTTGTCTGTTTGCTAGAAAACTAGATCCCAAAATTCTAAAGAAAGAAAAACTTTCATTCATACAAAAATAAAAGTAAATACAGTGAAAGGATAGAATGAAACTTGGCCACAGCAACTTCTTGCAAGATACAGCTATGAAGGCAAGGGAAACATAAGTAAAAATTAATTATTGGGACTTAATAAGATTAAGCTTCTGCACAGCAAAAGAAACAGTCAACAAAACTAAAAGACAACCTACAGAATGGGAGAAGATATTTGCAAATGACTTATCAGATAAAGGGCTAGTATCCAAGATCTATAAAGAACTTATCAAGCTCAACAGCAAAGAAACAAACAATCCAATCATGAAATGGGCAAAAGACATGAGCAGAAATTTCACCAAAGAAGACATAGACATGGTCAACAAGCACGTGAGAAAATGCTCCGCATCCCTGACCATCAGGGAAATACAAATCAAAACCACAATGAGATACCACCTCACACCAGTGGGAATGGTGAAAATTAACAAGACAGGAAACAACAAATGTTGGAGAGGATGTGGAGAAAGGGGAACCCTCTTGCACTGTTGGTGGGAATGTGAACTGGTGCAGCCACTCTGGAAAACTGTGTGGAGGTTCCTCAAAGAGTTAAAAATAGAACTGCCCTATGACCCAGCAATTGCACTGCTGGGGATTTACCCCAAAGATACAGATGCAGTGAAACGCCAGGACACCTGCACCCCAATGTTTATAGCAGCAATGTCCACAATAGCCAAACTGGAAGGAGCCTCAGTGTCCATCGAAAGATGAATGGATAAAGAAGATGTGGTCTATGTATACAATGGAATATTACTCAGCCATTAGAAACGACAAATACCCACCATTTGCTACAATGTGGATGGAACTGGAGGATATTATGCTGAGTGAAGCAAGTCAATCAGAGAAGGACAAACATTATATGGTTTCACTCATACAGGGAATATAAAAAATAGTGAAGGGGAATAAAGGGGAAAGGAGAGAAAATGAGTGGGAAATATCATAGAGAGAGACAGAACATGAGAGACTCCTAACTCTGGGAAACGAACAAAGGATAGTGGAAAGGGAGGTGAGCGGGGATCGGGGTGACTGGGTGATGGGCACTCAGGGGGGCACTTGATGGGATAAGCACTGGGATATGCTATATGTTGGCAAGTTGAAATCCAATAACAAAAAGTTTTAAAAAAGAATCAATGGGAAAAATGCAAAAAATACTGTAAAAATGAAAATTAAATTTATTGAAAAAGGAAAAAACCCCGTGAATTCTATATATTATTTTCTCCTAGTGCTGGAGTTTTACAGTTGTCTATGATTGGTAGACTTGGTCTTGAAGGATATTCTTGCTGAACTGGGGGAAGGGCCTGTTGCACTGATTCCCAGGTATCTCTGCCCTAGGTGAACTGTACCACCCTTGCCAGGGGGCCAGGCTAAATAATCTTGTCCAGGTTTCTCTTTGTGGATTTTGTCCCCTGAAGGCTTTCCACTCTGCTTTAGAGGATGAGGATGAAATTGATGGCCTCTCAATCTCCAGCCTCTGAGCAGAGAGCTCAGGGCCCCAGTCCTCAGTGCACCCTCAGGGAAAAGCAGTCAATCACTCCTGTCTCCCTGGTCTTGGTCCGCACAATGTGCTCAGCCTGTGACTGAGCATTTCTATCTCAGGCATGCAACCTGGCTTTGAGTCTCTAAACCCTGCAGACTCCTGCAGCTCACACCCATGCTGTTCCTCCTGGGGGAGGGTGGAGTCTTGTGGCAATTCTGCCACTTGCTGGGCCCCTGCTCAGGGAGTGATCACCCCACCATGCTGTGTTTGAGGTTTATGGCACCCCTAAGCTGACAACCCTCTCCTGGGCTTGCTTATTGCAGCCAGCTTCCCCACTCTGATGCCTGGGAACTCTGCCATACTCAGGCACCCCGGTCTTCCTGTGATCCCAGGGATCCCAAGACCACATGGTCCCACCTAGGATTCCAGCCTGCTTAGCCACTTGCACATTTTTCAGGCTGGGACATCCCTCACTGGAGCAGATTCTAAAAGTTCCGATTTTGTGCTCCAGTTATATCACTTTCCAGTGCTGGCTCCTGGAGGCTCCCTCCCCCTGCCATCTATCCTCCCATATATTGCCTTGGATTCATTTCTCCTCATCTCCTATTTTGCAGAAAGTAGTCACTTTTCTATTTGTAGAGTTGGAGCTATTCTTTTCTTAGATCTCCGGTTGAGTTTGCAGGTGTTCAGAATGATTTGATAGTTATCTAGCTGAATTCCTGGAACCAGACAAAACTAAGGTCTCTTACTCCTTCATCATCTTGGACTCCTCTCTACCTATCCTTTTTAACAATTCCCATTTCCCCTTCCTAAAAATGAGTTTAACATGAACATTCTGGAGGATTTCGAGGTAAGACTGTACTAGGAGGATTCTAAGCTTACCTCGTCCCATGGATACAACTAGATAACACCCATGTTAGTGTAAATAGCCCAGAAAATGACCTCATTGTTAGCAGAACAATACTAATCACAGATAAATGTAGAGAAGAAGACACATTTAAGAGGGTAGGAAGGCTGGAGATGCAGTCAGGAAGTAAACTGACCCGCAGGACTGTCTGTGGTAGGAAATGGGGCACAGAGAGGGTAAAGAAAAAGACCTAAACCCAGGCACAGGAAAGACAAATCCCTATATCATTTGGTTTTGAAAGCCAGAAGGGTCAAATTTCACCAGTTCTTACAATCAGTGGGTCTTAACACCCAAAACTTTAAAATCAGCAGGCTCAGCTCTAGGAGACATGGGAGGGAAAGAAGAAAATGAGTCCTCATCATTAAAGAGAGAGCACGATAATTAGGCCGGTAGAGATATAGCATAGAAACAGCAACTTGAAAAACATCTGGGGAATAGGGAATGAAATTTGTTTACTAACCTCAGAACATATTTTTGGAAGGACAGGGATCCTTGGGCGACTTCCAGGAACAAAGGAGCTGACAAGTACCATTTATCTCCCCTGCCCCCTAGCCTAGACACAGACACCTGAAGAAACCAAGGCTGCACCAACACATGCTACCTAACTTGCCAGCAGCATGTCCTACCTCCACATTGTTTTGCAGACATGCTGCCTCCATCCAACCTTTGTCTCCCAGTCCCCTCCCACAGCAAACCTGCACAAACCTTGCTAACATTGAATACTCCACTCTGGTATTCTCCTGTAGATTTTCCTCCCTCCATATGCCCTTACTTGAAGCCCATCCCAAAGCAGTGCCATGAGCCTAGTAATGTGCAAGCAGCCCTGGCAGGGACCAGCACCATTCCAAAGTAATTCCTGCTCCCCAGAGAGAGGGGAAGATAACAACACACACCCATCCAACACAAACCCATCTGGTTTGACTGCGGACCCCACCCACCAGTGATAGCTTCTCAGGAGACAACACAGGGAAAATGCCCTGCAGTTCAGTGCTACTGCATCTTTGGTAAACACCTGGTTGACTCAAGTCAAGGTGACTCCAGGGACCAAACCCTGACCACAGTACACAGATGACTGGATTGCAGGCCATATTAAGGTACACACAATATAGATAGGAGATGCCCCTGAAGTGCCATCTTCTGGTGAACAGGGGACACTGCAGGGCATTGTGGGACCTCTTCTTCATTAGCCCACTACTTTTAAGAACAGGAGGTGTAGCTGACTTTCCAACACAAAGAAGCAGACACAGCCAGACAAAATGAGGAGACAGAGGATTATGTCCCAAACGAAAGAAGGGGACAAAATCAGAGCAAGAGTCCTAAGTGAAATGGAGATGCCTATGCCTAGTAGAGAATTTAAAGTAATGGTCATAAAGATACTCATGAGACCTGAGAAAAGAGTGAACAACCTCAGTGAGAAACAAAAAAGAACCAATCAGAGATGAAGAACTCAATAAATGAAATTAAAAATATAGTAGATGGAATGAACAGTAGACTACAGGAAACAGAAGACTGGATCATGACCTGGAGGATACAGTAATGGAAAGCAATCAAGATGAATAGACTTAGGGAACTCAGGACACCATCAAGCACAGTAACATTCACACTATAGGGACCCCAGAATAAGAAGAGAGAGGAGAGGGAAATTTTATTTTCAGAAATAACAGCTGAGAATTCCTGAATCTGGGGAAAGAAATAGAAATATAGATCCAGGAGAGACAGAGAACTGTCAACATCAATCTAAAGAGGTCCACACCAACATACATAGCAATCCAATTGCAAAGAATTTTAAAGCAGCACATGAAAATCATTACATACAAGGGAAACTTCATGAGGCTTTCCACTAATTTTTCAGTAGAAACTCTGAAGGCTACAAGGGAGTGCAATGATATATTCAAAATGCCAGGGAAAAAAAATCTACAACCAAGAATACTTTATCCAGCAAGGCTATCATTGAAAGTGGAAGAAGATGTAAAGAGCTTCCCACACAAACAGAAGTTAAAGGAATTCACCACTAAACCAGACCTACCAGAAATGTTAAAGAGGACAGGTGAGTAGAAAGGAAAAAGTAAGAGTAAAAAAAGTAGGAAACACAGAAGCAGTAAACTTAATTATATCTATAAAAATCAGCCAAGGCATTCATGAAATAAAAAGATGTCAAATGTAACACCATATACCCAAACATGGGAGGTGAAAGGAGTAAAGAATGGATTTTAATTTAAGCAACCATCAACCTAATATCAACTCCTGTAGGCATAAGATACCATAAATAAACCAAATGGGAGCCATAAATCAAAAACTTATAATAGATATACAAAAAATAAAGAGAAAAGAATCCAATTATATCACTAAGGAAAACCAGCCAACTCTGAGAGAAGAGAGCAAGAGAAGAAGGAAACAGAGAACTACAAAAACCAAAATAAAACAAGTAGTAAAATGGCAATAAGTACAAACCAAGTAAGTACTTTGAATGTAAAGGGCTTACACACTCCAATCAAAAGATGTAAGGTGACAGAATTGTTAAAAAAGCAAGATCTATCTATATGCTGCCTACAAAAGAGTCATTCCAGACCCAAAGATAATGCAAAATGGAAGTGAAAGGAAATCTGAGGTAGGAGTATTTCTACTGGACAAAATAGACTTTAAAAACAAAGACTGTAACAAGAGACAAAGGACACTATATAATCATAAAGGGAACAATCCAACAAGAAGATATAACAACTGTAAATATTTATGCACCCAACACAGGAGCACCCAAATACATAAAGCCCCTAATAGCACAAAGGAAGTAATTGAAAGTAATACAGTAATAGTAGGGTACTTAAGCACTTCACTTAAATTGAACTCCAATAAAAAATAAATTTAAAAAAAGCACTTCACTTACATCAATGAGTAGATCATCCAAACAAAATTAACAAGGAAACCGTGACTTTGAATGACATATTGGACTAGATAGATGAAGCGGATATATTCAGAACATTCCATCCTAAAACAACAGAGTACACCTTCTTCTCAAGTGCACAAGGAGCATTCTCCAAAATGGATTCTCTATTAGGCTACAAAATATGTCTCAGCAAACTATAAAATATCAAAGTCATGCCATGCCTCTTTTCTGATTGCACACTATGAATCTAGAAATCAACCATGATAAAAAGTCTGAAAAAAACCCACAAATACATGGAGGTTAAGTAATATGCTACTAAACAATGAATGGGTCAACCAAGAAATCAAAGAAAAAAATTAAAAATACATGGAGATAAGTTAAAATGAAAACAAAGTGATTAAAAATCTTTCAGATGTAGCAAAAGCAGTCCTAAGAGGCAAGAATATAGCAAAAAAAAAAAAAAAAAAAGGCCTACCTCAAGAAGTAAGAAAATTTCAAACGACCTAAACTTAATCCCAAGGGAGGTAATAGAAGAAAAGCAAGCAAAATACAAGAGCAGAAAAGACAGGAAATAATAAACATTAATGCAAAAATAAATGAAATAGATGAGTTGCCTGAATGGCTCAGTTAGTTAAGCATCTGCCTTCAGCTCAAGTCATGATGCTGGGGTCCTGGGATTGCGCCCTGTGTCAGGTTCCCTGCTCCCTCTACCCCTCCCTGGCTCGTGCTGTTTCTCTGTCTCTCAAATAAATAAAATCTTAAAAGAAATAGAAACTAAAAAAACAAAAACAAAAACAAAAACCCACAAAACAATAGATCAGTGAAATCAGGAGGTGGTTCTTTGAAGAGATCAACAGAACTGATAAACCTTTAGCCACACTCAAAAAAAGAGACAAAGAACTTAAAATCAGAAATGAAAGAAGAGACCTAATGGTGGACACCACAGAAATAGAAAGGGTCATAGAAGAATATTATGAAAAATTATATGTCAACAAATTAGACAACCTAGAAGGAATGGATAATTTCCTAGAAATATATAACCTCCCAAACCTGAAACCAGGAAGAAATAGAAAATATGAACAGACTGATTTCCAGCAATGTAATTAAATCAGTAATCAAAAAACATGAAAAAACGCAAAAGTTCAGGACCAGACAGCTTCACAGATGAATTCTATCACACATTTAAAGAAGTATTAATACCTGTTCTTCTCAAACTATTCCAAAAAAAAAATAGGAGAGGAAAGCAAGCTTTCAAATTTATTCTGTGAGGCCAGGATTACCCTGACTCCAAAACCAGATAAAGACACTACAAAAGAAGAGAACTACACAACAATATCTCTGTTGAGCATAGATGCAAAAATCCTTAAAATATTAGCAAACTACATCCAACAGTACATTATAAAATTCATTGATCAAGTGGGATTTATTCCTGGGATGCAAGGGTGGTTCAGTATCCACAAATCAATGTGATACATATGCATTGCATCAATAAGGGGAATATAAAAACCGTATGATCATTTCAATAGAAGCAGAAAAAGCAATTGACAAAGCACAAGACCACTCATGATAAAAAACCTTAACAAAGTAGATTTAGAGAGAACATACCTCAACATAATACAGGCCATCTACGAAAAATCCACAGCTAACGTCATACTTGATGGTGAAAAACTGAAGGTTTTTGCCCCAAGATCAGGAACAAGACAAGGATATCCACTCTCACCACATCTTTTCAACATAGTATTGCAAGTCTTAGCCACAGCAGTCAGACAACAAAAAGAAAAGGTACCCAAACTGGTAAAGAGGAAGTAAAACTTTCACAATTTGCAGTTAATATGATACTATATATGGAAAACCCCAAAAACTGGTAGAACTGATAAATGAATTCAGTAATGTCATAGGATACAAAATCAATGTACCGAAATCTGTTGCATTGGTATGTACTAAAAATGAAGAATCAGAAAGAGAAATTAACAGTCCTACTTGCAATTGCACCAAATATAATAAAGTACCTAGGAATAAATTTAGCCAAAGAGGTAAAAGACCTGTACTCTGAAAACGATAAAATGCAAATGAAAGAAATTAAAGAAGACCCAAAGAAATCACAAGATTATGCAATGAGGGAACTAAAAAGTAGTGTTTTTAACAAATGATGTTGGGAAAACTGGACAGCTACATGTAAAGGAATATAACTGGACCACTTTCTTACACCATACACAAAAATAAACTAAAATTGGACCAAGGACCCAATGTGAGACCTGGAACCATAAAAATCCTAGAAGAGAGCACAGACAGTAATTGGTCAGACATTAACTGTAGCAATATTTTTCTAGATAGATCTGAAGCAATTGCAAAAACAGCAAAAATAAAACTAATCAAAATCACTTATTATCAAGGAAATGCAAATCAAAACTACAATAAGATAGCACCTTATATCTGTCAGAAAGGCTAAAATCAAAACACAAGAAACAAGTTTTGATGAGGATGTGGAGAAAAAGGAACCCTCTTGCACGGTTGGCGGGAATGCAAATTGGTACAGCCACTGTGGAAAACAGTATGGAGTTTCCTCAAAAATTTAAAAAGAGAACTACTCTATAATCCAATAATTGCACTACTGGGTATTTACCTGAAAAATACAAAAAAACTCTAATTCAAAGGGATCCATGCACTCCTGTGTGTTTACCAGCATTTTTTACAATATCCTAATTATAGAAGTAACCCAAATGTCCATTAGTACATGAATGGATAAAGAGGGTATGATACATACATACACACACACAATAGACTATTACTCAGCCATAAAAAGAATGAAATCTTGCCATTTGCAACAGTATTGGTGGATCTATAATGCTAATGAAATAAGTCAGAGAAAGACAAATACCATATGATTTCACTCATATGTGGATTCTAAGAAAACAAGTGAGCACAGGGAAGAAAAGATGAAAAAATAGACTCAACTATAGAGAACAAACTGATGGTTCACATAGGGGAGGTGAAATAGGTGGTGGGGATTGAGGAGTGCATTTGTGATGATCACCAGGTGTTATGTGAAATTATTGAATCACTATATTATACCCCCGAAACTAATATAATACTGTTAACTATACTGGAATTAAAATAAAACTTAATAAAAATAAAAAATAGAATTACTGTATGATCCAGTAATTCCACTATTGGATATTTATATAAAAACATTAATATGAAAAGACACATGCACCCCTATATTTGTTTACATTATTTATAATACTCAAATTATAGAATTAGCCCACATATCTATTGATAGATGAATAGATAAGTGTGTGTGTACACACACACACACAATGGAATATTATTCAGCCATAAAAAGAATGAAATCTTGCCATTTGCAACAACATGGATGGATGGATCTAGAGGGCAAAATGTTAAGTGAAATAAGTCAGATAAAGACAAACATCATATGATTTCACTAATACATGTAATTTATAAAATAAACCAACAAAGAAAAAAATGAGACAAACCAAAAAACAGACTCTTAACTATAGTGACAAAATGATGGTTACCAGAGGGGAGGTGGGTGAGGGGATGGGTGAAATAGGTGATGGGAATAAGAGTACACTCCTCATGATGAGCACTGAGTAATGTATAGAATTGTTGAATCACTATATTGTACAGCTGAAACTAATATGACACTGAATGTTAATTATACTGCAACTAAAATAATCTCCCCTGTGAGTTTCCAATAAAGAAGACATACAACATCAAACAGCAATAGTGCCAAAACATTTACTGAAGGTTTTCAAATCTTTCAAAAATGTTACAAAAGGCAAGCAAACACAGTGAAACTAAAGATAAGTTTGACACTGAAAACTAGTATCTGGGTAAGTCCATGCAGGCATGTGGGGAAAGGGAGTATCTATGAGTATTTACTATGATTAAAACACTGTGTTAGGGTTTTATACATATATCTTATTTGATCCCATTCAGGAAAAATTATCTCCGAATAGGAAAGTATGATCACACTCTCCCCCATTAAAAAGAAAAAACCCACACACACACAAAACCAACAACAACAAAAAGAAAACAAAGATTGTATCATCTAATATCATGCTAGTCTATTACCCATCCAACCCACCCAAGAGACATCTGAACTTGGGAAAGATACCTTTGAATAATAATTCAACAGAGACCAGATTAAGGACCTTGTAAAGTTGCATGTTGACTTGTAGAAAATTGATAAAGCATAATGATGTCTTATTTGTATTTTCTGATAGAAAAATTTACCTCCAGGGTGATAGTTTTATTTCTCTGTAGGATGCTAACCAGTTTTAATATCTTACTTTGCAATCTCATTTCGTCAAGGCCTTTGCTACTGATTAAATTCCAATTCTTCACAATCTCTTCAAATTGCTGTTATCCTGATGATGAGTTAAGAGGCGCTCCATTCATATGAGAATTATGTTTTCAATGATTTATGAATCTGTGCTTTGATAATCCTCAAACAACCACATGAGGTAGGTAGTATATCCTCATTTATAGAGGAAGAGAGTCTCATAGGAGGCACATAATCTGCCCAAGGTGATAGAGATAAGAAGTCATTAGAGCTGGAGTCTGAATACAAATCTGCCTGAATTCTTTTTACAGGAACTACACTGGTGTCTCACACGTGGACTGAAAATCTGCTTTGGAACATTTCCAGAAAATGAACTTTACATATGTTTATATTTGAATTATAAGCATGACAGCTAAATATCAAAAGCAACTAACTATGAATGACCTAAGCCTGAGTATTTAAATAGTAACTGAAGGGTTTATTAATTTGTTAGGTTTCAAATCTGAACTTTTTAAAATTGGAAATACTAAAAGTATTTGCCCATACACTACTCGGAATGTTATCATTACAGTGTGTAATTCCAGTGCTCTGCTGGTTTCATTAATGGTTCTGTATGATGCAGGGTAAGTTACTACTGAAGCTGTTATACAGGTCATTGGAAGGTGTTTAGAATACTTAGAGAGGCTGTCTTGGACATTTCATGAACATGTCCCTGAGAGCTTTGTGAATACATTTGACCAAATTCCCAGTTTATCCCACTGTAAAGATGCTCTGATCTACTTTGTCTTTAGACCAGTAAAAAAAAAAAAAAAAAAAATGGTGAGGAACACCAACATGTTTTTCTATTCTTCAGGTCATAAAGGTGATGTGTTGTCCTGGCTGAACACACAGGTAGTAGATATTAAGACTAGAGAGCCACAAGGTGCTCTTAGTCAGAAAGCACCATGGTATACATTGTACATCTTAAAAATATATCTTGGGAAAGGTTGATCTCACATATATGTGTTGATCTGCCAACAAGCATGCTTTTCACAGCTGGGATGTTTACCTTCGGAATGCACCCTTTTATCCACTTGAAGATCCATTCAACGTATATGCCAATTTACAAGTTTTTCTCCATAAATAAGATTCTAAAGTTTAGGTCAGTTGGTATGTAGGTTCATAAAAAACCTCTGCTTGTATTGTGTGGCCTTTATCCAACAAATCACAATTTAGACAGTGACCATCTGGCCTGGTTTCCCCATAGAGTGCACTCCTATTTGGGGGGCACTGGCAGCTGTCTGCCACAGATTTAAATTAAGTGAGGCAATCTGCCCCCCCACCCCCGCCCCTGATCACAAATGCTTGAGCCAGCTGAATTTCAGCTTCGGCTGAAGTGAAAAGTAACTTTGTGGTTCAAATTCATCTTGACTCACAGTTTCACTGTTTTATCCTGGCTAAAGCTGCTCACTGTGTCTGTGGTTTTCTTACATAAATTTTCAATCCAGCTAGTACTATTATACAGTGTCTTTTCCAACCCTGATGCTGGGGGTGGATTTTTAGCTCGCATATTTCTTCCAGATGTGATAAGCTCTCCATAGCCTTCTTGGTGAGCAAAAGCATATCCAGACCTTCTTGAGCTTGACCTGCGAGTCTGAGGTCTTTGGCTACGTAAGGGTCTTGCCTTCTTTTGAGATTTTTGCCTCTGACGGATCTGGAGAGGAAGGAGAGTCAGAGTGAGATTATGTATCCAAATGACAGATTCCAGGCCCTGGGCCACTTTATTAAGAGAAAGCTTTTTCAATAGAAAGATCAACAATAACAAAATACTTACCTTCATTGTAAAAGGAGGTGTTTCACCAAAAAAAAAAAAAAAACCCAAGGAATTTTCCAACCAAAAGATTACAATGGGCACCGGTCAGTTTTTATTACTACCAACAGACTATTCAATGAGCAAGAAGTGTTAAGACAAATTTCATTATTGTGTTCATCTTCTACATCCATCTTAAAAGAATAGGTACAGAACGATTTTCTAACATGCACCATCCAAACACAGTCAGTATAACCATCTATAATCCTAATCCCCCCAATCCCCCCAGTTTCCCTCTTAGAGAATCTCAAGATCCAATACTCCGTAGTAACTGGACTAAGAGAAAATTTAGAAACTTAGAGTCAGAAATTCCCAGCTCCTGTGGTAGGTCAGTATATCATAAGATTTTCAGGGTTTTGATTTCTTTTGGATTTTTTTATACAGCCCTTTAAAGAACTCAACATCATTTGGGTGAGTTTCCAACATTTCTTTCATTTCCCTTATGAAATGAGGAGAGAAAGACCCAAGGTTTGGTGCAAGCCACCCTGTTCTCTGATTCGGCTGATCTCATGGAGTCTGACTTTGAGGTCAGGAGAAAGCCATTAAAAACAGAAAATCATGATCTGACTACACACTGGAAGAAATGAGTATCATCTTCCTTCCTTCAGCTCATCCATCATTTTCTGGGTTTATTTCAGAATGAGCTCATGGAGCCAAAGGAAAAGGACAGACCTAACAGGGGAATCTGTGAATCATATCAGAAGGAATCTTTGCATGTTTTGGACTCAGAATGTGGAGGATATCCTGGTAAGGGACATTCTGCCTCAGTTCGTCTCAGTATCATTGGTCTGGTCACCATCCCACCAGTGTCTGCCCCTTCTCATGATGTGACTACAAATGAGTGTCTCCCCTTTCTTTCTCCTTTTTCTCTTCTTTTTTTTAAAAGATTTTATTTATTCATGAGATACACAGAGAGAGAGAGAGGCAGAGACATAGGCAGAGGGAGAAGCAGGCTCCTCACAGGGAGCCGGATGTGGGACTCAATCCCCGGACCTGGAATCACACCCTGAGCCGAAGGCAGAAGCTCAACCACTGAGCCACACAGGTGTCCCTCTCCTTTTCTCTCTGTCTGGGTCCAGACCTAACTTGAGATTGTCTTGTTTCTACTACTCTTCTCATGAAATATGTGCTCTTTAAGAATTTCTACAATCTGTTCCGGTTTCCTTTCAACTTCATAGTTTTTCAATCCAGTCATCATGGTGCTTTTCCCTTTCTTAATCTGTTCAGAAGGTGGCATCTCCCTATGTTTCTGAATTGGCTACTACACTTCTACAAAAATTTAGAGTCCCTTCACCTCATACCTTGTCCCTCTTTTACTCTACTCTTTACTTGCCCCCATGTCGATAACTTTCCTTATAGTTTGCCTTTGCCTTACAACAGTTGTCCAAAATGCCACCAGTAAGCTTCTTTTTTTAAAGTCAACTTTTATTTTTTAAAAAGATGTATTTATTTATTTGACACAGAGAGAGAGAGAGCACATATAAGCAGGGGGAGGGACAGAGGGAGAGGGAGAAGCAGGGAGCTGGATGTGGGCTCTATCCCAGGACTCGAGGGGTCATGACCTGAGCCAAAGGCAGATGCTTAGCTGACTGAGTCACCCAGGTGCCCCAAAAGTCAACTTTTAGAAATGCCCAACCTAACTTGTAATTCATGACTCCGTACCCCCATGTAGTCTAGACATTTATCTTCATTAACATTCACAAAACTAGTATGTTCAGTTGTGAGCAATTCCATCTATGGTATGGGATATTGTATGTCTATGGATGTTTCCAGTGGGAAGTTTGTTAGCCCTTTCCTGTGCTTCCAAATCAGGCACAGAAGAACATGATTCCAAGAGCCAAAAACTAACCCTTCAAGTATTTATCAGCACTGCCACATACCTGGTCACTCAGGGTCGGGAATAAATCCACCTTTAAAAATCGGAATACCACCACAGGCATAACTGAAGCCACTGTTGTTAACAGAATAACAAGCCAGATGCACTTCTGGGTCAAAGAATGCCGTGCATTTCCTATTATTAATGAAAAATATACATAATTATACAAAAATATGCTGAATTATTGAATGAATAGGCTCCTTGTCTATTCTCATAAGGTCTTTTTTTTGAAATGGTGAAGTTTGGGCTACCTAAGGAGAACACCACTAAGCATCTTCCCTGGTATATAGTATGTTCAGAGGCAATGAGAAGGCAAGTGTGGTATTATCACCCTTGGGAACTGCTTCATGGCCCCATCACTTGGAGATAGCCAATCAGAGCCCAGTGTTCTCTGATCTAGACTCAGTCCAGCTTCACTCATAAAACAGAATTCTCTCACTGAGCCTCAAGATCCCTCGACTACAAAGCAGCCATTATTTTTAAAAGGCACATTCGCTCTTATAGGTTCTTGAATAAAATTGCCATATCAAAACTACACAATATATGTCTGTGGTGCAGGTACAATCTCAATGGTCTTGGTGACTGGCTATGCCATAAAAGGAGAGCTTTATCTAATACAGGCCAACCTTGACAATTCAGGCAGCAGCCTCAGAAAACCTGCCTCAAAGGGACTTGCTGATCTCTCTGACATTCACTGAGTTTTGAAGAACTCAAGGTTCCAAGGAGATCAGAGATGCTCTTGGGTTTGTGAAAAGAGCATTCCTCTCACTGGCAGACTGTTGATGCAGCCATCCAACAGGCTAGTGCAATACTGTGGTGAAACTCATTCCAAAGTCTGAAGCCAGTTTACTTACTTGATACTCGCACCTCATATACTGGGATGTTTGTTTAAACAAAGCAATAACGGTCAGTTAAGCAGACAGGCAAATTCTACAGGAACATGTCAACCCTATTTATATCACCAAAATAAACTTCTGTCCCTGTCGGTTTTCTAGAGATTTGCCATAGTACCTCCAATTATCTAGGTCCCCTCTCCCAAAATTAAAGTGTTAATACCATTTGAATGTGTTTTGGGTATGAAGGCTTGACTACTGATTGGTATGTCTGCATTTTCTGGCTTGGAGGATAAACTCTGCCCACCAAGAATGGTAGATTACAGTTGCCTGGGCAGAAACAAATTTGACTCAGTAAGTTAAAAGTCTCTTTGAGCTCCTTGAAGCTCAGTACCCCCAGGCATGGCTGAGAAAATAAGCTTCATTTTAAAACCAAACTCCTGCTTGCTGCTGGCTACTAAGGAATTTTTTTTTCTTAAACCCCAATGTTGATCTAACTTTTGAGAAGTCTCATTGGAGCTCAGTAATTAATTCCTGGAATGGCATGTGCTTAGTTGGAAAGAGTGGTCCCCACACAAACTACTTTCTCCAATTGAGGCATTCCAGTCTCATTATGTGTGCTAAAATGCTCTCTTAGGACTAGAAGTCTTCTCGTCAACGCACTGAACTTTCAGATTTGGCAACCAAAAGAAAAAAAAGGGAAGAAAAGAAAAAGAAAAAAGAAAAAAAACTCCCTAAAAATAGTTGTGTCTTTCTTTCATAATATGCTTATTCTTATTCATAACCATCATGTTTCTATGTGGTTGCAGTCTTTTGGCAAAGTATTAATGTTACATATTAAGTAAGAGTGGTGCAATTTAAATATTTCCATGTACATGCAGCATTTAAATGGCAGAGCTGACACCTGAGTCCTGGCTGTCTAACTATAGAGGCTACTCTTTGTGCCACTTGTAGACTAATATCCAGCAATTTTTAGACTGCTCTAAATTACACATCATTTCTTTCCTATCTAAGTGCAGGTAAGTTCTACAGGTGAACTTTGGCAGTGATCATGGTGATAATGTGGGATAAAAGGGAGAGCCTGAGATTTAGTTCTCTTCCATTACTCCTGAACTTTTTACAGGCCTTCAAGTAGGGTATATGTACTATGCCTCTTGTTTGCAAAGGGACAATCTATTGCATTGGGGCTGTTAGGAACCTATAAGAAGCTATCACAATAATTCTTCTACATCTGGCAGGAATAGTAGAGACCAATCTTTTGAATTCTTTTCAGACCTGAAAATCTTCAGATGCCTGATTCAATCCATTCCTAGAGAAAAGATTATTAGTCATCCCTAGTCCCACCCGACAGAAAATAAATTACAAAGACAAATAAATGACAGCGTGACACTAGGCAGGCCTTCATAGATAGTAGGACTCAACTTACCAACAAATGGAAACTGGTTTGGGAAGATGCCAAAGATGCCATTACTGTGCATTGTAAATAAAACGGAGAAATAAGTGGCAACGCTGCCCCAAATGAAGACATGGTTAATGACAGTCCAGTAACTGGTATCCAAGGCTATCTGTAAATGTAAAGTTGGACTGTAAAGGGGAGGTCTTTGAGGATGAAAAGAGTATCATTTTACTGAGTGATGTTTCCCTAGAACTGTTTGTGAGGAGATGGTTGCACCTATCTAGCTACTAACCAACCACAGGCACTCCTACTTTCTGCACAGCACTGGGAACTGACCCGAAGTCAGGTGCACTACTGTCTGGTAGACAACGGACTTCAGAACTTATATCTGTATGCAATATATCTGCCAACATTGAATCACAATCAGGAGATAAAATGTTAACCTTCTTTTTTTTTGTTTATTTTTGTGGGGTTTTTTTTGTTGTTGTTGTTGTTAACCTTCTTTTAAGTGAGGAATAAGAAAACAAGGATTTCTAATTTCAAAGTTACTTTCCAAATTGCTCTTAAAGCATTTCTGTTGTGAAAAAATCTTCAGTAGTGAGCAATGCAACATTTTATAGTCTATACATAAATTTTCACATGACTATTTTACATGGATATAATCTGTTTTACATCAATATTCTCACTCATTTTGATGATCCTTTTTCTTAAATTATTTAATTAATAATAAATAAATCCTTAATCCTCTTTTGGGATAAAATTCAGAAGTGAGGATTCATGGTAACCTGGGAACATGTTCACAGCTCTTTTCTCTTCCAGTAACTCATTGTGGCAACAGCTAAAAATGGCCTCCTATCAGGGAATCAAGGAAGCCATTAACAAATATGAATCCTGAGCTTTCAGAGAAAAACAAGTAGGTTCTGGCAACATTATTTGCATCTCCCAGGCCCCAAGTGGTCCATGTGAAGTTTTGCATTTCTAGCAGAGCCTGCTTCAAAACCACAAATTTCTCACTTCCTGAGGGGGTCCTACTAACATAGTAAATAGATCCTTTTCTGCATATGGAGATATGCTTCCTCTTCCCACTTAAAGTTTACTTTAAAAAAAAAAAAGTCTTGCCCCATTAAAGATATTGGTAGCCTTTGATATAAACTGCAGAGGTTATAAAAAGACAGCTCTTTCTCTCAAGAGGCCTGAGAATGAAAGCCCTGCCCATCCATCCTCAGCAGAGATACTGGTTTTCCAGTTCATTTGGCTGCCAAGACATTAGGCCAAAATCTTCAACTACACCTTCCCCCACCTGTCAATTCATCCCCATAAAGAGACACCAGTAGCCTGATGTGGGTAGGAATAGAAAAATCTGTGGGTAGGAATAGAAAATCACAACCAATTAAAGAAGATTCAACTGAAAAAAAGTAAAATAAAAAAAGAACAGGTGGCTCCTATTGAGGCAGCACTAATGGAAAAGACAGACAAGCATATAACCAAAAAAATGTAATGAGAACTCTTAAGGGGATGCAATTAGATCACAGAAAAAAAAAATTCTGGAAGAAATAAGCATTATTTCGGATTTTAAAAATTCAATAGAAAAACCAAGTAAGAATAGTCACTGATGGGAACTGAATTAATATTCTGGAAAAAACAAATGGAAATAATATCTCACAACTGAGAGCAAAAACTTGAATAAATGGAAACCATGTGCAAAAAGATATGAGACATGAATGGAAAATCCATAGATGACAGATCCATGAGCCCAACATACAAATAAAGGCATCTTAGAGAGTAGAAGGAAGTAACAATTAAAGAAAGGATAGAAGAAAACTGCTCTACATAGTAAACAAATAGCAAGATTTTCAGATTAAGAGGGCACTCTAAATCCTAGGAAAATTAAAGAAAGAAATTACATTCTGGTGATATTTGTGAAGCCTCAAGACAAAGAAGATAGATTTCCAGATAGAAAATATATTACTTACCAAGGGAAGAGAATCAAGCTAATATCAAACTGCTACATTGAAACTGTGTATAATGGAACAACATTTACAAAGTTCCTAAAGCAAAAGTCTCTGACTCAAGAATCTCAGACCTACCCAATGTATCATTTAAATGTAAGAGGAAAAAAGAAAGCTTTGAGCCTAAAAGTATAATGTCTATGTACCTTTTCTGAAGAAATTATTCAAGGAAATTGCTGCATATAAAAATTCAATAGAGCAAAGGCTTCAAAAGAATGGAAGACAAAAAGCATAAAAATGGTGGGAGCAACGATTCTTGTAAATTTATAGTCGGCTCCAAATGAGTAATGTGAGGATAAGCTACAGTATTAACTTAGAAAAAAAATCTGAAACAGTCAAAAAATATGTTAAGGGGGCATTTAATAATATCCTGAAACTAAAATTCTAGATTATTAACATATAAGAGGGGAATAGGAGCCAGGAGGGAGAAATAAGTAGATAGATACATTTCTAAAACTTTAATTTGGAAATGGACAGGGGAAGGGATGATCAAGATAGTGAAACATTTGATGAAGGATATAGTTACTACTTAATTTTAATATATCAATATGGAAATAGAAATTTAAATGATGATGAAAATGGGAGAAATCACTAGTAAAATGGGAATACAATAGTAAAACTTGTAAATTATTTATGACAAATAAGATATTTAAAAATCATAATGCATCTAAGTATGAAAAGGAAAAAGATGGAATAAAAACTTTAAGATAATCATAAAATAACATGAAAGGAGCAAGATAAAATACGTAAATTACAAAATGAGTAGTTTAACTCCTTATCAAAGGAGAAAAACCAATAGAATGAGATAAGAAAGTAATGAAAATGAAGGGATAGGCCTAGATTATATATCAGTTATATGCAGGCTAAAAAAAGCAACAGAAATAAAAATAGTATAAAAAAATGAAATTTAAGTAACATCATAAAAAAAGATAAAAGCTACAAAAAACCCCACAAATAATCAAGAACCATTATATGGCAAATAATATAGTCTCAAATTATGTAAGGTAAAATCTCCTTGAAGTATAAGAACTTGACAAGAATTGTAATCACAAGGGAAAATTTTAAATACATTTCTCTCAGTATTTGACAAACATGGTGGTTCTTCAGAAATCTGTGGCTGACCTGGCATCCTGTCCCCAGTGTGTTCAGAGGCAAGCTGTTTCATTACAACAATGCAGCCATGTGGCTGGGTGTTGCTCCCAGAGGTGCTATGCTTGGCTGTGGCTCTCCCTGGTTCATTTGCTCTCCTGAAAATCCTGGAGCTACTGAATAGCTTTTAATAAACCTTTTGTCTGTAACTATGATCCTTTTTGGAAAGTAATATGTTAATATTAATGAAACATAAAATGTACGTATTCTCTGACCCAGGAATGAAAAAAAAAACCAAAATACCATTCTTTATCCATCATATCAGTAAAAGTTAGTTCTGACTCCAGAAATTTCATTTCCAGGTATTTATCTGTCATTACATAAAATTTATGTACTAGTATGTGCATTGTAGAATTGTTTCAATAACAGCAACAACAAAAGAAACATCCTGAATGTCTATCAATAGAAGGCTTATGAATAAATTACTATATTCTATATCCATATTATGAAATTCTGTGAAGTTCTTTAAAAAGAGTAAGATAGATCTGAATGTGTTGGTTTGGAAAGCTGTTTGGAGTATCTTGTTAAGTAAGAAAACATATTACAGAATAATATGCTAGCTGTGCTCCCTTTTTCTTGAACATATGTGTGTGTCCCAAAGCAAAGAAAAAATATGGAAGGAGTTAAGCTATGGTTATCATAATAGTTAACCAGGGGAATATGGGAAGTAAAAGAAGGTGGTTCATTTCATATTAAACATTTCTATAGTATTTGAAATGTTAAAAGGAGCATTATATAACTCAAATAACCAAAAAAAAAAGAAAACCCCAAAACCCAGTGTTTTAAAAAGTTGAGACTGCTAAATTTCAGGCTATAGCATCGGCAGGACACATAAGATTTATAACTGTAATTATAGACCATGGAAATTTCATGGAGGTTGTTACCCCAATGACAAGTTAAGCTTAGACAGCGAGGAAAGGATATTAATGCTGCTGTCAAAGTGAGCTTATTCGCAAAACTCCTGAAACTTATTATTCTATATATTAAAGACAGCAGTCTCTGATTGAAGCCAAAACTGCAGTTTTCATGGTTATGAACATTTATGTGCTCAGGTCTGAGAATTCTATGGTAGACATTTTCAGGGCTTCAGAGAAATAAAAATAAGTGGAAGACTAAAATGACACTAATTAGGAATCTATATTCCTCAAGTTTAAGTTTTCACATTGAAAAAGGACCTGTGTGTTTATCATCTATAAGCAATCTCTCTCCCACTTTATTCAAGGGTGACACTGGTGTCCTAGGTGTCCCCTCATGGAAGAACAGAGATGGACCATTGAATTAATTCCCTGTAGCTTCCCTCTGCTGCCTGTAAAGAAGGGAGGTCCACGTGGACTTGGAGTTGGGAACCTGCGATCAGATCTGTGTACAAATCCTGGCCTGCCACCTTTGTGTGATTCGAACTGTAACAACTATTTTCTTATCTATAGTAATAATATTTATGTTTCAGAGGACTGTGAAGAAGATTAAGCAGGAGAATGGGATTATCTGAGAAATAATTCATTTGCATACTAAATGTTCAATTAACAGGAGCTATTGTTACTCTGAAAATCAGAAACCCTGACAGAGGCAAGTGGGCCAAGTTTGCCTTCAGTAACTAACCTCTCCTCTTAATTCCTCTAGAGATTCTCTTTTCTCCAAACTCCAGTGCTTCTAGCTTTAAGATGGCCTGCTTTTCTTTCCCTCTTTCCCTCTTTCTTCTCTCTTTTCTTTTTTCTTTCTTTCCTCTTTTTTCTCTTTCCACCCCTCCTTCCTCTAGACAGACAAGGAAGTATCTGATATTTCCTTTATGTCCAGTCAAATCTTTGTTCTCATATATCCTGAAAAATTGCATTTTAATCAGTCTTCCTGTAGAATGAAAGACTTTGCCTCAGAGAATGCTGGAGTCAGGTCTGGGTTCCAATCCCGGATCTGGGACTTACTTTGTGACCTCAGGCAAGTCACTTAACATCTGAGCTTCATCGGTAAAAGGGGACAATAATACCTACTACATAATGGCACTGAGAGGATTAAATACAATGCATGATATCATTCATAGTGGTGATGATGACACAGATTTCTGAAGGCTCCCACCAAGGGCAGGCCTGCTTTGGTAAGGGGTAAGATGGGCATGTAACTAAGACAGGAGGGATAGTCGGGTACCTCAATCAAATTCTTCTCACTTCCTTTGCTCAACTTTAATCTCCCTTTATCTATTTCTGCTTTTACATCCATTCAATAAAAACTTATTTGTGTCTAATACTGCAGTTTAAGTTGGAGTACAGCAGTAAACAAAGCATGCCAGAACTTGGAAACTGCTGTTTATTCTCACTCACACCTACTCTGCTTCCAGACCTCCATCTCCAGCCTGGAATCTCTCCTACCTTGTTCTCTTGCCAAAAATGTCCGCAGTCTCCTTGCTGTTTCAGCACCCTCCAGCACTGACAATTAATGGTAGGGGGTATGGGTGAAGGCAGGGGAAAATCAGGTAAAGTAGAAATCTATGGGACAGGAGTATGTGGATAAGATCTAGAGGATGTCAGCTTGTACATGGCAGAGGGCACACCCACCAAGTAGTGAGACCCAGCACCTCATCTTTACAAGTACAGCTCTGTGTATGCATTACTGCTTCTCAAGTGTGCCTAACTACCCTGTAGCCCAATAACAGTGTTGTAGGAAATGCCCCACATTTTTCATAGAACACTCACAAGTTCCTTAAATAAAAATCGTGGAGTCGGGAAATAAGACTACTGGATCCTAGTCCTAAACCTGCAATGCAGTCACTGTGTGATCTTGGTCAAATTGTGGGCCCCAGTTTGCTATTTCAACTTTAAATTATACAGTTACAGTTTTAACATATGACCACCAATTCTTTGAAATTCTGCTAAGAATGGAGAATAATTCTCTCCTTAAGTGAATAGGGCTGGATTTAGTGACTCACTTCTAATGAATAGACTATGTAAAGGGAAACATAGTTTACAATGGAGAAACCTGAAAAACATCATCTTAACAAGTAACTGAGGTCACCATCACCAGTAATAAGTCATGCTGATATCACATGCTCCCTGATAGGAAATAACAAGAAAGGCATATCACCTTTTTGTGATTCTTCCCCCAAATCCATGATCTCAGTCTGTTCCTAAGAAAGCATCAGAAAAATCCAGAAACATTCTACAAAATACCTGACTACTGCTCTTCAAAAGTGTCAAGGCCATGAAACACAAGGGAAGACTGGAATGTAAGATCCTGGAACAGAAATAGGTAAGTAATGGAGAAACTGAGGAAATTTGAATCAAATCTGTACTTCAGTTAATAGTATCATACCAATGCTAATTTCCTAGTTTTGACAATTGCACAATGGTTATATAAGATGGTAATGTTAACATTAGAGAAAAGCTAAGTGGGCAGGACAATGGTTGCCCTTGAGGACATAGAGGCAGAGAATGGATCTAGTGAGACAAATAGCCAATTAGGCCTGAATCAAATAGACCCAGATAGCCTCATCCATAACATCTTGAATGAGGGACCAATGGTTACTTTGAATCCTAAGGAAGAATCCCCTCTGAGGAAGTTCAGGTATCATTCTTATAAAACCCTAACATAAAAAGTAAGAAATTTTGAATGGTTTATTTTGAAAATTTCAAAAGATAGACTGTAAAATTCTGCCTTTTTTTGTGAATAAACAATGTTTTTAAAATAGAATTGTTTCTGTGGTCTCTCAATTTGTGAGAAAAGAGAAATATAACTATGACATTCAACAGAAACTGTGTACTTTATGGGGAAAAGAGCTTCTAAATCTAAAATTAACATAAAAAGACAGCACTGGCCTTACTACACTAGCATATAAGAAAATAATGATCAAGGAAAAAGAGAAAAAGATATATAGGAATATCAACAGATTTTCTTAAGTTAAGAAAAATAACATTAACCTAGAATTGATTTTGAAAAATAGATTCACTAAACATGCAATGCCTCATATATTTTCCAGGTATTTTTTTTACCCTTATTTTTTTTTAAGATTTTATGTATTTATTCATGAAAGACACAGAGAGAGAGAGAGAGAGAGAGAGAGACAGGCAGAGGGAGAAGCAGGCTCCATGCAGGGAGCCCGATGTGGGACTCAATCCCAGGTCTCCAGGATCAGGCCCTGGGCTGAAGGCGGCGTTAAACTGCTGAGCTGCCCAGGCTGCCCTATCCTTATTCTTATAGCAAATGATGTTAATGACAGTTTAAAGAATATTTCCCATTTTCTTTTTATTTTAGACACTGGCCTTTTGTCTCAGTTATTACTTTTCAAATGATCTCTTGGAGCAGTAATTAACAAGCCTGACTTAGCAAATAAGCTGTTACTCCTAAAGAGATATCCCACAACTATCTTCCCCATCAGGAAGAGAATCCAGAGAACTGGAAATGTGCCTTCATGTCAGGGAGTAGATCACCTAATTCTCTAGGCTAGAAATATATAAGAGTATACAGAGAGTCTGCTTAGTGATCAAAGGCAACAAAATAAAACAGGTTGGAGTGTTCAGCATAGTGGCAAGAACTATAAGATGGAACAATAGCTTTTATGAGGTGATAGACACCTTATCCCAGTAATAGACTATCATAGTGAATGTCTTAGCTATGCCAGATGCTTTCAACTCACTCCATCATTTCCTTCTCTGCCACAGAATTGAAAATAGAGGAACAAGACATGGAAGGTTCGCAAAGCAACGGAAGGCTTTATTTAGTTGCAAGACAAATAGAACTCTTTTCTAATTGGAGAAATCTGGTTCTGCTTTTGGATGCTACCTGTCTGATTCTGAATTATCAACTCCCAAGATGTCAAGTGTTAGATGTCTTTGGAGTAGACATAATAATACTCATTTAGATGGAACAAGGAATGGCAGAGACATCCTTTAAAAGCAGTATGTTGATATTTGGTTCATGTAATGTAATGTTTATTTTTGAGTCATGAAGAGAAAGTCTGAGGTTTAATGACATTCCTTGTTGGAAATTAGCAGCTAAGATTTGTAAAAATGATTGTTTATAGGATACAAAAAGGACTGACCAAAGGCAATTTAAACTCTAAAAATCAAGTCTTTGATATTTGTTCCTTAAAAAAAAAAAAAAAAAGAAAAAAACAGATCACATTGCTTACTGTATCCACCCAAAGGTATAGATTTTAATGACTAGGAAAGCTTCTGTGAACTCTAACTCAATATCGAATGGTTTTGTCCACCATTTGCATTAAAGAGGAAACAAACACTCAAGATACCCAGTGATGTCAATGGATCACCAAAAATCACCCCTACCAGAAGAGCTTCTCTGAATTTAAGGTTCAGATGTGCCAAAATATAACACTGAACTTGGATAATTTCACATATATGTACTGCCAAATAAATTTTAAATCTTACTTTAAAGCTGGAAGTTATTTAATCATAGAAATCATGGGAAAGTTTCTGCTATCATTGGAAAACTTTTCGTTTTCAAACCCAAAAAAGAAACAGTAGTATAATCATTTCTCTTTATATACAATGCTCAATCCCAAGAAGTAATCAATTGTGAGGTTTCTACTAAAACAGAGGTTATAGACACCTAATGCTAATCTCCCACATCTGGTCATTTACATTAAAGCTTTCTGTTTTCATCTCACAATGTGTAGTTAAAAAGAAAACCCCAGGATTCCTTTAGGATTATCCCCCCCCCCCCCAACAGGTAGGCAAAATCAATTAACAGTGGAAACGAATTTTAAAAGTTGTAAAGTCATCAGGTTAAGACATTTTCAGCAACAGGGTTACCTGCACACTGACCACAATGACCAAAGATGTAGCCATGGTAACTGCAAAAGACTGGTAGTCAGCTATGAGCTGCCCATCTTCTCCAGCCACATTGTAAAAGGCTCCATAGGGGATGAAGAAAAGGACCAATGATGTGTAGATGCCATGTGCCATGCAGATGAAAAATTTATGCTTGTTAAACAGTAGGTTCAGCTGTCCAGGTTCATACAGCTGGGGATAGTCCATGCTGCTCTGGTCACTCACATCCTGTCAACAAAGCGTTAGTTCAGTAGAGAAGGCTTGAGAAGAAGTCAGAGAGGTGCTGAATTCCCCATCTCGGGAAATAGTAAGCACATGACCAAGCACACCCTAATAAATACTATTCATTGACCTGTTTTCATGATAATTGAGAAGATAATGATCCCAATTTTATTGAAGACGAATTTGGGTCTCCAAGAGAGTCATGAGAGATCATATAGCTCTTATAACAGAACCAGAACTGGCACCCAGATCTTTGGCTTCAGGTTGAAGTTTCTTTCTTCAACTCTCCTGCAGCTGCACTCATGCTCCCAGAATTCTAGTGTATCACATGCAGCCAGTGGGACCCAGAGATTAATTGACAAGGCAGTGAGGGTAAGTGGCCAGGAGATGGCAGCAGAGAACCGCAGAGTAGGATTTTGGCCAATCTGAGTCCCTAACTGTGAGAGGAGGGAGAGTAGAAGAGGAAAGGGGAAAGTGGGAAATTGCAAATGGGATTCCAGTGGGAAGGAAGCTGAGCCTGAAGAGCTGAGTGCTATATCCAGTGAGGATTCCAAAACCAGCTGTTCCAGACAAAAAATTTAGACAGAATGAGAAGCTATGTTTGGCTCCAACAGGGAGCAAACTAAAACAGTGCTTCTCAAACTTAATATGCACATAAATCACTTGGGGAGTAAATGATGATTCAGCAGGTTAAGGGTAGGGCCTGAGACTCAGCATTTCCAATTGGCTCCAAAGTAATGCTAATGACCACACTGTGAGCACCAAAGCCAAATGCCCAAACCAAAAAGGAGGCAAGGACTGACCACTGGGGACATCAGAGGACCAGGAGTAGAGGAGAAGCAGCTAAAAAAGGAGCAACACTGGCATGAACTCTGAGGACAGACCAGGTTCCCCTTCCTGCTTGTGGGATGGCCCTGGTCTTGTTGAATGGGGTCCCATGAAGAACACAGACGTACTCTCTTTGGGAAGTACCATTTTGAAATTTTGCTGGTGCTTTCTCTTCCAGTCAGTGGCTGGTGAAATTACATGCCCAGGCTTTGAAACCAAACAACCCTGAGTTCAAACCCCGGTTCTGCTGCTTAGCAGGTATATGGTCTTAGACCTGTTACATAACCTGGCTGAGCCTCAGTTTCCTTATCTTCAGACATGCAAACAACAGCACCTCCCTCACAGGGCCACTGTCATGATTACGTTTATGTATACAGCAGAGTTCTTGCCACACCATAAATAACAACAGATGCTTCTATAAATAATAACACGTAAAATAATGATGATAGTAAATAATAATAATATTAATGGCAGAGCAATCTCAGAGTCAGGTGGCTTGGCACTGGTCTGAGTTCTGTCACACACTAGCTGTCTGACTTTACAGCCATGAGTTGAGCCTTAGTTTCCTCCTCATAACATGAGTGGATCATAGACAATCATGGAAGCCTTGCAGCCTAACATTCCATTATCCTGTGATCAGTGTAGGGGCCAAAGTTGACAAGGTGGGAAAGGACAGGGGCAGACACTTAACTTGATGGCAATAAGGGGCCTTATTATATTTTTTTTGAATTGTACAATAACCATCTTTTCCCAGAAATTGCTTTATTTTTATTATTTTATTCTGGAGAGCTACAAAGCACCAAGTAAAGAAACACTTATAAACATGGCACTTGGAAAGGGCTTTATCCTTTACATCTAAAGTATTTAGGAGTTCATTACTTTTTTATAGAATTCCACAAAATATGTTGTTCATAAGCTGCCCTTTTTTACATACAAGAAGTGAGACAGTTAACAAAGGCACAGAATGGGAGACTGGAGTGAGTTCATCATGTGAAGATTTATATTTTGCAGTAGACAGCTTGCTTTGGGCCAGAAAAATGAGGTCTAGCAATCGGGTCTAACGACAGCCTGGAGAAAATCTGATCTTCTCAAATATCCTTCCAAAAAAATTATTTAATAATACACTCTAATTGTGCCATGGAAACTCCTCTGGCTAGCCTTCCACTTCCTCATGGGCAGCCAGACTTCTTCCCCCTTCCAGGAAGTACCTTCCAAGGCAATGAGTATGCCAAGGATCCACCATTTTTGTAATTGATTCCCTCCCTTCTCTCTTCTCAAGCACTTTGAGTTAGACAAAAGTCTGTGCCCCTTCTCTCCATGGCTGTGGAGCTGCATGTCTTCCTCCCCCATTGGCAGGGCACTCCACTGGACTCTAGTTCCTGTTCTGGCCTGTGCTGGCCAAGGAAATCTCACCACAAATGCTGGACTTCTGCCTTCCAACAATGAGTTCCATCATTTTCTATCACTGCATGGTTCTCTGCATTCAGAGGCTAATGCAGCATTTCCCAGTGTGTAAACCACAAGGCAGTAGTTCTAAGGCATATTAATAGGTACTATATGAAAAATAAATAAATAGAAGTACAGTCATATAAGCCTCGGAAATGCCAGCCTAAAATAAAATTAGCACTGGGCCCATTTCACATAGGACCTCTCAGAGACTTTAGAGAAATAATGTGGGATGTGAATCTCAAAGAGGAGGGTAGCCAAACTTTGATCACAAAACTGTTTTTGGGAGGGTGAGGATCTGGACAAGGTTTCTGATCCATGCAATACCTATTAAAACAACTGAACTTCTAGGACTCTCCATGACTTGTATTTTCTACTTAGAAGCTAGAAGCACTAAAAAGCATCAACAGAGCAAAATAAGTTATAAAGACAGAGAAAAATACATACCTGGTCAAAAATGCCCATAGCTAAAACAGGCAGTGATGTGTAGACAATGTTAAAAAGGGCAATGAACCACTGGTCATAAACAGTCTGAAAAGAAATAACGTATCAGTGAGAAACACCATCCATAGAAGAATATGCCCTTTTAGGTTCTTGGGTTAAATATTTCAATTTCCTGAGATGGATGAGAGTTTGATATTAGAGACAGACATGAGTTCTCCCCTAGGCTCTGTCTCTTATTGGGCCTGCTACCTCAGAGAAATACTTCTTCATCTCTAAAATAAAGCCATGCTCTCCTTGCAGAGTTGGAGTGCAGATGAAAGGAGACAACATACATAGAACACCCAACACAATACTAGATATATAGAAGGCTTGAAACCCCATGGTGGGCTATTTTATTCTTCAGGTTTTCAATGGCTCATATAGTAAATCCAGTTATTTGATCTAACTGATAAACAAAGGACCTACTAAAATCATCAGAGGGCAATGCAGAAATGAACCAGTCAGCCCAACCCTGTGTTCAAATGGAGAGTTTTTTCTTGGGAGTGGTTTAAAGCAAAGTGGTCATGGAGCTAGCTTCTCAGTATACTGGGTACAAACAAGTTAGACAATTAAAATATCCCCTACACTTATATAGAGTACTTCCTTACATGAGCCTCACTAGAAGTCAATGAGGCATGTGAAACAGTTGTTATATCCCCATTTTGTTGATAAGTACATAGAGATGTAAAACAAAATATAATATTGTAGAGCTTTTCATATGCAAAGGCAAAAACTAAAACCTGTGTCTCCAGCTCCTAACCAACATCTGTTCAACCATTCTATCATCCATCCAGTCATTCACTCATTCATTCACCTAATATTTATCAAAAATCTGTGATGTGCCAGGTACTAGGTTTTAGGCAATGGTAATTAAACATGCTATAATAAGATACAAATATTTCAGAAAATTTGCATTCTGATGGTGGCAAAAAAACAGGCAATAAATAAGAATATAAATATATAGGGGATCCCTGGGTGGCGCAGCAGTTTAGTGCCTGCCTTTGGCCCAGGGCGCAATCCTGGAGACCCGGGATCGAATCCCACATTGGGCTCCCGGTGCATGGAGCCTGCTTCTCCCTCTGCCTGTGTCTCTGCCTCTCTCTCTCTCTCTCTGTGACTATCATAAATAAATTAATTAATTTAAAAAAATTTTAAAAAGAATATAAATATATAGAGGATGTGAGTAAGTGAGTAGGTAATAAATACTAGGGAGGAAGGGTAGATAGGAAATGTGGGATGATTGTAATTCTAATAAGGTGACTGGAGAAAATCTCACTAAGGAGTGACATTTGGAAAAGATCTAAAGAAAATAAGGGATCAAATTATCAAATTATGCAGCTTTCTGGGATAGAATGGAATGATCATTCCATACTGCAAGTAGATCCCATGAGAAATCTCTGAGGAAGGAAAGCATCTGATCAAAGGACAGCAAGGCAGCCCAACTGGCTAGAGAAGAATGACCTGTAGGAAGAATAATGGGCATCAAAGGAATAAGGAGTTAGATCCTATGTAGGTAACCATGGCTTATTCCCTAAGTGAAATGAGAAGATACTAGAGAATTGTGAGCCAAAGAACAACCTGATTCGATTTGTATTTTACCAGAATCACTCTGGATTCTGTGCGGAGAATAGACTGAAGAGGGGCAGTGGTGGAAACTGAGAACCAATTAGTAGACCACTGCAGTGGTCAGATGGAAGAGGGAGGTGGCTGGGTCAGGTAACCAGTAGGCAGACATACTGAATTCTGAATATATTCTGAAGTACATGTTCTTCTTAGGGAAGTTCTGAAAGCAATGAGGAATCTAAAATGCAAACGTTCCAGACAGAGCAGCTAAAGGTAGTTTCCATATAGTTATGTAAGTAAGGCAATCCATTAAATTATATCCTGTACATGGAAGTTGTATCAAAAATATTTTGGTGTCTTTATTGCTAAATCTGGATTTGGACTACCCTGTCTTCACATCATTGTTTATTCTTGAAATGGGTATGTATTTGTTCAAGGAAAGGGGAGATGAAGGCCAGTTTTCTAAGGCCAAATCTCAACCTGGACTGTTCTGTTGAAGTTCCACAGGTGGCTTTATTCAACACTGAGTAAACCAGACTCTGTGAAATATACTGATTATTGTATTCTGAGCAAGGTTAGCCCTGTGGGAAGAAGTAAGGAAGTAAGGACATTTCTGCTGTCAATCATCTTGGGTAGAGTTCAATCTTAGGGCAGGAAAAAAAAAAAAGAACAGAAAAGGGAAAAGGAGGAGTGGGGTAGATGAGAGAGGGAAAGAAATTGTTTTACTCTTTGAGTGTCTCATAATTGAGGCCTGGAATCCACGTAGGAAAGATCTGTTCAACATCATTCTCTTTGAGGGTAGGTCAAAGCTAAGCAGAAAAGTTGAATTCTACTACCAATAAATAGCTGAGCTAGGATTTAGACAAAGCAGCATCATCAGGGACTATACTATCAAGAGGAGTAGGCTTATGACTCAGAATAATCACTTCTAATAACCAGTTTTAAAGTTCCTTAACTGATAATTCCTTTTTATAATTCTTTGAGTTCTATTAAACTGTATTCTTTGAGTCCATTTGAACTCTGCTGCAAGGGTTTGAAAAGGCATCCTACATCAGTGACATGCTAAGTATTCAACAACAGGTTCTTAAAAAAAAAAAAAAGCCCCAATGCATAGCTTTTGCTGATTTCTATGGTGTAAATATTTCTCCCGTGGCTGTTTATACAATATCACTAAATGTGCAGTTGCAAAGAGATGTGACATAGTACCCTATTATAGTATTTCTACCATATATATCCAATAGATACAAATAACCTCAAGTACATAAACAGTAAAACAATTAAGAAGTGGTGTGTTTTGAGTATTTTAAATTTTGTTCCTAATATAAATTATAAGGTAACATAATTCAATCTTTAATAATGGTTGCATTTAAATACTAGCTCACATAATTTCTCAAAATTAAATAGTCAGCTCTTACGAATCAATATGGGCCAGCTCTAACATACCACAGGCTATGTCTGTGCTTGGAGCAAAGTCATACAAAACAGCAACTGCTGGCCACCTGAAAGATCACAGACTTAATGTGGTAAGAGAGAACTTGCAGAAGGGCAGAGCTGTATCCCAGACTGTCAGGTAAACAAGCCTGGATTTATGGTGTTCATATAGGATGGGGGCATGTGCCAATACAATGGATTTGTACCAAGTGCCCACTGAAGATAAGGAAAAAAGTTGAGAAAAAGCAAAGCACAGCACATCTTCATCAAAGCATCAGTGAACTAACAACACAGCAGGAAATTGCCTGTTAAGATCAGAGAGAGAATTAGAACTTAAGAACTACTTCAAAGGGGATCCCTGGGTGGCTTAGCAGTTTAGCACTTGCCTTTAGCCCAGGATGTGGTCCTGGAGACCCAGGATTGAGACCCAGGATCAAGTCCCACATCAGGCTCCCTGCATGGAGCCTACTTCTCCCTCTGCCTATGTCTCTGCCTCTCTCTCTCTCTCTCTCTCTCTCTCTGTGTGTCTCTCATGAATGAATAAATAGAATCTTTAAAAAAAAAAACTACTTCAAGGCCTAGAATAATGTTATCTTTTTGCAGGGACCGTTTATTTCCTTGTACCAGCTCAGCTGCTGAAGATGGGATGAAGGCCTGACATTTTGGGGGTTAGCCAAGAGGTCCTGCCATAGTGCATCCTGTGACCCTACTGCCAGGAGGCTTCCCTTGGGTCTCATCCCAGAGTGGAATGTGTTCCATTAGAAAATCTACCTTTGATGGGCATGGAAGCAACCTAGTCCTCTTGTCCTAGGAAACAACGAAAAGCAGGTGATCACGGGCTTCTCAGTTGCCTCCAATAGACCATTAGCAGTCCTAAGGCCTGTGGTTCAGAGCAGTGCAAACTCCCAGGTTCCCAGCTCAGGACAGGAATAGTAACAGGGTCTCAGATGCCAATTGTCGTCTACCCTAAAAGTCTACCAAAACTGCAGCTTAGCCTCTCTTCTCTTTCTTTGGATGAACAACAGTTCCACTTCTCGATATACGTCCAGAATATCTGCCTTCATGCGCCAGGAGACATAAGAAAATGCTCACAGAAGCTCTGGTTGTAATAGTCTCAAGCCAGAAACCACTAAAACATCCATCAGGAGTGGAATGCAGAAAGACACTGTAGTATATTGACATAATAGAATGCTATAGAATACTGAAAAGCAAGGAATTACACCTATATATATTTTAAAAATTACAAATGAACTTTTAAAAATGTATAAGGTTGAGCAGAAGAAGCCAGACAAAGAACTAGGATTCCAATTAATAAAATTTTAAAATGTGTCAATCTGCTCTGTGTTGTTAGGAAGCAATGCTCATATGGAAAATTTATAAAACAAAGCCATAATGTGATTATAAAATGTCAGGGTAATGGTTACCTCTAAATGGTAAAAAACAAAAAAACACATGACTGAAAAGCAAGGAGAGTTTTGGAGGTTTGGCAACATTCTGTTTCTTGCAGCAGATTACGGCTACATGGGTACTCATTTTATAGCCATTTGTTAAGCTGACATTTATGTATTATGTACTCCATAGATTTGTTATGTTTTAAAATAAAAAAGGAAATATGTGGCCTTCTGTTTTAGTCACTCCCTGGTGAGACTTTAGACAGTGTGAGGATTCTAAAAATCTTGACACCCATATCATACCCGAGGCGCCTTTATCCAAAAAAAAAAAAAAAAAAAAAGCTGACACAAATCTTCAACTATTTGATTGATGATGGCATCTAACTTTCATTCCTCAAATATATCAATTCATGTCACAATTACACTATGGAAAATATACAAGGGGGGAAGCAAACTGAGGTCTTGTAGCCCCAGGCAGAACCTGATGCTCTCAAATCACTTCTTCCTCATCTCATCCACCATTCAGCTTCCACTCACAGAGAAGAGATGATTTCAGGTATTAGGAAGAAAGACTGAATCTGAGAAATCATGGCACGAGTAGTGGATGGTCTGGCACAAAGTGCCATCATCACCACTAACAGCGTTAAACCTAACACTAACAACACTAACCTAACACTAACAGCATTAAAACCTACAGTTATTAGGCAGCAGCATTTGTGAGTTGGTACTTGATATGAAACCTCATTTTACAACTGGAATAAAAGAGGATGGGAAGGGAAAAGTCAGTGAAACAGTTTAGAAGAGTTTTTGCAGTTTCTTGGAAGAGTTTCTACTGCCACTCAGAATCACAATAACAAAAAGAAAACTAGCTGATACTTACTGAGCACCTGCTGTGTACCAGGCACTACTTTAAGGACTTAACATATACTGACTCCTTAAATCCTCACAATAACCTTATGGGGTTGGTACTATTAGCAGACCTCAATATAAAGATGAAGGAACTGAGGCCCATCAAGGTTAGGAGATTGCTCAATGTCATATTTGTAACACAAAGATTTTTGAAGTATGGCCTAGCAATCTTTCAGAGGATCCACATGTCAAGACTATTTTCACAATGATATAAGCAGTTATGTATATTTCCTTTTCACTCTCATTCTCCCATGAGTGTATATGACTTGTGATGCCATAATCAACTGGATGCAGAAGCAGATATGAGAACACAGATGCCTCCTACTGCCCCAAATAGTAAGAGATTAAGTATTAAAAATGCCACTGTTCTCACTAACTTATTTTTTATTCTGGAAAATATTATCTTTATTTTATCTTAAAATACGTCATTTAGGTAAACATGTCATGGATCCTTTATTTCTTTATGAATCAATAAAGGAATGTTTAAATGTTTTCTCCATTTTAATTTCTCCCAATATGATAAATATAGATAGATAGGGGCCTAAGATCACAAAGGCTTCAGAAGCACTGGCTGAGCAAGTGTCAGGGCCAAGTTCTAGCCCTGGTACCCTTACCTCAGCATTCACAATAGTGACCACTGCATGAAACCCCCTCTCTCAATCAATGATATCATTTGGCAAGTGTCCTTAAAGGCTATTTCCTCACATTGCTTTATATAGTTGAGAGTATACAGGAAATACAATTTGTATGCTGGTTTTTGTCATTTAAAATGAAACCATTAACATTTACCCAGGCCCAAAGCCTCCCATGGCTTCCCATTTTACATGGGATGAAATCTACTCTCCAGGATAACCTACAACCTTCCCTGATCCCATGCCTGCCTACATCTTTGGCTTCCCTCCCTCCCCCCCTGGGCTTCACTGATTGTCTTTCTCAAGGACCATGCTCATTCCTACCTCAAGAGATTTGCCTGCAGTGCTCTCTACCTTGAATACTTCAACCTCAGTGTATTCATATGAAAGTATTCTCTGAATACCAAGCTCACAGCTCCAATGTTACACTCTCAACGAGAGAGTTTTTACATTAACCCATTCTTTCTTAATAACAATTCTGAAATTATTTTACCAATTTACTTCTTTATTATCTGCCTTAATCCCACCAGGATATAATCTCCATGAAACAGAGACTTATTCACATCTAGAACTCCAGTGCCTAGAGCAGTGTCAGACAACGATAAATGCTCTCTAGATATTCATTGAATTAATGACTTTACAACTCTTTGTAAATCTTAGATATTTAACTTGCTACTAAATGTTGCCTTGAGGATGTGCCATAGCTCCTCAAACTCAGTATGTCCAGACCTGAACTCATTCTCCCACCCCTTTAACCAGGCCCTCTTCTTATGTTCCTTATTTCAGTTTCTGACAGTGCTTCATTTATCCCAGAACCCAAGCCAGAAATCTGACATTTCTCCCTCTCTCCAACATCTCACATCAAATTAATCTCAAAAAAAAAAAAAAATTAATCTCCAAATCCCACTGTTATAACCATACCAGATAGCTAGCTTCTGTTTCTGCCCAGGCCTTTATCTCTGTGACTTTCCTCCTGATGTCCTCCCTACTCGGATTCTTACTCCTCACCTGCTTCACTATGATTGATCCTTGAAGGGTCAGCCCAGGAACAGATCTTCCAAGAAGCCTTTCTGAGTCCTGCCCACTCCTACCCTCTAGGCTTGGGCTCCAGGCTACTCCTTGGTGGCCTCATGATATTCACACCTTACTGCTTCACATTTATCAACTTGCAATTATTTATGTGCTGATTTCTAGCCCCACCCCACTAGGCTGCGAGCTTCTTGGGAGCAGGTTATAGGATTTATTCATCTGTGGGGGCCCAAGAACCTAAATCAGTACCTGGCACATGGCAAGCATCCAAAACAAGGACACTGGTTTCTTAAGCTTCAAGGCACTGGAGTCAGAAGACAGAACTATATAAGATATTCAATCGCTCTGAGTTTTAGATTCCTAGGTTACGAAGTGGGAATTTGAAAGAGCCTTTTATATATCTTCAAGTGGTATGTTTAATGGATAAACAAAAAGGTATATTTCTCCCTAATGATAATTTTTATGAAAATACAATTCTTTATTGCTACAATCATGTTTTTTATAACCTACTATATTAATGAAATCAATAGAAAATTAGAACAAATTTAAAGAAAACTGAATATCTTGATATAGTTAAGCATTTTCCTCATGAAAACTTAATTATATCAATCACTCTTTAGCTCTAGTTTTGCTCAGGCTCTGCCAAAATGTGTAAACCTGAGTCATTCACCTTAAGAAGAAAAAAAAAAAAAAAAACACCTTCCTGGGTTATATGCATTGGTTTAACACAGTTTAGGCTTTAGGAGCTTTCATAAAAATTAAAGTCACAACAGTATTTCTTCTACAACAGGCTGCTTCCTCCCCTTATAAGAGGTCTCCAACTACTCAAATAGTTATCCTAGTAAATGCTCCACTTCTCCTTATATGCCCTCAGAAAGTTTTTAAGGCCCCCTCTGGTGATTAGGACCAGCTGGGATGGGGCACACTAGCCCAGATGATGACCCACATGAAACTTATCCTGGCTTTTCCCCTTCCAGGCTTCCTCAAGCCCTCTACTACCTATCTCCACAACCTCCACCTCAAACACACATGCACCCACATGTAGGTTGACCAAGAGATGGGAGGGTTAGAAGAAGGAGGGAAAATGATTTCTCTGGAGCCTCTGGTGTAGGAAGCATTCTGGCCTAGAATTTTGGGTGACTAGACCAGTCAAATGGTGACAGCATCCTGATTTTGGATGACTCAAATCATTTATATAAACAAAAGCTCCATAAAAAAAGTATTTGTTCTAGGGCCCTTGTACTCCTAGGGGAAGCCATACCCGCCCCCCACTTCTAATTTTTTTTCCCATCTCCCGTATTCTGAATAAAACAGAAGAGCCATATTCCTGTGAGATATCACTAGTCTGTTTTGAACCATGTAAGTGTCTCTTCACATATCAGAAAAAAGGAAGAGAAGAGTTCTCTATTTCTCCAACTTTACTGTTTTACTATTTAAGGAAAGCTCTTCCTCACTCCCTTCTTTGTGGGAGTAATTTATCAACCTTATCAACCATTTTATATAGAGTAAGAACACACCAGCTACAAATTACAGTCTAACAGCTTGAGGAACAATCTATGATTTTTAGAATACCACATTTAAAAGGACCTTAATAAGGCTCTTAGACAGTTACAAAGGGCTTTCCGCTCTGAGACCACTGGCTTAGCTCCTTGTTCAAATGACAGGATGGACTACCTCTTTGGAGATATGTACTCTGCCCGTCCCCCCACCGACTTTTGCTGTGTGTTATAAAGGAAAACTATATAGTGATATTTTTCTTTTTGGCCTTAAAAACATTTGTCATTTAAAGAAAACACATTGTGGAATAAATATGAGGTGCTCAGTCTCAGCACATCTGTTCCTGATTTGTGCAATTAACAGAAACCCACTAGCGAGAGCCAGGAGGAATGGCCCCAGCCTGAGCACCCACCCTTTCCTGAGTTTTCCACAGAGCACATCTGGAAGGCAAGGGGGAGAGGAACTGCCATGCCAGGTTGAGAAAGACTCATAGGTAACCACATCCATGAAGTCATCAAAGCCTGGAGATTAGTCTCACTCTTTCACGTAATTTTCAAAATTTTTCATTGTGAGTTTTCTTATATTGTTTGACAGAACTAAAGTTTTTCTGGACTTGACAAGATAATTGTTTCCATATCACAGCAGAATTAAAAAAACACACACACAGCTCTGTATCTCACTGACAATGATAAATTGTCATCAGATAATATCATCCCACAAGTACACAGTGCCAGTAGTTGCATAGTTTCAAATGTGAATTTCCTAAATAGGGCTTCAACCAGTTTCAACCAATGGTGGTTGGTCTTTTGTTTTGTTTTGTTTTTTGTTCTGTCCCTGCTGGGGGATGGTTCATATTTATTAAAAATACTGAGGGCATAGGATGCTTTTAAAGTAAGTTACTCATACATACAGTGCACACAAGCCCACAGTGCACTCCATGAAAATCATGCAGGCTTTGATAACAGATTGGGATAAGGTATATCCTTTACAAGACTCCGTGATTCAGTTTAGAGACTTCTCTGACCTTTACCCAAACCCCTCTGGTCCAGAAATCTTGTTGCAAATCTCACCAGGACAGATTATATTTAAATTCTCTCTCAGTAGCAGTTTGGTAGGAGTGTTTGCTGGAAATAAATAAATTAATTAATTAATTAATTAATTTTTAAAAAATGGCTTCAAGCTTCCAGATGATTCCAGGAGGCAGTCTGCCCTTTCTAAGGGCCTAATCTTTAAGAGACCCCCTCCCCACCAAGACCTTAGTTCTTTCTCAAAAAGAGCTGATTTTCTCATCATCGTCATATTGCACGGAGTGTTGCTGGATGTTTCTCCTTTAGATATCAAACAAAGCAAACACTTTCCTGATATGGGGTTGCATGAAAACAGTTTTTTTTTAAAGAAGATATAGCCATACTCTCTTCCAAGTTTGTGACAATTGAAGTGGCTACTTATCAAGCAGAATAGAGGGAGCACTAAAAAGAGTCAGAAAACATGGGTTCCACTCCCAGCCTTGCACATCACTGATCCTCAGATCTTGCAGGACTCAGGCTCCTTCTCTGACATTCCCTAATAGAGCAAAGATTCTAGATTTCAACAAAACATACACTTTTTGTTCTGTGTCCCAGCTGTTTCTCCAAAGAAAGTCCACGCAGCAAAGCAGGCAATAGGGGTATGGTCTCTCCCAAACAGATTCTTTCCCTATGTGTCCCAAAACAACCACAACAGAGGCAAAGCACTGCAATAAACCAGGAGAAGGTCCACAAACCAAGTCAAACCTGCATCACACTGTCATTCATCTGAGATGTCCTAGGGCCACCACCATCTGACATATAGTGAATGGTCCGACCCCCCAGCCCCCTGGAGCCTCACACACCACAGCTGGATTGACTTATACATCTGCCCAGACCACCTATCAGGATGGAGCATTGGTGAGAATCTCCTGGAGCTATCATCAGAGAATAAGAGCCCGGATAAAATTCACCAGGCCCCCAGAGACAGGCCAAGGTAATAAAGAAATAGCACATGTCACTTCATTAAGAAATTAAACTGGTGTTTTTAAAGTCAACAATGTGTCTAAGAAAGCACATTCTGTTTACATTTGATCAGATGTTTTCAGCTGCAGAGTGGATGACTTCAAAGCAATCTGTTGAGAGGTGCAGGAAAGAAGTACTAAAGTGCTATGAATCATGCTGGGATTAGACAGGGATAGCCCCAAGACATGGCTCATCCATGACAAATTTAATTCAAAAAAACTCTTGGTGGAAAAATCCTTACTTTCTACCAAAGGTGACTATTCAACATCAGTTTCACATTTATGAAAATAAAATTGTTTCCAGACTGTAAGTTCCCTGAAGGCAAGGACCGCCTCTCTCTGGTTCATTTTGGTGTCCTTGGAGATCACTTGGCCCTAAACTGGCCCTCAGTTTATTCTTGCTAAATGAATGAGAATTCAAAAACTCTAGGTTGTGTGTCAGAGGATGAGCGTGCGAGTCTCACTCCTAACAAGTGACTGGGGATTAAGCCTGCCAAGAGAGGGCCTCTAAGCACATGCCTCTATTCCTGAATCAGCCAGGCCCTAGAGTTTTTATTACTACTGGCTCCATTTTGCTGTGGAGCTTTCAGTTCCACTGAAGCAATTTAGGGGAGAGATGAAGGGGTAGAGAGACCTCAGATGGCCTACCTTCATTAACAGACTGGAAGTAAGTGGTTTCTAATGGGCTTTAAGGGCTACGAAAGCCTTGTCACCCAACACATGGCTTTGAAGGCCAAAGCCAGCTAAACAATTTCAATGGGTGGGGGAGGGGAGGGGCATCACTGCAAAAATGTCCCCTATTCAAAACTCATAATCTGTAGATTAGTGTATCTCCCAAATATGCTGTTTTCTTTTCACTTGCCTGACGTAAAACACCTTGTCTTTGGAAAAACAGGGCTAAGAAAAAAAGCCAAAGGATTTTTCAGTTACACTTGTTACTAAACAGGACCTTTTAGCAAAAGATGGAAGGAAAAGAGATAACAATCCCTACCATTCCCAGTTCCACATCCATGTTACCCTCACAGCCAGTCCCCAGATTGCTAGCACTCCAGGGCACACACATGTGGATGGGTCTGGGAAACACCAGTCTCCATCATCATAGTGGTATAATACCTATTCTGTAAGACAGGTCTTGCTGTACACAATACTGTTAAGACCTCCCCCTCTGACTAATGCCATGTGGTTTTTAAAAAGGGTTTCTGAATGGGTTGGTTTTAAATGGAATTGTAGAAATTGAAAAGAGATTTCAAATGCAGCTTATCTTCAGGTCAATTGGAAAGAGTTCGAGTATGAGGTGAGGGTTTTCCTCCTGCTTCTCTAGAGTTTCACACCTTTACACAAGCCAGCCCCTAAATCCCTGCAGGGTAGTGAGATTTCACACCTTTAGACCGCCACTTGATTTTGAAAACACTCATAGCTTACTTGAGATTTATCAAGCCCCTGAAGTCATTCCAGGTCCTCACACATTTCTCCTTTTCCTATGTTCTCATGTTGACTTCCATTACAGTCTTCTATTGGACTTATTTATCCATTTCTTTACTTCCTGGATGAGAAAATGAGTTCCAGGTGGGTAGGACACTTGACCTATTCATCATTTTGTTTTCTCTTCCCAAGACCATAAACAAGTATTCTTACTAGCAATTTGACAATGTCGTGTGACTCACAGCTATGGGAAAGGAACAAATTATTCATTTTAAAATATCAACAACTTAAATGTTCATACAATCAGAAGAGCCAAATAATTTATAATAAACTATATTTCAGAATGTCTTTAAGAAAAATAAAATTTTGGGGGTGCCTGGGTAGCTCAGTCCATTAAGTGTCTCTGCCTTTGGCTCAGGTCATGATCCTAGGGTCCTGGGATCCATTGAGCCCAGTGGACCAGCTCCCTGCTCAGCAGGGAATCTGCTTCTTCCTCTTCTGCTTCCCGTGCTTATGCTCTCTCTCTTTCTTTCTCTGTCAAATAAATAAAATCTTTAAAAACATAAAATATTTTAAAGAATGTAAAATCAGAGATGTTTCTCAAAATATGGTAATTTTTTTGAAACAAGAAAGATACAAAGACTATGTTCTCCAATATATAAAAGGTGACATATATTCATGTATATTTTTATAATTAGAAAAAACTGAGGATACTATAAAAGATTGCAGATGTTTAGATGTAAACTCCCCATTTTAGCATATGAAGAAGGCTATTTTGTCCCCTGGACTAGAGTTAATTTAAACAACGGAAGTTTTTGAAAGGGAGAAGCACATGAATAGCTTGTTCCTATGGGGGTAGTATTCTTAGCATCATTTTGTCCTTCATACATCTTCCTGCTTCCAAAACACAGGAACCAGGATGAGTAGCGGGGTGATGTCTAGTTTTGCAACTGTTGTTGTAGAGACATCTATTCCAGAATTTCCCAAGTGGATTCTGTATGGCACCTGTTTTAAGGACATTGTGTATGTTGCTTGGAAAAGTGGGGTTCCATGCCAACTGAGTTTGGGGAATAATAACAAATCTCATTGACTAACACACTATTTATTGTGACATCATTATTGATGCCAAGTTTAGACCACATGGGGAATCTAACATTCTCATAAAACTATGGCAGCAAAGGGCTGAATCCTTAGTGTAAAAGATGGCAATGCAGGTCTGCGTTCAGTCTGCCTCACAAGAATACCAATAAGCAACTACCTACAGACTGGATAACATTATGAAAATCCCAGAACCTGGACCTGAAACTAAAGCACAGAGATTGAGAAGGACCACATTAGAAGGTCAAGAGAAGCAGCTTCACTCTGACCACATCCCCCTCCCCAAGGCCAGCATAGTGCCTCGCCAAGATGACCCTGGGGCCTGTGGTTTCTCCAGTGAGAAAAAGAGAACCCAAGGTGGATACCCAGCTCTTGCAGCATTGCAGGACACTTCCCAGGAGTTCTATTCGGGTCTTGCCTCATGAGGATTCCTGGGGGAATCTGCAGGGCTCAACCACTGAGGATCAGATGGAGATAGAAATAGGAGGTGAGGCGTATAGCAACCAGCACTCAGATTTTAATGGGCTCTAGTCCTACTGTTAGCAGCACTGAAGCAGAGATCTCTACTGGGGGTTCTGCCAATGTGCAGAGCCAAGTCAGTGATTATGTCTCGTTGGAAAGCTTGGATGGCAGTTCTGCCTGATTTGGGAACCCAGCTAAAGAGCTGTATTTACCAGGGGGCCCATTCAATGATCCCACCTAGGCAGCGAAGAAAATTCGCAGCTCTACCCAACTGCTGAGTACAGCCTCTGATCCCACCCAACCAGAGAATCCGGGTAGCCATGGAGCCATCCTACAGTCCTGTTATGCAGGGACCCAAGCCAGCAGTCCTGTCTTATAGTTAAAGTACAGCCTCTGGCCCCACAAAACCAGGGGCCGTGAACAGCAACCCTGGGCAGCCTCAAAGCCCAGTCTATGGTACCACCCATCCAGGGAACCCAGCCTGTAGCCCCACCCCACAGCAGAGTTCAGCCTACAGAACTACCCAATTACTAAACACAGCCTACAGCCCCATCCTGCCAGGGAGCTCAGCCAGTGACTCTACCCAATCATGAAGCATAGCCTGCAGTCCTATATGATGAAGCCCAGGCAGTGACCCAGCCCAACTTCAGGGGCATACGCTATGGCCCTGCCTGATCACAGGGAATAGGGTGAGTCTCCACCGAATTGCCAAGCCCTGCCTATGACCCTGTATGAACACAGAGTCTAGTCTGTAGCACCATCTGGTTAGGGGGCACAGCCTGAGACCTTATTTGTACATGAGCAGTTGTAGATCCTAGTCCATAGTCCTGCTCAGTCACAGAGCCCAGCCAGGGATAGCCCCTTTGATCTCAGAACACAAACAATGGCTTTGCCCAGCTGGAGACCCTGCAGGAAGCCCCACCTGCGCACAGACACTGCCAGTTGACCCAACCAGTACTCCAATGGAGCTGATAGCCGTCTTTCCTTGCTGAAGCAAATCTGTAAAATCTGGAAGCAGACACCACTTACTCAAATGTGCAAATACCAACTCAAAGAATCAAGTGTCATGAAGAATCAAGTAAAATAATACTACCAAAGGACACTAATAAAGCCCCAATAATCAAATGTAGAGAGATGGAGATCTATGAACTAACAACAACCAAAAAAAAACTCAGAGTAATTCCCTTAAAGAAGGTCAGTGAACTACAAGAACACACAATTAAATGAAATTAGGAAAACAATGTATGAAACAATATGAGAAGTTCAACAAAGAAATAGAAATCACCAAAACAGATATCCTAGCCTAAAGAATACAAACTAACCCAAAGAATTTAAGGGAGGGCATCAATAACAGATCAACAGAGCAGAAGAAAATCAGTGAATCAGAACATGAATCATTTCAAATTTTCCAGTCACAATAATAGAAACAGAGAGTAGAATAGTGGTTTCCAGGGGCTGGAGGGAGGGAAAAATGGGGAGTTATTTTTCAATGCTTATAGAGTCTCAGTTTTATATGATGAAAAAGTTCTAGAGATCCATTGTACAACAATGTGAATATGCTTACCACCACTGAATTGTACCACTTAAAAATCACCAAAACTTTATGTATTTTTAATCACAATTAAATTTTTTCAAAAGTATTTTTAAAATAGTTGATATAGACCATGATTACAAAATCTACTTCATATGATTATTGTAAATATTGAGCTAATAACAGGCAAAATATTTAAACAATGCCTGGCACATAGTAAGTGCTATATAAATGTTCACTATATTTGCAATTTGTTTTATCCCTACTTGTTGGTGTCAACAGTATAATAGTTCCACCTAGGAGATGACACCATAGCACTTATGCCACTACATGCAAGCATTGTCACTGACTTGCTACCTTGAGAACTCAGTGTGACTATGGCATTGATTTCAAAATGTAGAGTGACGTGTTGTCTTGTGATGTGTGTGTGTTGTATTGTGTTAATATGGTAGTAAATTGAACCATAAATGATGTCGTGTCTTACAACCAGATTTAAGCATTAGGTACTCATGTCTTTGGAACAATCATTGTTCTCCCATGTTATTATCTTTTAAAAGGTAAATACTGGTGAAAGGATTGGAAAGCCAATTGCTTAACATCTGACTCTGGCCAGTTTTATCAGATCTTGAAAGCAGAGCAGAAAATCGCTTAAATGTAGAGGTTAGAAGTCACTGAACATTAGTTTCCAACTTCACAGTTTAACAAAGAAAACTTTGGCAGTAAATCTGCTATCCAAGTTCTGTGTGCTTGTAAATGCAAATCACTGACCACTCTCCTGTGTCCTAAGAGGTCTAAATCAAAGTATAGGTGTCCCTTCATAGTTCTGTGATTTTTCAAAAGCCCCAAACCTTTGAAATATGAAATAGGGAAAATTAGAAGCACTGCTTAGTGAACAACCTTGCTTCATTTTTATGTGGAGAAAAAGTCCCCAGCTTAAGGCACAGGCCACATTCTAACATTTGTTTTTGTTGGACAAGGTGAGATTATGAGCAGGTAAGTCCCACCTCAGCCTTCTCTGAAAGTGCTAAGAAAACTTTTGAGAAATTAAAATCAAGACTTGCTTTACTTCAATGTCTGGAGATTACAAAATATGTAACAAAAATATCAACATTGCCTGCTTTTGTTTCTGAGCATGTTATCCCTAAAAGAACATTAGGAATGAGTACAGGTGTGCTCATTTTGAAAATCTCAACCTCTTAGATATAGGGAAAAATGTACAAAACCTATATTAATTACAAAAATGATTCACTAATCTCCCTTGGCACATTTAAAATAGCACACAATGTTGCAATTTAATTCATCTCCATTGTTCTGGAGTAAAATTATTGAAAAAAAATTAGCTTTATGTGTATCATTGAAACCAGTCATTAAATCCAAGAGGAAGGAAGAACAGTTGAAGAAATCTCTCATAAGAGTTATGGTTACCATGTCATTCTCATTCTCTCTCTCTCTCTCTCTCTCACTCTCTTTCATAAGTATATGCAGATACTATTGGCCTGATGTTTCACAGTTGATAGCCAGGGTCAAAACTTTCCTAGTATCCAAGATATGGGGTGAAATAACTATCTTTTAAAATGCATATGAGTAGATAGAAAAATAGAATCCTGATTTATGAATTGCTATTTTTTCTTCCTTGTTGCCAACATTATCTATTGAATCAATATCTATTTTATCAATTTTTATCTGATGAAATACTGTCAAAACAGCTGTCATGTCAAGATAGCAATCACTTCCTAATTTAAAACATATTATTTTCAGCCCATATACAGTCTGTGTGTTAGATGAGTGACCATCTTTCCAGAGAAACATCAACATTTCTTGTTAGTGTTTCTTAGGCTTCTGTTCTGAATGAAAGCTCCACATCAAGCTTATCATCATAGCAAAATATTTCAATAAAAATTTAAACACACAGGAAGGAGATTCATTGGTTACCTATATAAATAAAAATAAATAAACAAAATTCCAATTAAATGTATATTTTTTTGTGTTTCCAGCTCAAGTCAACTATAAATTACATAATTATCATGCTGTGACCTATATATGAGACATATAAAAATGCCATTTATTCATAAAGAGCCATGGAGAATAGTCATTTGCAATTCAGGGGGATCTAATAAAAGAAAGAAAAGCACTTTTTTACCAACCTGGGCTGAGAAACCACAGAAGAAACCAAACCAGAAATGCACAAGTGTGAATGCAAAATTCTTATAGAAGAAATAGCGCAAGAATTTGCACATTCGGAAATAGGACCACCTTCCATGAACAAGAAGAAGCCTTTGGAGGTATCTAAATTGTGCAAATGAATAGTCACTGGCTAAGACTGCCTGCAATCCTTCCTGGCCGCTGATGCCAACGCCAATGTGAGCACCTATAAAGGAAGAAAAGAAAGTTTTCATTCCCTAAACAAAGATACAGTCTCTTTTAGGTCATTATTTATCTAGAGAAATCTTATAGCTATAGCATTTATAATTTCTCACAGATATTATCTTATGAAACCCTCATTAGTTAGGTATTTATCCTAGTTTTCCAAAAGAATTTCAGTAATTTGTATAAGTTTTTACAATTTGTAATTGGCAAAGCTGGGACTAACCCCAGATTTGGGGACTGTGGATCCAGTATTCATTCCTTACACCATAGCTAGTTACCATACAATAGGTGATCATTATCTTTTTCTAGCCTAAAAATGCACAGATGATTTAATTAGACAAAGGTTGGGTTTTTTTTTAATGAATTCTAATAACGCCTAATGTATTAGACTCAGGAAGGATTCATTTTAGAACCAGTGGTAAAATTAAGTTACAGTATAATCTCCATTATGCCTTGCCAAACGCTGAACTCAAGGACTGCTGATCTACAGCAGACGCTATTGAGTGAATATTCTCTTACTTTTGATCATGCTGACATCATTGGCTCCATCACCTATGGCCAAAGTGACAGCGTGCCTATAGTTCTTCACCAGCTCTACCACTTGGGCTTTCTGGAGTGGGGTGACTCGGCAGCAAACCACAGTCTTACACATGCAGGCGAGTTCTATGAGATCATTCTTGACATCACTTTCTAGGGCATGGGCCTATGTTATTAAAAAAAATATATCCAGATTAGAACAAGACATAATCAATGAGAGATGTCATTTGGGAAGCAGATTTCTTGTTTTTCAACTTATTTCTTTTCTAAACAGTTTAATTCATTTCAACAAGTCATCGCTGACCCAGAGTCATATAAACAACTAACTAAAGAAATGAGTACTAAACTCCTACTAAGTGCCAAGGAATTTTAGAAAAAAAAAATTTTAAAAAAACAGTGCCCTTGTGTGTCCTTTTTGAGACATTATAATGCTGTATGGGTAAGATATAATTAAATGCCAGAAAAGTGGGATGCCTGGGTGGCTCAGTGGTTGGGCGGCTGCCTTCGGCTCAGGTTGTGATCCCGGGATCTGGGATCGGGTCCCGCATCGGGCTCCAGCGAAGAGCCTGCTTCTCCCTCTACCTATGTCTTTGCTTCTCTCTCCCTCTCTCTCTCCCTCTCTCTCTCTCTCTCACTCTGTTTGTGTCTCATGAATAAATAAATAAATCTTTTAAAAAAAATAAATGCCAGAAAAGTTCCAGAATCCATGAAAATAAAAAAAGCAAAAGATGGAACGTATCCACCATCTCACCAAGTTTAGAATGAACTATAAAATGATGGTGATTTCTTTGTTCTATGTGACGGAACTTTTGTTTCCTTTGCATTCTTGTTCGTATATTTAGTGTTTGTTGTTGTGGTCGTTAATGGTTGGGCAAATGAAAAGCAGATGATCTGGAGATGAGCCCTTGAAAAACAAAGTGATTGAAATAGAGAGAGGCCTGTGCAAAAGGGTGGCATGCAACTTGTGTCTCAGTAAGGGTTCCCAACCAATTCCACTCTTGTTCCTCTCCAAATGCACACAGCCTTTCTATATGACAAGAAATGACTGAAAAAGAGAACATAATCCTTTGTGGTTAACTGTGCAATTTGTTTTCTAGAAAATATCTTACTGTGCATTATTTAATAAAGGAAACAGGAATCTACCTAAACTTTGAGTCATGTCTGAATGAATCTTAAGCAAGACAGTCACAGCCCATCACAATCTGGCCCCTATATTCCTTTTGAGTTCTGTCTTCTACCACTACCTTTAAGTTTACTCTGTATTCTCATCATGCCAAATTGATTGTTTCTGTAATGGGATTGGTTCTTTCTTGACTCTGTGCCTTTGTACTTGCTGCTTCTGTACCTGGAAACATCACTTCCTCCAGGAAGTCTTCCCTGACTTTCATACAAGAAACTAAATGTGTCTGCCTCTATGCACTCAAAGCTCTTTGTTCATTCCTCTATATAGTATTTGTCATACCACTGTGAGATTAGCTCTCCTACTAGATGGCAATCCCTAAAACAAGAACCATGTTCTATTCACATCCTTATCCTCAGGCTCCAGCATCTTGACCTGGGCATTTAATAAATGTTACTGGTATCAATGAAAGGATGGGTGAATGAATATAAAACATGACTCTGACATAGAAAACTCTTATATCAAGGCCTATGATTCCCAGGGAAAATGGCGAGTTAGCTTTCTCAAATTTAATTGCCCTTTCTAAAAGAGAAAGCATGTAACTAGTTGTCTTGCCCAGAATGGTCCCCTTTTTTCTCTTTTATTTTCTTCTTTATTATCAACAAGTGAAAACCTAGACTTAGTCTCTGATAAAGAGCCCAATTATATTCTGCAAAGCACTGAGATTTGAGCAAATTGGAATCATGATTTACTATAAAAACAACAACAACAAAAAAAACAAAAACAAACAAACTAAAAAACCCTTCTGACCATACCAGCAGAAATGTGGTCAATTCTCCTCAAATGAAAAATGGCATTTCATGGTTTCATAAGTTTCAGGCTTTGAAGCTGAAAGGGTTCTTGAAGAACATCTATCTTAGCTCTTTCTTTCAACAGATATAGAGACAAAGAAAAAGTAGCATACATTATCACTTGAGTACTCTAACCCACCACACATTGGCTTCTTTGAGCCTGAGGGAAAGTCAAAGCACAACTCATTAGGAACCTTTCCATATTGTAGTCCCTGGGCAATTCAGCTTGGAGGCCACCAGTTTCAAGTCCCAGTTGACAGGCTTATAATTTTCAGTTGCTGCTCATTTGTGCAAGGGAGAAGTTCGTGTCATCTGGGCAAACCTTCGACTGAGCTTGGCTTGCAGCTGAGCTCTGTAACTTTCCATGGTGTAGAAGGCAACACATCATTACGTCTGGAATCCAGCTGGATAATGCTCTAAGCACTAAGAGCTAACAGACAGCTGATCACAAGGGGGAAAATACAATATACTCATAGCCAATTTCTTTTGTCGTCTAAGAAACTGTCTACAGGAAGATACATTTATTTTTCCGAACTCCAAAAGTGAGAAATGATCATCAAAGCTGGAGAAAGATGTGAGATTAGCTCTTTGTGCATATAAATGATAATTTCACTGGACTCCAATCAGAGCTTTTGTTTTCTAAATTAGAAACTCAGAAGAGTGTTTTGATATTTGTTCAAGATTTGGAACCTGAACTACATTAAAAGCACAATGCAAGTTTATTCTATTACGACAAGAACCAGATTTCCTAATCAAAGCAAATTGTTTGGCATTGGTGTAAAATACTGCTATTTAGAAAAAACCACCAGAGGTATCTTAATGGCAATAATTTGGTGTGATAATTATATGAAGATCAAGTTGTGCTCTGCCAAATCACAAACATCAGCAAGAGCAATAATCACAGTACATCCAACAGTTACATTATTTTAATTAAATAACAGGGAGCTATGACACTCTCCCTTAGAAAGCACTTAAACAATACTACTAATTGGCCTACAGTCATCTAGATGAGATTGATATTCTGTGAACACACTATTTCTTTGGATCCCCCCTTTCGCTGTGGTGATTCAAGTAATAATATATGAAATATATATCAGAAGTTTCCTTTCCCCTTGAAAACAGGAAATCATTGTGTATACCCTGTTTCTAGTAGTGTCATTTATGTGGAAAACACAAAAGGAGATCTCATTACAACAGCACTAAAGAGACAATTATTGGGATAAAGAAAAAGAACAAAAGCCTTAAGCAAACTCACCAAACTGTGGCCATTTATGACTAAGGCATAATCTCCTGTTATGGTTTCTTCTACAACTGAGTCCAGCTCCAGCTGCTGTTTTTCAAAAACTACATGGCCGTTGGAAGAACTTCTGTTTTGTCCAAACAAATTTTCCTTTGCTTTTCTTGAAGGAGAGGGGGGAAACAAATCAGAACAAGTATACAGAGCATACCTATTATGCTAACAGACTGGCTAGAGGTAAATTCATTTCATCACAATTTGGATAGATTATGGCATAAGATTCAGTTACAGTAAAGCAAGACGGATGGTTCTTTGTGATGGGGAGACCATAGCAAATTTGCAAATTCCAGGAAGTATGAAAGTAAACACAATGAACACAGAATCATTTTGAACATTTACAATTGTCTTAAATCTAAATTACCATCCTGAGCTGGGCTTGAACTAGGTGTTCTCACTACATTTGGCATATAAGGTTGTCTGAGCTTCAAGTACTTCAAAACCACTGATCTGGCATGTAACATGTAATATCAAAAAGAGAAGGACTAAAGACAATTGATGACATCCTCTAGGAATTGCAGGACTTTAATATATAAAATAAATTTATTAATTTGCAGAACAGTGTGATATGATCTGGCTTAAAACAGCAGTCCTTTAATAAGCACATTTTCTAAAAGTGTAAAAATAAAACTAAATGATGGCATATACTGAATTGGCATAGTCATTAGGATATAATGGACTGTTTTAAGTGAAAATTGTACTCATCAGCTCAAACAATAGAATAAATCTTCTGGGAAAGAAAATACAGACACTGAATGTAGAGGGTCATTCCATATGGAAACTCCTTCCAATGCCCCAATTAGCAGTAGAAAAAGTTCTGCTCACACTCATCCATGGTCACTTAACATGGTTGAAGAGGCGCTTTACCTCTTCAAATCTTAACCTCTTCAAAATGGAAAGATAATACCTTTAATGGAAGAGAAATTTAGGCTTTGAAGTAAATAGGGCAAGCTGACATGACTCCAGAACTTTCACCACAACCAGGAAGCTACATGGCAGATACTCCCTGAAGATGAGTGCCAAAGCCAGCCACCAATATGGTAGGCTACAACTTGCATGTACAAAATGAGTGCCCAAGAGCAAATGAGGAGCGGGAGACCAGAAAATGGATGTTTTGACTTACAGCAAAATGAAATGGTTCCCCAAAGCCTCATCCTATATAGAAAACATTTATTAAAATAGTTTTATGATATAAAAAGAAGAGAATGTTCACTGTGCAAAAACAACCAGTTTAACCCTTAGCTTTCTAATTATTTGAAAATGTAACACTAATTGTTTATATGTGAAGTCTAAACAAAAACAAAAACAAAACACAACACACACACACACACACATACACATACACACACACATACACACACACACACACACACACACACGCTCCCTTATCTTCTGGCTCAACATCTCCTTCTGCTGTCCAGGACCATAAGCACAGCCTGCATTTAGGAACCCAAGGAGCCCAGAGTTTACATGCCCTGCTCCAAGAGTGATATCAAGCATTTAACAATCAGTCCGCAGAATCAAAGAAAAAGATTTATAAAGTCAGAGTGCTATGTGTGAAATTTAGGGAGTTAAGGTGGGGGGTGGGTGGAGAACAGACAAGAAAAATCATTGCTTAGTGGGAGAATTAGACTTTTATATCAGATAACCATGTCAAGGAGTCCTCCTCACAGTCATGAAAATTTACTGTCCCATATAATGAAGAAAGCTAGAGAAACAAGCTCCTCAGAAGCGAGCATTTCTCTGACAATGTTGCAGAGCTCATAAACTGGGTCTTAAGAAAGCACCAAAGGGCAAACATCTCCCGAGGTTTCCTTTTTAGTAAAGTTCTCACTCGCTGTATAAATGACTCAATCTCTGTTTTCCCCCAGAGCATAAAAACATTCCAATGAAGGGTGAAGTTCATGAAAGTATTGGCTGAAATTCTATTTACTTAGGATTTTTTTCCCCTAAACTGTCTTCCTAACATCTCCAGGCAGAAAAGGGACAGTTTTTCTGGCTTGGCTTAAAATCCCACTGTGTTCCCTCCACATGGGCCACCCCTCCTCACCAGATGGGGCTCACGCATTTTCAGACCTTCACTCATGCTCTATAGCTATCATTTCTTTCTCTCCCTGGAATTTAGCTCTTAAATGCCAGCTGGTACTCAAAAAAACAATTTATTGGGAAAGGGAAAACTATATGACTCCCTCTATTGAACAGAAACTACATTTTTGCAGGCATAACACACAATGCTTAATCGCATAACACAAATAACAAATGCTAAAACAGAAAAGGGCCTGTGTTCTCCCATGCGGTGTAATGAAGGGCAGTCTATTAGAATGCTGGCATGCAGAAATGCCTTAGCGGATGAGGTAACTGTGGCATTTACAGCCCGGTGCCACTGTAAATACAGCAGAGCACAGTTGGGCCCACGGTGGCTTGCATGCACTGTATAAAAAAAGAGATGGCATGCTCATAAGACACTCTGAGTTCAAACATTACATGGACCTGTTAAGAAATGAATTGAAACCATGGCATTATGTTTAAAAGAAGACAATCCTGACTCGGATATAAGAGCATTGAGCTTGGACCCCAGAGAGCTGCGCTCAGGCCCAAGTCTGCCTCTGACGTCTTGTGTGCCCATAGTTGAGTGATTTGACTTCTAGCCACTTGTCAAGTCAGTTACAGACCCAGCATAGAACTCAGGTTTTCAAATTCCTAGTTCTCAGTTACCTGCACTAAGCTGGTTTACATATAGAGTCAGCCACAGGCTCTCTCTAGGACCAGAAAAAGATAGTGCCAGAGGAGCAGTTAAGTATCCAGATAGCACCACACTGGCAACAGAAGAGAAAAGGAGGAAGTCCATGAAATTTTTATTTCAAGCCCTAGTTCCATCCCTTACCATCCATGTAGTTTATAAGATACTCAACCCCTAACGCTGTGTTTTATTAGAAACTAGGTGAATGGGACAGCCAATCAGACTGGTTGAACTAGCTATGAAAACTTGGACAGCTGCACCAGTGTGTACTAGAACATTGCCATGATTTCTTAGTACCCTAAAATGTTATGGTGTATGATAGAAACCTAGCCTACTAAAACATTTTGTCTGAATGACTAGAAGTTGGAAATGAGGAATGAGATGCATTTTCTTTGGCCTGCACAGTGTTTTTAAAAATCTGTATGAGTTTATGGACATCATGTTGTTCACCTTCACCAAAGGCTCCACCACTATCTAATGTCTTATAGCCTAGGACCACAAAACTAATGTTACCTGCCTGGTTCTGGAGCTATTTGCATTTGAGAATGCTGCTCATTTAAACAAGTAACTTTCTACCAAGTAGTGCTCAAAAAAGTGCAACGTGTTTTGCTGATTAAAGAAAAAATATCAATTCCTAGGTATAACGCTGGAATATTTCTCAGAAGCAGTGGAGTAATGTCATGGTTTAGTTATAGGACATGAATTTTTCCAACAAAACATGGGACCAACACAACAAAAATGAAACACAGAATGAGTTCACCTGTCAGCTCAAGCAAAATTATATTCTCATCTGTCTTCCTTTGGGCAGAAGACATATGTATCAGTGAAATGTAATCAATGTAGTAATCTGCAGAGAAATCATAGCTGGGTTTAATTGTAGATTTCTGGGCATGTCTTTAATATTAAAAGAGCTATGGTGGCAAAATTAACCCAGGACTCAAAGTGCCTAAGACAGTTTCATGACATTAAATTTGAAACAATGGGGATCCCTGGGTGGCGCAGTGGTTTAGCGCCTGCCTTTGGCCCAGGGCGCGATCCTGGAGACCCGGGATCGAATCCCACGTTGGGCTCCCGGTGCATGGAGCCTGCTTCTCCCTCTGCCTATGTCTCTGCCTCTCTCTCTCTCTCTGTGTGACTATCATAAATAAATAAAAATTAAAAAAAAAAAATTGAAACAAGCCACACGCATGATATGCATAAAAATTATATATCCATGTTTGTGGAATAATCTAGACACATTTGATGGGTTTAAATATAACCATTTAGGTCCTTTCCTTCTAATAGCTACTGTCACTTAGATCTTGTTTTTTTGATACACTTTTTTGGGGTTGTTTTTGCATGAACTCCTACTAAACTCAAAAGATAACACAAAAAAACCTGAATGGTGCAAATTTATGATTTTAATATTTCATTTCCCAAACTGTGGGTTTAGATATAAATAGCCCAGATTAGGATTAGAGAGAATACCTTTGGCAATAACTTTTCTTGGGTTCTCTATTTCCCCCAATCCTAGTATTAAGAAAATGCATACTACAAATGTATTCATGCCATTCATATAGAATTTTCTACCATGCATTGCCTCCCTGTCTTAAACTCTGAGAATAAGGTTATCTTCAAGTCTGAGTTAAAATAAACATAATTTGCTAGTCAGTTAAGCAAAATGGCCTTAGGGGCCTGAAATAATTAGCCTAGGCAGAAATTCCTTATTTTTCCCCTCTGAATATTTTTTCTTCTCATTAAAATATCTTTGGATTTTTCCCAGTTATGAATTGAACACTATTATAATTTCAAATAATAAGAGAGCCATAAAGAACAAAGGAAACACAATCCATAATTTCAACACTCAGAGATAACCACTGTATATGTCCTCTAGAGCTTGCTGGGTAAGTAAAGGACAGATATGGATATAGATGTATAGTGTTTTATACATATGCATATATAAAAATACATACTTTATTTAAAAAAAAGGGATCATAATCTCATTTTTCACTTAAATATATCATGGGCATCTTTCAATGTCAATAAACACATAATCACTTTTAATATCTGTATAGTATCCCACTGCCAGTATATGTCATAGTAATCAACATCATCCCTTGTGGCTGGGTATTTGAGCATTTTCTGATTTTCAGTTATAATTGATGCAGCAATCAGTATTTCTTTATATGCATATTCAGACATTTATCCACTTGTTCAAGGACAATTCCCAGAAATATAGATCATTGGATCAAAAGTGTACATATATGTAATTTTGAAATATGTTTCAAGTTTGCCCTCGAGAAAGCTTCTATCAACTTACACTCCTAACAACAACTTATAAGAATTCATATTTCTCCAGATTCCTTCCACATAATGGCAGTTATGCCATCTACTTAGTCACCCAAAAGTAGCTGGATAAAATCTTGAGATATTAACTTTGGTTTCATACCCTTCTGCAATCACCACCACAATCACAGATGACCCTCTTTACTCAGAAATAAATACTCCTTGTCTCAGGAGATTTCACAGAGCCAAATACAGAGGGAACAAAAAAGAGTCATGATCTGGCTTTTTAAGTACCGAAATAGACTCTTGAAACTCATATCAGCATTGATCTTGAATTTCATTAATGGGCTTTGTGAGAGGGAAGAAAAAAGGGTTCTCCAGGTTTCATAAAACAATCCTAAAAGAAATCAGGGCATAAATGTTGCCATAAACAGAGTAGAAAGTCCATCCTAGTCTAGAAGAAAGGGACTATGAAGAGAAGCTTAGATTTTGGTGATTTGTTAAAGAAATCTGGGTCCTAACTCATACCCTGGACCAGTAGTGGATGGAGGAGTGTGTGGGTAATCACACACTGAATCCTCAGATGAGTTTTTTGGAATCTGAGTATGGAATGGTTGCCACTGAAATATAGTGACAAAAAAGATACTAGAGTAAAGGGATTTCAGGAACAGAAGTGGCCACATGGGAACACAAGTCTTCTCAGATACACAGAAGAGCAACCACACTTGCCTTATTTCCCCATGAGCATGTGGAAGTAAGCCAAGAGGGAAGCCCAAGACTCAGAGAGACCGGAAACCAGAAAGGGATACAGAAGTGAGAAGTGCTAGATGCCAGTAGGATAGATGTTGAAGATCAGTGACAGGTGGGGCAACTGGGCATCCTAGACTTGAACTAAATTTACCCCAAAGTGCCTAGTTTAATTGTTCTCTCACCAGGCAGAAAAGGGGTTCAAGTTCAGTTTTATAAAATTTAAAGAGTTTTTGTTCTTGCAAGGTTGAGTGTATTCTGAGCTGTGAAAGTCAGACAAGCTAGAAATGACATAGCTTCCTACTTCTCTTCACATCCAATCAAATTCCAAGTTCTATCTGCTCTACCTCCAAAAGGGCTGTCAGTTTCATTCCACTCTTTCAGTGTCACTACTTTAGTTCAGCCTCATCATCTCTAAACTTAGGTATCCCAATAGCTTCCTAATGTATCTCCCCATACCATTCATTTTCCCATCAAACATATTCCATCTATCCTGTCACTGGAGTGTTATTTCATAAATGTAGAATTGAGTTTGTTACTCTCTGCTTAAAAGCCATCCACATCCACCCAATAACTTTAAGGTGGAGTATAACCATTTTCACTTGTCAATCAATCACCAATCTGTTCTGAAAAAAATGGTTCCCACCCTTAGTTCTATCATACACTCTAGCTAAAACATGGACATTGCTCCTAGAAACATGATTTCTTTCATGTTTCTATGCCTTCATGTGTGCTGTTCTATCAACCTGCAATATCCTTATCCAATGTAACAATTGAGGAAGGGACCCATAAAGGTTGTTATAGAGGTTAGTGTATTGGCTTCAATATCTTAAGAAGGTTAATAAAAAATATAGATTGCTCTATGATTAGAATGTATAGACTCAACACATTTTTGTAACGTTTGTGTTATGTTTAGCAACTATTATATCAACTGGATATAGAAAGCTGATGTATCATGCTAGTTAGAAGTTGACTGCCTGTGTCTTTGCACAGTACATATTGAGAAATCTTATTATTACTGATATAATTTTATTATTATTTATATAATTTTCATAGACTCCACAGAGTCTATTGGGGAAATGTTAATAAAAATAGTCTTGGTTGTGGGAACAACAGCTGAAGAAAAGAAAAAAAGGGGAAGGGAATAAGTAGAGAGAGGGAAAGGAAAGAAAGGTACTCACTGAATGGCTACAATTCTTTACATTCTTACCTCTTTTAATCTCCTGAATAAAATAATCTACAGAGTAGGTATTTTCATATTTTCCCATTTACAAATAAGGAAACAAATCAAAGAGAGGTTGAACAGAATATTTAATGTAATTCAGCCTGCCAGTGAATACTAAGCTGAGATTGCAACATGAGTCCAACCAACACGAAGCCCATATCTTTCCTCTTACATCTGCCGTCTCTCCCTGGAATTTATTCTGCTCTCATCATTACTCTGGTGTGTGACCTCAAGGGAAGCAGTAAGATGCCTCAACAACTACATTTTTTATGTCAATCATTTAAAAGGAATAAGAACACATCCAAGATATGTTTAGAGAGACACGTGGCAAGTGATTTGGTGCACAAGCTCTGACGGCACGCTAGATTCAAATACCAGCTGAACCACTGGCCAGTTGTGAAACTTTAGGCATGTTATTCACCCTATCCATGCCTCAACTTCCTGATCTGTAAAATAAGGATAATGATAATGCTTACCACTGGGTTGCTTCGGGAATGAAATGTAATACATATATCCTGCTTATAACAGTGCCTGGGGGCACTGTCTCAAGGCATTTAGCACTAGGCACATTACAGTCTAGATCTGCTCACATCCATCCATCCTTCATAAAGAGTTAAATTCCCAAAAAAAGGTCATTTAAAGGTATTTTCTTAAAATAAAACATTTAATTGTTATTACTTAAAAATTATTATTATTTCCCCCTATTTCTCAATGTATTCGGCAAAGACATGCCATCTCGGTCATAGCTTCTGACCAGCATGTACACCAGCAGTTTTCTACTGGAGGTAAAATAGTGTGGAAGTCAGGACATTTGATCTACAAGTATAAATTGGTAGTGCTGATAGTTAAGACTTCCTTTCTTTTCAAGGCTCAGGAACAAAAGTGCAATGATGGAGGCATATGAAGGAAGCCCATAGTGCTCCATTGTTGTGTTGAGGGGAGGCTAGCCTCATCTAGAATGTTGCAAGATACAACCAGTTTGCCTCTAATGCAATAATCTGCTTGGCTGGACCCAAAATGGATTGAGCTTAGAGATGCTACTAGAAGCATTGATAAGCAAAAATTGTTAAAAGACAGCATTTTTTAAAGTTCTAGGAAAATAACTATGCATACTTAAAATGAAATAGCAAAAAAAAAAAAGCATAAAATGGGCAGATTTTAAGAAATGTTATTTCTCAAAAAAATGTTATTTCTCAAAATTTAATGTTTTTCCACTCTTACCTAATTTCAGCACTTATATATTTTCTGGTATTTGCAGCACTTACACAAATTTCACATTATTCTATGTCTCATAAGAATTATATATCTGGGTTTAATAGTAATACCTACTTTCTTTAATGCTGAAAGACTATTTCAACTTTCTATACCATATCCCACAGCTGTGTTTTTCAAATTTATCTGATCATAATTTCATCTAGGTGCTTATGAAAATACAAGTCCCCATACCCCATCCACTGGAGAGTCTTAATTTAGGGGCCAGAATGAAACTAGGGAATTCCTGTTTTAAACAAATGCCCTAACTGAATCTGATCACTCATCATATAAGAGCTAGGTACTCACCAATGCTTAGTTTTAAAGGATAATTCAATGTAAATAATTTCAAATACTTTTCTAAAAATACTTGGAAAATGTTGGAGGCCTGAAGACAATGCTTCACAACTGATGTCAAAACTATCTTATGAATAGGAATTTAGGAAACATGCAGAAAGAATTCTATACTAAATTAAGGCCACAGAACTATAAAGGGCCTTTCTACCTTGTCAACTCTGACCTTCCTTTTCCCCTCCCTACCTCCCTTCCTTTCTTCCTTCCTTTAGCACTTACCTGAGTTCTTCTCTGACTTCCACTGCTGTGTTCCCTGATATAATGAACACATCTTTCATGTCATCAGTCAGCATGTTGCAGGCATAACCAATGTTGATGGCAGTTTCTGATACAAAATAAAACCCACCTCAGTTAGAACATTACTTAATAACATAAGTACCTTTTTCATAAAAGTTTTGAGGCATTACCCCTTAATGTCAGAGAGAATGTAATAAATGATAAAATCCAAGAAACCCAGAGCTAAATTCAAAGACTCTTTCCATGATCAAATTCACCACTTGCTAAATCCATGGAGAGGTAGCAACATCTATGAATTTTCAGCCTTCTCATATGAGTGTTGAAAAAATTTCTTAATTCCCAAAATTAGTACTTATGGAAAAACCCTAAGGCCCTGTAATATAGTGAAATATGTAAATAAAAAACTTTTTACCTGAAGTCCTAAATATTGCTTTGGGACAACTAAAATACTTAATTTAGCTATTATTCAATCTGTAGACACATTGAAAAAATTCAAACTTTTCAACTGAACAGTAAAAATGTTCTTATAACAGCAAAAATGTTCTTATAATAGCTTTATAGTTCTCTGATGTGCAACACTGGCAATTCACCATTAAGCAAATTAAAATTCAGAATTTGACTGTCACCTCAAAGACCACCCAGGACTGCTGCTACTAGGTAAGTGGAGAACTACATGATGTTGAGCAGTCCTTCTTCCACTTCTATAGAACTGGACACTTGAATAGTTAGGTAACCCTTCCATCCTCAGTAGGGTCATTTGTTTTTCATTCTATTGAGTCTTTAGGCTCTCGCTAAATTCTGTGGGATAATTAGATTTGTCATAAGTCTGAAGGTAATTGATAAAATCCTAGCATATCCTTTGTATAAGCCACAGAAATGAAAGCCAAATAAGAATAAACTTGTGGATATTCATAACTAAGTGAATAGTTAAGAATGTACCCACTGATCAATATCATACTCTAGGAAGTCTCTACTAACACACCACAGAGCTCAACTCTCTACTGTTTATTTTTTGTAATCAGTGATTTGGGTGAACACATGGAGAACTGATGTATCATATCTACAAATCCTCCAATATTCTAAAAAAATATGTAACAATACATAGAATCTTGAAAACATATGTGTGCCAATTAACTAAATATTCTGGTTTACTGCTGGTGAAGCATAAAATAATTTTTTTTTTTTTTTTTTTTTTTTAGCCGTTACTGCTAGCAATAGATCCAAAATCTACTGATCCCTGTTTCTTCTTAGGAAACACAGTAAGCTGAACATAATGACTCTCTCTGCTGACTTGGCATTTTGTCATGTCTGAAAGTGGGTCAGCTCTCATCGTACCACTACATGAGCAGTCTTGAAATTTAGCCTGGTTGCAGTGGTACCCCTGTGGTGATTATTAAAATGTCAGATTATTTCCACACCAATGGATAAATAGCTGCTTCCCTGAATCTCTCCAAAGTCTGCCCACCATCCTGATCTTGTCCCTAATTACCCCCAACTCCCTACCATCAAGAAACTAAAGCAGTAGTACTGAGATCTCTGACATCTTGCTTCAGTGCTATGCCTCTCTCTGTCCTGATTGGGGGCAGTGTTCATGTGAAACAAATATTTTTTAATACCATTGTTGCTTACAGATGAAAGTACTATATTTAAAAAGCAACTGAGCTGAAACCCAACTGACTTTCAGGGTATACTATAAAAGAGAATTCATTTTTAAATAATAAACTTTTGTAATATATTAGATTTCCTTTTCATATTTCAACTCTTTCCTATGTGAAGGGCTGCATAAATGTGTAATTCATTAAGCTTTCTGGTTAATTAAAATTTTACCATAGAAATTACTGCCCTCCCCCTTTCAAGACATCATCAGCATCCATTTTCAATTTACCTTGTTTGTCTCCTGTTAGGACCCAGATCTTAATATCGGCTAGTGATAAATTGGTAATTGTTTCAATAACACCCTCTTGTAATTTGTCTTCTACAGCAGTGGCACCTAGTAGCTTCATTGAAAAATAGAGAATACCTTACGTTAATACAAGCAAACAACATCCACAATATTTATGCCTTTAAATTACAGAGTTTAGAGGTCAAGGAACATGAATTGAAGATGGGAAGTTATGATGCATTGATACAGCAAGCATCTTATTATATGCAGTGATGGTTGGGAAGGTCCTCAAGAGGAGATTCCCAAACCAAGCCAATTGATAGTCACACCAATTAATGGCAGAGATCCTGGAGGCCAGAATTTTTATGAGGAGTCTGATATGCTCAGTAACATATTAGCATAAACATCAGAAGCCATTTGGGCTTCTAAGAACTGAAGAACTCCCCAGCTGCTTCTCCACTTATATCAACATGGGAAGGTCCAAAGGAGAGCCCTAATCTCAAAGTAAGGATCACAAAAAAGTTGAGACATCATCTTAAATTAACAAACAAGCAGATGCCATAAACTAAAAAGTGAAGGGTCTTATATAATATTTCATACAGAGATGAATATAAAACATGCTCCTTAGTACTTCACAGTAGCTAACCATCCTGATCACTGGGGCCTCAGGGAAGAGCAGTTTTTAAAGTAGATCATACTCTGGGCGGCACAGATATCATCAGAACATCATGGCCTAAGATGGTTTAGAGCTACAGCCACTCTTCATGGAAAGCTTCCTTGCTCTAAAAAGGTAGATCATAAAGCAGGGAGAGGAAAAAACAAAAACAAAAACAAAAGCATAACATCAAGGACATACCAGAGGCTAACAATCAATAAAGATACCACTGTCTTCTACTTTGGAGAAACCTCCAATTGTATAAGCCACTGCTAATAGAAATAATCCTCTAGGCTCTGTAGGGCCATACATGGCAAACTTGAAGCCAATGTATAAAGCATTACTCAGTGTTTGAAAGGGTAACATCTACTATGTGCAAGATGATTTAGCAATGGATTATTCCTATACTAGATTTCTAAACACATACTATCCCATCTGTAAATACGAACCATCATGCTTCTAAACTCATACCATTAAATCTCTTTCAATCTCTTCATATAGTCCAGCTATCCGCTCATCCCTCTCATCCATGAGCGCATTTGCATCTTCAAGCATTTTATGCCACTCTTTAAAGTACTTGTCATCCAAATCTCGGTATGCAATGGCCAAGGTTCGAAGGCCTTCCCCTGCAAATTCCTGCCAAAGCAGACATGGATTTAGGAACCATCACAGAACAGTAATCATGGCAATAACAGTAATAACAATGGGTAAGAAGTTTTTCACTTAAATTCATTTTGTCCCAAGAGCATTGCTTAGCCATCCTGACCCCCAGCTTTTTAATTCTCTTGGAAATGGGTTATAATGTTTATATTTTGTATTTTATTTCTTTGGGGTTAAGCCCTCAGGGGAGCTAGCCTTCCCTTAAAGACAACCACAATGCCTGCTGAAGTACCCTAGTTGAGAAGTGATCAACCACACCCATGACTTGAGATATCCATTTGAAGAAACATATATTGGTTCCAACCTATCCCCTGCATGATGGAAGCACTCCGTCAGTAAGAGAGACTCAGCCTGTGGCATGGCACATAGCCCTAAACTTTCAGAAAAGAAGAAAGGATCCTCAGGGGAACCATAGCTCTTAAGTCAAAGGCAGGAGCTCTCTCAAAAGATGACAACATGACATGTCACCAGTCTTGTCGTGTTTCCTCTAATAATATAGCTATGTCTAAAATTAACTGAGTCTTACTTCTATTTATGCTTGAAATCTTCCATAACAAAAATTTAAAGTCAATTACAGATAAATAAACAAACGTTGGTCAGGTAACAGAAGCTGAAGCATATTAAGGTTATAATGATAACCTCTAGGAGCAAAAGGGAAAGTAAGGCAAAAAAGTTATTACAGAAGTTTGCTTCTGGGAAGCAAGAAGTAGAGGATGACTTACTTTTCATTCTAGCTCATCTGTAAATATTCTTTGTTTTTGCTATATGAAAGTTTTATTTCAATAATGAAAGTTCTTAGAAATTTTAAGAACACCACCAAGTCAGGTTATTTCTTAAAATTACTATTTTTGAGAAACTGATTTCTCTGGAGATGGTACTTAACAATTGGTTAAATGAATTGAAGATCATACTTTTCCTTTAGTGTCTCAATAAGCTGACAATCTCAAATGATACCTTTGGTGCTTTCTCCTCCAAATAGGAAAAATAGATAAATAAAAATGGGAGACTGGTAGTTGCTAAGTGTCTCGCATAGTCACAATAGCTAGAAACATAGGTAGATTGCTTTGGGGAAATGCTAAAAACTTCCCACTTCATCTAGGCCTCCAGTGGTCATTTTATGGGCCTTTAGACTGCAAGTGTTTTTTAACATTTCTGCTTCTTTGGGCATTGCCACTGAGCATATCTTCTCTGTGTGTTTTGGTTTATGGAACAGACATAGGTTTGTGACCAAGCACAAGTTAAACCATGACACACCCTAATTCAGTAAATGGAAAGAAAATTCAGTGCATGCTGCAATAATGTGGTTTTGCCCACAGAGACAATGGGAAAAATTATCCAAATTTATCTTGTAGGCAATTGGTAGCACTTTGGACATTGTAATCACATTTTGCAAGACCACCACTAGGTCCCCTACTGATCTGAAAATCTAGTTACTGCCTTGTAATGATCTTTTGTCCTCTTAATTCACAGAAACACTTCTTTGCCTTGCAACAGCACTGGGCATGACCAGTGCTTTCCTCTCTGTTCTGTGCAACAGTGAATCAACTCCAACATGGCATTACAATAGGGGACAGATGATTTAAGTTATTTAATTAGTGAATGAATCACAAGTTTAATCCTTAATGAGCATTTGAGCAAGGTCGTTTCCTACCATTAAACAATTCAAAGTCAATTATTAAATATAAATTGAAAACCTCAGAGTTTAAAACCAAAATGAATAAAGTGAATGAAGCAAAGAGCAAGTCAAATTTTATTACCTGGAAAAATCTCTTTTGCATAGAAATGTAAAACAAACAAACAAAAAAAGCAAATAAGGCTTCCTATACTTTAGCATAAAAGGAAAACGTATGAAAATCCAAGGCCTTTGGTGTTTGAGCAATGGCAAAAATCAGATACTTATGATTCCAGTGTTGTTTTCTTAAAAAAAAAAAAGAAAGAAAGAAAGAAAAAAAATTTAACAAGACCATGCCGGCCTTCTGGAAGAGTTTAAAAGAAAATCAAGAATGCCCTATTGGAAAGACAAAAACAATAGCTACGTTTGTAACCAATATTATTAAATCATCATTCTTTAAAGTTAAAGTCAGGCAGGGTTTTTTTGTTTTGTTTTGTTTTATTTGTTTGTTTGTTTTTTAAAGATCCAGGGAATGTTTTATATTAAATATAGGGCTTGACAAAGGACATGAATCCTCAATAATTTTTTAAAGGAGAGAAACCAATGAGGATATGAGAGTTTTGGCCAATTGCCCTTAAAGTTCATATTCGGTTAAAGGGAACCTCAAATAAATATTAGAGAGACACTTGAATCTTCAGGTTTAAACCAGGTTAATATTCATATTAATTCATAAATTCTTGCTGTTTTACCAAAAGAAATTTTTCAAAAATTACTCCTGCTGGCTTCAGAAAGTTTTTGTAAAGAAATTATGCATAGTCTCAGAATATGTACATTTGGTAGCTTCAACCTAGAGAATATAAGTGACTCATCCTGATTTATGACCTGAACAGAAGGACCCAGAGGGAAAAGTTGGCTATTGTTTTCCCCTCAACATCTAAGCATTACCTCAAGCTATTCCCTGGGAGTAGTCATAAGAAATTCCATTGGTGTCAGACACATTAGAACCCAAGGGGAAGCAACTGTCTTGCTCCTCTTTCCAGAACCCGTCTAGTGTCCCTGGATCTTTAAAGCTTCAAACTTCAGGGAAGTTAGAGCAGGTTTCCCTAGGTGTCCTGAGCCTTTCTCTGGCCATAGTTCAAAAATCTACATTCAGTAGCTACTTCACAGCTGCTGTGTGTTAATCCATCTGTGGTAACACTGAAAAGACTTTCAGCAGGGCAAATACGGTGGTGTCAGTTTCCAGACATTCACTGGCACAGTTTCCTGTGCTTTCTATTTCACAAGTCAGATCATTTAGCAGATATTTTAAAAACAAGACCTAATCACAGGAAGTGGCCAAAGGGCCTCTGTGCTAACCTTCACACAGAGGCACTTACACTGAGATGGTCTGTCGTCAAATTCAGAAGGTCTTCATTGGATGGATGAAGTTTTTCAAACAGAATAGTATCTGCTCCTTTGCAATAAAGCTTTATTTGTCCTTCTGGATTCCGAACTGAAAAGAAAATTTTTTCATAGTAGAGAATCAATGAAATCCATCAAAACTCAACTTTCCTAAAGGGCTCTAGCCAGGAAATCTGGAAATGGGCATATTGTTTTAGCCAGTAGTAAAATATTCAGTGCCTTTAATTAGTAGGTCACTATCTAAGTCACTTGGCCTTATTCTTGTTCTATCAAATTAAAAATATTCCATCTATTGGAATCCTTTATTTCCCAAACTTGGAAACAAGTGTTTTTATTCTGATGTGTATGACCTTACTATTTTCCTTGCCTACTATTTTGAAGGGTTGGTAAATTCAAATTAAGCCTTCTGGATGGATTGAATAAAATTGAGAGCTTTGCCTGCCTGCCTTCTGATGCAAAACTCAAGACCTACTTTAGGAATCAACTATCATTGTTATGCCAAATGATCTCCACATTGAATTTCTAGCCACTCCTAGCCATGGTTTATGTGCTAGTTCTCCATCCTTGCTGATGTTTTCCTTTATCCTCTTTACTCATTGGAAAAGTCCTTTCTTTTTTTCTTGGTGGTTGATTTTTTTTATCGCAATCCTGGCATAAACCATACCTCACAGGGGGCTTTCAAAATTAGTTTCTACCTTCTTTTAACTGGAAGTCTGTATCAATTAGGTAAGTTTTAAATCTGCCTCCCACCTCAGGTTTGGGAATGACAGCCCTGATGAGGATCTCCTTCATTTCTAATCTTTAACCCTTCCCCTGGCTGTCCCACATATTGCTGTGAAATCTTTATTCAAACTACAGAATAGAGACGCATGGGTGACTCAGTGGTTGAGTGTCTGCTTATGACACTCCCAGGGTCCTGGATCAAGTTCCGCATCAGGCTCATTGTGGGGAGTCTGCTTCTCCCTTTATGTCTCTGCCTCTCTCTCTGTATCATGAATAAATAAATAAAATCTTTGTAAAACAAATAAACTATAGAATATTTGGCCTACATCTGTAGGCTTGATTTTAGAGCTGGGCACATTTTAGGCGCTTAATTATTCGTTAAATGAATGAATGAATGAATGAATGAATGAATGAATGAAAACATGACGTGCCATGCCATGACATGGCAATATATTTCTTCCCAGGAACTACCTACAATTTAAGACAACTTTCTAGGTCACACCTTGATGATCTGAACACTGACTCTCACAAGATTCATCATGTCAAAAATTGTTACATTTTTTCTACTCAATTATACCTTTTCTCTAAAAATAGGATGCCTCAAAACAAATGAACATAAATGCTGACTACAACTAATTTAACAGAATATAAAATTTAGAGCTTGACTTAAAGGAATATAAATACCAAAGTATTAATTTCCCTTCTTACCTTTAACTACTCCTACTTAAGACTTCATCTATTCTAATTTCTTCCTGGCTTTGAATGTATTTAATGTACTCTGGAAACTTTTTTCTATTGAGACTTCTCTAGGGCTTGTCTTCTCTCCTAAAACTCTTGGTCAGCTCTCCTAGTTGCCAGAACTCATGCAGTTCTTCTTGTACTCTGGCTCTAATTACCCACATTAGGGAAAAAGATAAAAAACATATATAATCTAATTGTTCAAGCTGGGGAGGGGTGGGGGACAATTAATTCTAGGGAAGGCTTTTCTTTGCTTCTCTTCTACAGCAATCCAAATTAATAGTTTCTCCTGTATTTTCTCTCTTCCATCACCAGAGCTATAGAGGCCAAGTATGTGCATCCTACTTTTACCAGTATGATTTCTCTGTGACTGCTGTTTTGTTTATACTCCAGGCTAGGACATCAGTTCTCAAACTTGGTCCCAGAACCCCTATACACTCTTAAAAATTTACAGAACTCCAGGGCTTTTTTAAAGTGGGTTTTATCTATCAATATTTACCATATTAGAAATTGAAGTTGAGAAATTTTATTATATCAATGGTCTTTTGACACTAATTATTATAATAATTATAACAAACATTACATATTAACATAAATAACATTTCTATGAAAATAATTACAATTTCTACAACAAAAGAATTAGTTTGGAGAGTGGCATTGTTTTACATAATTACAGGTCTCTTTAATGTCTAGCTTAAAAGACAATTGGATTCTCATATCTGTTTCTGCAGGTCAATCTGTTGTGAACAGCTTTTATAAAACTCCACAAAATACTCATGAGAAAAAGAATGAAAAAGACAAATAACATTAGTATTATTATGAAAATATATTTGTTCTTGTGTATCCTCTGAAAAGTCCCAAGTTTTCTAAGGGTTCCCTAGACCATACATGAAGAACTATTGGTCTAGGAAATCACAAACCAGTTATGATTTGTGCAAATCCCTTACAATCTCTTCATCTCAGTTCCTACATATGAAAAGGAGATATTTAAACACTAACTTCTAAGGTCATTTTCAATCTACATTTTTCTCATTCAGTAAAGATTTTCCATTTCTTCCATGTTTTTTTGTAACTCAATATTAGCACTTTTAAATTTGAGTTTGTGTAAACTCAATTTCATGGAATCTTGTTAAATTTTACTCACTAACCCTTTCCTTTAGCAGCTCAGCAAGTTTTATATCTCTTCTTTCAAGGCTTCTAGGTCACTTCTGTTAGGAAATCTCAAGACTAATCAAATCTCACTCATTTCAGAAGTTAGTCTTTTAAAACAAATTAAAAAGAGAGGCACCTGAGTGGCTCAGTTGGTTAAGCACCAGACTCTTGATTTCAGCTCAGGTCATGATCTCAGGGTCTTGAGATCAAGCCCCACATAGGCTCCATGCTTAGTGGACAGTATGTTCCAGATTCTCTCTCTCCCTGACTCTCCCTGACTGTCTTTCTCTTTCTCTCTCTAAAAAAAAAAAAAAAAATTAAATTAAAAAGAACATAACAGTTTTAAATGGTCAAGATAACATGTGGGCAGAGTCTGGACAAAAGTCATAGATTTTTAGTAACAGATTCTTTTGCCATTGCCAGTCCTTTATAAATTGGTGTTCTTCAAAGATTTTCCTAGGATCTAATTCCCCTTCCACTCTCCATGTAGTCACACTCATTTCTATGGCTTCAGATTCCACTGACAGAAAGATTGCTTTTAAATGTATATATCCTGCCCAAATCCATCTCCAGTGCTCCCTTCCAATCTGTACATCCAATCACCAACTATATCTCCTTTTAGATGTGTACAGGCACATCAAACTCAAACTGGACACATTCTCTTCCTCTAATAACTAGATATTTCTCTCATGTCTCCATCTCAATAGCCGGCTTCATCATTTATTCGGTCTCCCAAATCAGATATCCAGCCATCATTCAAAGCTCCTCTTCCACCACCACCCATACATCCAACTGCAGCCATGAATTTCTCTTTATCACCTTATCTCTTGGCTAAATTATCATATTAACCCAAATATGATAATTTTACTCATTTCAATCCTGCTTCTCTCCAAACTCCTGTAATCCAGACAGACATCTTCACATTACTGCCTAGAATCTTGCAATAGTTTCCCTCTGCCTTTAGATCAAGTTTGGACTCTTAACATGACATAAATAGGAATCATCAAGACCTGTCCTTTTCCAGCCTATTTTCTACCCTGCTTCATCATATTTTCCAGATGCAATCAAACAGAACATTTTTCAAGTCCATGTTTCCCTTAGCTTCAAGTCCCTGGGACGTGGTAGGCACTTACTAAATATTTGCTTAATTGGGTTGGATTATAATTATGCAAAATTCATTGAAAGCAGCAGCTATGCGTTGTGACATAAAAATAAAAAAAATCAGAAATGGCTTCCAGGTTTATGCTATAAGAGTATATGCAATAACAACACTGTGAAAGGTGATGAATAATTCTATTTTGCCATATCTCATTGGATGGCTGTTCATATATCTGTACAGAGAAATGTCTGTCATATGGCAGTATAATTTGTATTTTGATACTCTCTAAAAAGTTTAGAGTTGAGCAACTCTTACTTGCAAGGGTTTTGCAAGGAGCTAGCCAAATTCATTCTTCCTTAATGTTTATGTGCCACTTGCCTCTACTAATAAGTGTCATTGAATTTTATCTCTGTATTTTTATTTATATAATGAGAATTGGTCCTTTCAAATTTGTATAATAAGATTTATATGTTTATCAATATAGTAGGTTCTGTACCCTCTGATGAAATTATTTATAGAAATCTATTTTTAGATAACTGAATTAAATCAGGGCTCTTATCCTGGAATGAAAGTAGTACTAATATCAAAACTATACACTCATGATTCAACAAATAGATCCTCCCTCAAAAAAAAGGAAGGAGAAGAAAGGAAACAGAGGTAGAGAAGAAAGAAGAAGAGGAAGAAGAAAAGAAGAAGAGGAGGAAATAGAGAGAGAGGAGAAGGAAGAGGAGGAGGAGCAAGAGAAGGAGGAGGAAGAGGAGGGGAAGCAGAAGCAGCAGTAAATATCTGAGTCCTCACATCAGGGTGTTGTCCCCACAGACCAAGCCATGTGACAATCATGAGACTAGTATTGTTTTTTGTGCCTCATTATCAAACAGAGACTTTTCTTCCCTAGTGAATCCCCTCTTTCGAATTCCTCCTGATTAAAAACCAAACAGAGCCAAAATAAAGCCCACAAGCTTCCATGCATTCTGTGGTGGAACATTACCTTTCTTCATATGGGATCCATTAAGTCAGACATCTGAAGTTTGTGGTTAAGCTGTGATTTCTCCACAGCCTGTAGTGGTGACTGATGCTGGGGAAAAGCCAAAAGTTTCCCTGTGTAGCAATTTTAGGTTTTTGTCAACACCCTCATAGCAAAGAGAAGCTAGTTCTAGGCCAACCCAACATTAGTAACACCTCTCCTGAAGCTGTAAATAGAAGATTACTCTTGCTGATACATCATTAGACCAACGCCTAGAGCAGCATATGTGCTCTTCAGCAGCACCACTGAGGACTGCCTACAGCACATTGTCAAAAAAATAAATATAAACATACTCAGATGATGTTTGCTTTTTACCTGCTAAGAACAATATCCCATGGCTAGTTTCCCATAGTTACAAATCAAAACCCAACCATATATACACATGTTTTCCATAGTAGAAACCCATTTAATATGATGATCAGGATATTCATAAGTTACAAAGTATTGAATTAAATCTTATTTAACAAACATTTAAAGAAAAGCTACTATATGTCAAGCTCTGTGCTGGGCCTTGGGGATTTTTAAATAACTAAAACACAGTACTGCCCTCAGAGAGCATATACTCTAACAACTGGGAAGGTCAGGAGTATCATGGGGCTGGTATCACACTGGTGTTATGAACAAGGTGCCCTGAGGAACAAAGGAGAATGTGGTTATTTAGAGAGTAGGATAAGAATTGACAGAACAGGTGACATTTAAATTGGACATTTCCAGCTTAGTAGAAGCTTTCCAAGAAGAGAAGAAGAGAGTCCTAATTAGGGGAAATAGCACACACAAAGGGTAAAAGTGCACAATGCATGCTGGTAGGGCAAGATGTAGTGAAGTTTGGGAAGTTTGGGAAGTAGAAGAAGAGTAAATTGAGGTTAGATTGTAAATAATCTTGAAGGCTCTGGTAAGAATGTTACCCTCTAAGTTCTAGGGAGCCACCAAAGATTTTATGTAGGTGATGGCAAAATCAGGCCAATGTTTTAGAAAGAATACCCTGGTATCAGCACAGAGCATTATTTTAAGGGGAAATGGTTTTGAAGATACTGCAATAATACAGACAAGTAGTCAAACACTGGGAAACACCCCTAGGAAACACAGTGAGTAGTTTTTGTGGATCTATTAATTCTCTGTGTCTCAGTTTTGTTATCTTTAAAATGGGCCTAACAATAATAGTACCTACCTTATAGAATTGCTGTGACAAATCAATTAATTCATGAGGAGCATCTACAATAGTGCTGGACTCAATAAGCACCTGTTATACATTACTTATACTTATTACTGCAATATTGAAGCTAAGTTGAATATGAAAGAAGTTCATAAAGCCACAAAAATAATCACAACTCTTAGTACATAAACCAATAGTGAAATCATTCTTGAGAAGCAGCAATACAACAAGTACTATCAAATGATCAGGGACACCTGGGTGGCTCAGTTGGTTAAGCATCTGCCTTGGGCTCAGGTCATGATTTCCGGGTCCTGGAATCAAGCTCCGTGTTGGGCTCCCTGCTCAGCAGAGAATCTGCTTCTCCCTCTCTCCCTCTGCCTGCCACTCGCCCTGCTTGTTTTCACTCTCTCTCTCTAATAAATAAAGATCTTTACCAAAAAAATCAAACATAATCTCAGCTACCAGCCATACCTATGACAGACATCCTTTTTCTGATATTGTTGAAGTCCAAGAAGGCAAGCAGTTGGTAAGTCATCAGTGTTCCCAATTCTTCTACTGTTATTGTCTCTGGGGTGCGAGACTTAAAAATGAACCCAAAATTTCTTGCAGCAGTCACTAAAGCCCCTTCATCAGGCGACTGAACTTGGTAAATCAGCTGTCCTAAAAGAAAAAGAAACCACTGTATTAAACAGTAACAAAAAAATTCTATTAAACATAAAAGGAAAAGAAATAGATGCATTAATACTGAGAATAATTGGGATGCCTGGGTGGCTTAGTGATTAAGCATCTGTCTCCGGCTTAGGGCATGATCCTGGAGTCCCAGAATCGGGTCCCACATCAGGCCCCCTGCATGGAGCCTTCTTCTTCTACCTGTGTCTTTGCCTCTCTCTTGCTGTGTCTCTCATAAATAAATAAATAAATAAATAAATAAATAAATAAATAAATAAAATCTTTAAAAAAAATACTGAGACTAATCGCTAACATTCACAGAATGCCAATACTAATGCCAACTCATTCTATAATACCCACCCAAGTGTTAGATCCATAAATCAGAAATTTTCTACTTGCCAACAAGCTGGACCAAATGTCTATTCTGTGGGCTACCACAGGATATCACACATACCACCATCACAGCCTTTGTCATCTTACACAAAAATATCCATTTCTGCATCTGCCTCTCCACAATGCTGAAAGTTTCTCAGGTCAGAAGTTATATCTTTGTATTTTCAGTGATGAGATATGCAATGGGAGTTTCACAAACTAAAACACTCAATATATATTAACCCACATAATCGTCATGGAAAGCCTTGAGGTAGGGATTATTAAAATTATGATTACCATTTTATACCATTGACCTATGACTATAGAGAGTATGTGGTTTTTGCAAGATCACACAGCCAAAGAGTGATGGAGCAGATATTCCAGATTCCACTTTAGTCGGCTACTAATGATCATTTTATGAGAATGCATACAAGCAACCCCTTGAAATGTAAGAAATCAAACTGGTGTGTTCATTCTTGGTGCTTGATATTGTGAATGTATCAGACTAGGAATTAGAGGGGAGAAGAGAAAAAAGGATTTGATAAGCCAAAAAATAATTAAAAACCATAAAAATACAGCATGTATAAGCTAAAGCCTTCTATATAAAATTATCTTTCTAAAAATACATTAGAAAAAGTAGACAGAATTATATCCATACTTACTGACTTAGAGTAATGCCCAAGATATGTTCTTTTAAAAATGTTGCATATTAATGTACACACTATGATTCCTTTTCATTAAAAACAAATAAACCACCCACCTACCTATTACATGTATTCCTATGAATTCATATTCATTCACATTCACCTATTACATGGTGAAATAATGCACACCAAATGTTATCATTGGTTACTAACACTGTAGGGGTGAGATTGAAGGATTTAATGGTAGAAATTATTAGCTTTGGCTTTATAAACTTTGTACCGTGTGGTTTCCCTTTATATAGTAGGCATAAATTAATTTTAAAATTCAAAAAGGGAAAAGAATTAAAGCAATTATTTGATTTACTTATGAAACAATATAACTGCCACTTCCGGCAACACAGTAAACTAGGTGCCAGGACCAACTTCCCTGCTACAAACAACTACAGATTCTATATAAAACATTAAAATACTTTTAAATACATCCATGAAAGATGTACTGGCAAGAAAACAAGAATTGTTCAGGTCAAAGACAGGAAAAAAATACAAAGAATAAAAGAAGACTTAGCCAGCTTTTGCCTTGAGGGCCCTTTCTGAACCAGAACTTGATCATTGGTTTCCAGCCTCTAAGGGTTCATATATATTTGTACATTATCTAAGTGGCTTGAAAAAAAAATCAAACTGAAAATTTAGTTTAATGTGTTTCTGTGTTAGAACACTGACTAAATCAAAGCAAGTCCTCTCTGGAGGAACCAGCCTTCACCTGAGGACCCAAAGAATTTCTAAAAACAAACTTCCAAGTAAAATGGTTATCCCACAGTAAAAAAATCATTAAAATCTCAATAAATAGGACACAGTGAGAATCAACAGAACAGAAAGAATATTACTGCAAAAACTTCAGATATTGGAATTATTAGAAATAGCACACCCAAAGGTGCCTGGGTGGCTCAGCTGGCTAAGCATCTGCCTTCAGCTCAGGCCATGATCCTAGGACCCTGGGATGATCCCTGCATTGGGTTCCCTGCTCAGTGAAAAGCCGGCTTCCCACTCTCCCTTTGCCTCTTCCCTTACTTGTGTTTGCTCTCTCCCTCTCTATCAAATTAATAAATAAAGCCTATTTTAAAAAAGCAGAAATAGCACACATAAATACTTAATAAAATAAAGGAGAGGCATAAAATTAAGCAGACTTGATAAAGAAACAACTAAAAATTAAAAGCTGCAAATTAGATATTACTAGAGAAAGAAGTCATGTACTAGGGGGAAAATGGAGAAAATTCCAGAATATATCCCAGAAAGACAGAGGAAGGGAAAAATGAGAGACTTGTTTAAAAACACACACACACACACACACACACACACAGAATGGAGTGAAAATATCTGACACTGAACATCTAATATGAAAATAGAAAATGAGTCAGAGGCAATGCTTGAAGAAATACATGGCCAAGGAAACTCTAGAAATGATGAATGCCATCTTTCAAATCAGATTCAAGAATCTCAATGAATTCCAAGCAATATATTTAAAAAAAACCAACAAAACGCATTCCTATAGTGAGAACACAGAAGAAGAAATCTTAAAAGTAGCCAGGGAGATAAGATTGATGACTTCCAAGCCACAATTGGATTGACAGCTGACTATATAGTAACAGAAATAGTAGTAGGATATAGTGGAGTACCTTCAATGTGTTGAGAGAAAATTACACCTTAAATTTCTGCACACAGCAAAATCTTCAATAATAAGAATATAATATTGCTGTTTTTCAAAGTTTTTGAAAGCTTACTATAAGGAAGTTATAAGAAATTCTAAAGAATAATACAGTTTCTGTCAACAGAAGAACAGAGATGGGACAAGCATTGAAAAGCATAAAAATTAGTAAGTATAGAGGATAAATCTAAAAAACACTCACCATAAAAACAAGAAAAACATCTTGTGGCATTAAAAAAAGAAAATTAAATTAAAGAAGAAAATATATGATGAGAGAACTACATAAGCCCTCTTATAGGGTTGACTAATGTTGAAGAGTTCTAAAGTCTTTGTTTTGGTTGAAAGAAGACTTAGGCTTGATAAGTTCATTATGCTAAAATTCGAGGCTAGCAACTAAAATACAAATAAGGATTCCAAAGGAGAAGTAAAAATGGACTAAATCCATGAAAAAAAAAAAAAAAGAGGAGACTAAGACAAAAAATGGGGCAAATATAAAATACAAAATAAGATGGTAGAAATAAACTAAATGTATCAATAATTATATATTAAATACTTAAAATCTATATATCTCAATGATCAATAAAGGTAATGGACTGTATTTGCTGCTTAATTTTTAATTCTATCAAACTATTCTTTTTTAAATGTCAAAAATTATTCCATTCACAAAAAAAATGTATCTAAAACACAAAAAGTAGATTAGCAGGACGAAATAGAGGGAAAATATAAACAATGTTAATACTAATAAAAGCAAAACATCTATAACTATATTCGTATCAGTCAAGATAAACTTTAAGGCAAAAATATTACTAGATTTACTAGCGATAAAGAGGATCAATGTATACTGATACAAGTTTTAATTTAAAGAGACATAAATGTAAATAAGTATCGAACTAATAACATGACCTTAAAACATAAAAAGCAAACATAGACACAGCTACAAATAGAAATAGACAAAGGTACTGTTATAGTTGATGATTTTAATCTACTCATTAATTGTGAAATCAAGTACTCAAAATAATCCACAGAGGGGTAAAAGATTGAAGAATTCAATCAATAAACATTACCTAATGGATATATTTAGAACCCAGGACCTAATAACTGTAGAATGTACATTCATTTCAAGCATACATGAAACTTTTATGGAAACTGACTACATACCAGGCCGTAAGGCAAGCCTCAAAAAATTTTAAAGGATTTATATAATGAGGCAATAAGAAAAAGAATTCTAAATTTTTTATCTCTTTAATTGCAATACACAAAAATAGAAAAAATCCTATTAAAAACTTTTGTACTTTCTTTCCACTTTCCTGCTTATGAGATTTCATCCTGGAGAAGGAAATGAAAATGTCAACTTCTCCAAATGACTTATTTATGAAGCAGCATATATTTAAAACAAAAGTGAAAAAAAAAAACAAAAAAAAAAATAAAACAAAAGTGATAGCTTCAATTATAAATTATACAATCATAAATTTTAAGTTTGTTAGATTTGGATTCTATTATTTTCCATAATTAACACTTATATAAGAAAACTTTTTTTTCAAGGTAATTTAACAGGATTTAAACTATCTCTCTGTAATTAAAGCTTTAAAAGGAGAGCAAAATAATTCCCCCCAACTCAGTGATGTAATCCTTCACTTAGAATTTTATGTCTTAAAGGGAGAGATAGAAATAGTTTAAAGGATATATACACCCACCTCTCTTCACTTCAAAATGCCTTTATATGGCAGGATATTAACCAATACCCACTAAAATGGGAAAAATTTAAGAATGATAATACCAATGTTGGCAAGGATGTCAAGGTACTAGAACTCTCATACACTGATGGTGGGATTTATAAAATGATACAACCATGTGTATCATGGTGGGCAGTTTCTTATAAAGTTAAACATATACTATGATCTGGCAATTTCTATTCCTAGGTGTTTACTAAAACAAATTTGTTAAATATTTTTTTAAAGACATAAAAATGATTATGACAGCTTTACTCATAATAGCCCAAAGCTGGAAACAACCCAAATATGCATAAACAGAGGACTAGAAAAGAAAATTATGGTACACTCGCATAATGTAATATTACATAGCAATAAAAAAGAATGAACTATTGATTGACACAACAAAATGGATGAATGACAAAAACACATGTGTGAGGAACACCTGGGTGGCTCAGTCCATCAAGCATCCAACTCGTGGTTTCAGCTCATGTCATGATCTCAGGGTCATGAGATTAACCCCCGCTTCAGGCTCTGTGCTCATATTGGAGTCTGCCTGAGATTCTCTCTCTCTCTCTCCGCCCCTCCTCCTGCTCACCCCCTCTAAAAAAAAATGAATAAATCAATCTTTTTAAAAAAATTACATTGTGTGAAAGAAGTCAGACACAAAAGAATATATATTATACGATTCCATTTATATGAAGTACAAAATAGTCAAAATTCATCTCTGATGATAGAAATCATAGCAGTGGCTGGCTGGGCAGGGGTTGGGATTGTGGACTGAAAAGGGACAAGAGTAATCTCTCTGAAGTGATAGAAAAGATTTAAACCCTGTTGGGGGTGAGGGTTACATGGATGTATATAATTGTCGAAACTCATCAAGCAACACACATAAGATCTGGGTGTTTTATTGCATTTAATTATATCACATCATGAAAACATTTTAAATGATACTAGAAAAGAAGAATGAATGCTATCAGCAAACTAGATAAAAACTAGATTCGACCAATGAAGAGAAAAACTTCAGAGCATTTGCAAAAGGAAATGAATACAGAAGTAAGAGAAATCACAAGAAGATTCTCGAGACTCAGAATCAGAGGAGAGAAGTGCTCTCGGGAACGTCATTAGTAAAATTAGTTGAAGAATTCTGCTCAGCACTCCAGGCCATTTGAGCTCCTCCTTCTGCCAGCTTACTCTGAACAGGTTTCAGTGACAGTTGCCTCCAGAACAAAACCTTGAAAATGTTCTTCTACACAAAGTGTATAGTCCACTTAAGGAAACCTCAAAGATTTGAGTGCCGCAGCTGGAGACCAAAACTGAGAAGAGCCTGAATATGGCTTCAGAATTCCACAAGGTGGGGATCCCTAGGTGGCCCAGCGGTTTGGCGCCTGCCTTCGGCCCAGGGCATGGTCCTGGAATCCCGGGATCGAGTCCCACATCGGGCTCCCTGCATGGAGCCTGCTTCTACCTCTGCATGTGTCTCTGCCTCTCTCTCTCTCTCTCTCTCTCTCTCTCTCTCTCTGTCTCTCATGAATAAATAAATAAAATCTTTTTTAAAAAAAAAAAAGAAGAATTCCACAAGGATAAGAGAGAGAAAATGAGGGAAAGGAACCCAATGATTGACATTTTGTTCCAGGCCAGTACAACCCTCTTTCAAGTGGAAGTTTTGACACAGACTGAAAAAGTAAAATAGTTAACCCCAGACACGGTATGAATTCCTGGAGGGAGGAACCCCATACTCAGAAAATGAGCTGAGCTATGTATTCTATGTCTCTCTCACAATTTGGGGAGACTGGCCACTGTAATCAAAATCTACATTCACCAAGGGACAAACAGGGATTCTCAAATACAAATACAAGAATAAGCAACCACAAGTCATCAAACATTTGAGAACATGAAAGTTAGACACAGGATTCAAAAAAACAACATTCTATAAAATGGAAAATCATAGAGGAAACAAAAGAAAATTTCAAATTAAGAATAATTAAGATCCTCAAAGAGCTCTAAGATGGTATAAAACATTAAAAGAAAAACAGATTGCTATTAAAATAAAACAGTTTTGGAAAGGAAATAAACTCAAAGGCAAAGATAAAAGAAACTTAAAGGCATTGTGATATCCTCAGATAAAAATATAATTAATCACTGGCCTTATAAATAAAATTATATGAATCCTCACAGCAATTAAAACAGGGGGAATGAGCTAATCTAGTATCATCGAGGACAAAACTATGGCTTGAATGTAATCACAAGAATGAAAAAAATAAAAAAAATTATATATATAGAAAAAATACAAGTGTATGTATGTACATATATATACACACACATATATAGGACATACATATTACAGTCAACAGTTTTTATATATTTCACTTTTGAGTTGAAATTACTTGGATGGTAATTTTTACTCACTCACTGGTAGCAGAAATAAATAAAACTTGTAAATGCAATGGGCTCCAGTTGGACCAACTGGAGTAAAAAGCTGATACACTATACCATTATCTACATGCCTCCTCACTTCAATAGTAAAGTGGCCCAGCTGATTTTGTTTTATTCTATGAACTCTGGGCTCTAAACAACCATCTAATAGTGTGAGGACTTGTTCATGATAGGGACTAAGAGCCTTCTACTTTTTTTTCATTTAAATTCAATTTGCCAGCATATAGTAGTACATCATTAGTTTCAGAGGTAGTTTCCAGTAATTCATCAGTAGCATATAACACCCAGTGCTCATCATACTACTATCAGTGTACATCTATCCTCATTACTGAGAAAGCTCGTTCCTTCTAAGCATATGCCTGATCATCATCTGCATCTATTAGATGTTCGTGTTAAACAAGAGCTAAACACAACAATGTTATTTTCCTATTTGTCCTGGCTACTGGGAAGCTCACAGTCAAATACGGTGCTCAATTATAAGAAAGATCTCATCCCCTTTTACTGGCACATCAGGGTCCTTGTCTTTCCATTACTCCTATTTCTCTTCTTTTTCTCTCCTTTTCAATCTCTCCATAATTTTTGGAAAACACTCAGAATATAAATAAATATAAAGAAAAGCTGGTGATAAGTAAACCCCTGAAGCAATGCATATTTTTAATTAGAACATCCTTCTAAATCCGAATATTTTAAATAAAGTATCCTTCTGATATAAAAAGTAAGGCTCACCACTGAGACACAGTTTGTACTTACCTGCACTATTTTCCTCCGACATTACAGTGTGGCAAAGAGCAAGTAACCTAAGAAATTCATACGCCTTGGAATCCCCCAGTTTAATGGATTCCATCAGACGGTGGTCAAAGAACTGAAATGTTCTATCTGCTTGAGGATTGACTGAGAAATCCACAGGCTCATTTTTCTGTAGGAGAACAATAGAAAAAAAAACTATACACCTCCTTTGAACAATAATCTCTTAAAATTCAAAAATACACCCGCTACATATTTTTAGTGTTTGTGTGATTTTTCAGTTTCAAACATCTGGCACTGCGAATGGCTTTCTGTTTCTTCATTACTATTAAATATTATCTTCTCATTTCAGAGCCAAGCACCAAAACAATGACCCTTCCAAGAGCATAAGGAAAAAAATACCCAATGGCTGAATAGATCCTTAAATACTTACAAATACTCAACATACAAAGAAGTCCTAAAAATGATGTTTTTTTTCAAAACCTACTCAATGGCAAAACCTAGCCTGACTTGAATTCATCTTGGCAGTAATATCTGACCTAGTACTGTATGTGTCTAATTATAGATTTTTTTAGTCCACTTAGTTTGAATTAATATTTTCTAATAAAAAATATTATTATTACAGCGTACTTTCTCAGATCTCTCTGGAGATACTGTGTAATATAATGATAGGATTAAAATTGGGATCTTAAAGAGATATTTGCACTCACATGTTCACTGCAGCATTATTTGCAATAGCCAAGAGGTAGAAACAACATAAATATCCAACAAAAAATGAATGAATAAAGAATATGTCGTATACAGATACAATGGAATACTACCCGGCCATAAAGAAAGAAGAAAATCCTGTCTTTATGTCATAACATGAATGAACCTTGAAGGCACATGTTAGGTAAAATAAGTCAGTCACAAAACAACAATGACTGCATCATTCTACTTTTATGAGGTACCAAAATAGTAAAACTCATAGAAACAGAAAGTAGAATGGTTGTTTCCTGGGGCTGGTGGAATGGAGAAATGGAGAGGTGCTGTTGAATGAGTATAGAGTTTCCATCATGCAAAATGAGAAAGTCCTAGAGATCTGCTGTGCAACATCATAAGAATTGTTAATAACAGTTTACTGTACACTTAAAAATGTTTTGAGTAAAAAAAGAAAAAACATGATAAAAGAAATAGGGTAGAACAAAATAATGGAAGATGATTCAATAATAAATAAGATCCCCATTAATTCACTGACTTCTGGAAAGCACAGAATGTACTTCTAAAAGTTTATTACTCAAAGTGCTAGTCCTGTGATAATGTCTTTCCAAAAAACAGCTGATGGGAAAATACTTTTTATGTATACTTTGTCTTGAAACCTATAGGATCATAGAGACTTATTTAATCATTGCTTTGTTCATGTATGAAATTTTGAAAAATACTGCATTAGAGGAAAAAATGAATTCACTAGAAAGAGTAAAATACACATTGACCTTAGACTTCCCTGAAATCCCAGAGAAGAAACTGTGATTCCCTGAAATCCCAAGGAAGAAACTGATCAAAGAGATTATAGCCAATCAAGCTATCATACAAGTATAAAGTTAGCATATAGTTCTTGTTTGTTACGAACCCTTCTTGAAACTAGAGGATGAACTTCATCCAAATAAGAGATAATTGAAAAAACAATTACTAAAGGGTAAGTTAAGGGTGAGCACTAAATTTCTTTAACTGAAGGACTAAGTCTAAGAGAAATAAAGAGATTAGATTGCCAAAACAAAATGTACATATTGCATACCTTGACTATGCAAGATGAAAAGACAGTTAAAAAAACTGGAAGATACGGATTTCCTCATTTTATTATTTGAAGGTTAGACAATATCATTTAAAGTTTCAAATCAACTGGGCAGCTCTGGTGGCTCAGTGATTTAGTGCCTCCTTCAGCCCAGGGCATGATCCTGGAGACCTGGGATCAAGTCTCACATCAGGCTTCCTGCATGGAGCCTGCTTCTTTCTCTGCCTGTGTCTCTGCCTCTCTCTCTGTGTCTTTCATGAATAAATAAATAAAATCTTTAAAAAAGAAAAAAATAAAGTTTCAAATCAACTAATAAAAATCTATATATATTTAGGGTTTAAGAAAAATATAAAAATAGTAAGGAAATATGAGGGAAAGGAAGAGAAATATAATTTCATCATTGTTCATATTAGGAAATTAATAGACACTGACTTAAAAAATATGGAGAATATTATATAAACTCTTGAAAGTATATGGTAGAAAAACAATGAAATACTTTAAACATTATAAGAAATTTTGCACACATATAGAAAAAAGAATCCATATAAAGAATTATTAAACAAAAGTCTACTATTGTTGGACACAAAGTACAACCTAAAATATTAGAACCAAGACAACATATAGGCCTACGTACATGGCTCAAACTCAGTTATTAAAAGATTGGAATGCAAAGAAAACTCCAATCCTATGTTGTACAAAAAAGACATATAAAGTCATTTAGAAACACAGAAAATAATAGGTGGGTACCTACAAATGAAAATAAACCAGGACTTCTGACATTAATATCAAATAAGGTTGAATTCAGGCTACGAAGAATTAAATGAATCAAAGGAGAGCAGTTTTAATGTAATATTTATTTTGTAATTCAAAATAAAAATGTAACCACTATGAATATCAATTTACCCCCAAATAGCATCAATACTTGTAAAACAAAGATTTCCGGCACCATAAGAACTATATATATATAGAGAGAGAAAGGGATTTTTCAGAATACTTTAATTACCCTCTTATGCCAATAGGTGATAGAGATAAAAGATAATAATGCAATAGAAGACCTAAATATGAGTGCCTGCCTTCAGCCCAGGGCATGATCCTGGAGTCCTGGGATCAAGTCCCACGTCAGGCTCCCTACATGGAGCCTGCTTCTCCCTCTGCCTCTCTCTCTCTCTCTCTCTCTCTGTCTCTCATGAATAAATAAATAAAATCTTAAAAAAAAGAAGACCTAAATAATATAATTTACAATGTAGAACTGACATCTAGCTAACTTTATACCTTGAAAACAGAATACACATAAGCTTTCTTTTTAAGAAGCCTAGAACACTGACAACAATTGACTATATTAAGCCACAAAGAAACCACCATAAATTCCAAAAAAGTAGAAACAATACAAATCTTTTATTAAAAGTACAATAAAGTTAGGGGGGAACCTCTCTCACTTGGGAATTTTAAAACTCTTCCTTAAAAACCTGTGTTTCAATGTGGATATTCAAATTGATATGACAAAAATAAAATTAGTTTAATAAACTACAGGCCAAATCTATGTGGTAAACTTAAAGTATTCAGAGAAAAATTAAGAACCATAAATATTTGTATAAAAAGAGGGGAAAATAAAATTAATAAGCATCCAAGTATAAAGTTAGAAAAATTAAAAACAAAAAAGAAACTCAGAGAATGGAAAAAGAAGGCATTAATAAAAATAAAAGCAGGGGTGCCTGGGTGGCTCAGTGGTTGAGCATCTACTTTTGGCTCAGGTCGTGATCCCGGGGTCCTGGGATCAAGTCTAGCATCAGGATCCCCACAGGGAGCCTGCTTCTCTCTCTGCCTATGTCTCTGCCTCTCTCTCTGTTTCTCTCATGAATAAATAAATAAAATATTTTTTAAAAAATAAAAGCAGACTTTTTATTAAAACACAGGAAAATATATACAAATAATAAATAAAAGCAATAGCTACACTTTTTTTGTATAAGGGGGCAACTTTTTAATGTAATCAAGATAGAAAAGGAAAAAGACAAACAAAAATAAGAAATGATTTTTTAAATAGCCACAAAAAGAAAATTAAGAGGATCATAAGAGACATCTTTACTCAACTTTAAGGCAAAGATCATTTTGATGTTATATCTAGAGACCTCGATAGAAGGGACTTTGAACCATATGAATCTATTCTTTTAATGTTATTTATTAAATATTTCATCTCGTCACAGTGGAAATCAGTCCTCCAGGAACTCATCATTTTAAAAACACATGTACAATTTGAAATTAAAAGAATGAAATTTATCATCTCCACACCTTAGTCATATGTGTTTTCTGACCCATGTCATCATGAACTTCACCTGCCAAAACAAAAATTGAGAATAATAAATGAAATTAAAACTGCATTTAGACATTTAATTTTAAGAAATACATTTATTAAAGCACTATTACTAAATGGCATTATGAGTTCAAATGTAGACTTTTTAGGAGTGGTTTCAAACTGTATACCTAGACATAGTGACTAACCCAGAGAAATATCCATGTTTGCCCAAGATAGAACTAAAATGCAGTTGCATTAACACAAAATATAATCTCACAATCATGTTCTTCTTAAATTTTATCATTCTGTTGTTATATTATCTATGATGTTTGCCAGAGGCAAATTTTTGTTTTCCACTTTATTCCCACTATTGGGGCATCCAAAATGACATCCTAGGCAGAGCAATTCTCACCAATGCTAGAGCCTGGTAAGTATATCTCTGTCTTGGTTTGGACCAGATACATCTGTGTAATATCAAGGTCAAATTAGCATGTAAGCGTTAAACAATATCAGTGCCCCCGCCCCGACTCCCTGCCCACAAAGAAAGCATAACAACTATGTGTCAAATATTTAAAAATAACTTTTCTTAGTATAAAGCCAATGGGTGCTTATTCTAGATAAATTGGAAAATACAAGATGTTTACAGTAGAAAATAAAAATTACTAATTGTCCCACCTGCTAGGGATAGCCAGTATTTATGGAATTTCATTCATGTTGATTGTGTGTGTGTATACATGTATTTATCATAGTGTTCAAAAATGTCTGGTTCCTTTTGTCTTAACCCAAGTGTGAGAATTTCTCTGGTTCATTAAAAGTTCTTTGTGAAACTAATTTTGAATGGTTGTATAATAGCTTCAAAGGATAATTTATTTTAGCTTTCCCCTCTTCAGAAGCTTTTAAGATTTTTCTAATTTTTACTTAGCATTCGAAGATTTAATGCCATTTGCTAAGACTATATTTCTTGAAATGATAATAAGAGTTCCTTGCATCAATCCTGTGCCAGGCACTTGTATTATCACTCATCTTCATAACAAACTTGCAAGTTGAAGATTTTTACTCCTATAAGTGAGGGAAATCCATGAGAAGTAAACTGAACTAAACTGAAGCTAAAAAGTCAGCCTAAGCATGTTTCTGAACCCGAGTCTCTCTCTTTTCACTACACAATGCTATAACCAAGAAAAGCCCCTGATAAATTAGGTATTTGCTGTTTTTCTGGAGCACTGGACTAAACCTGGACCACTGTGTGACTGCTGAGTGGGCAGAGTCTCTGAGCCAGGAAATGAAACTCACCATCTTTCTGGAATTTAAATCTCAAACACAAACTCACTGGCCTTATGCTCCAGTCATTGTGCCATAGGCAGTAACTCATAACTGATAGAAATAAAACAAAGTTGTGCTTTCTTGTTAAATGTGCCCCCACTCTCTGCGCAAGGAACAGTGCTTATAAAACTGATGATGGAAGGGAAGAAAAGTTAAAGAAGTCAAAGAAAATAAAAGTTCTGAGCTAGAAGATTTACATAAATCAGAAGGGAATGCCAAATTTTCCCAAGGCTAGATCTATGATATAAACAAGAGTAACCTATAGGAAAACAAGAAAATGTGACTGTTAAACATTCTGTGATTGCCTTAGTTAGCATATATTTTAATGACATCATAAATGCATTATAAATTATAATGATATTTAAAGTAAGGATCTAAAGGGTTTAGTTAAAGTTTTCAGTTCTGTATTTTACTACGGAAATTACAAGCCATATGGGATCTGGAAATTTGCAAAGATCTGGGGATATACATACTTTGTGAAAATCAAGGGCCTCCTCTAAAAATACTCCTGTGACAAACATCTCTACAAATAAATCCTGGTCCACGTGTCTGATAATTTCCATAGCATCATTTCCTAGAAGTGATATTATTATTATCAATATGTGCCATTACAAAAAGAATCCAAAAGGTCCTCCAAATCAAAAGTATCTCTAATACTCTAAAAATTTCCCATTTAAACTACTCTTTGGGTTAAGCTAGTATTTTTAGAAAGCCTCTGAAAATAATGTCAAAAGGAAATTTTAGAGCAAATATTTTACCTATGAGTAATTATAATAGTAATATGGGAAGTGCACAATGTAACCTGTGGGCTTATGGAAGTCCAGGTTGAGAATTATCTGGTTCACTCCAAGAAACGGGGGAGGTCGAGCAGAGGAGAGGTAGGTTATAGGGGTCAGAGTAACAAAGGGATGTCAAAAGGCAGGAGAGTATAAAAATCAACTTCTTATATTTCTTAATTCTGTTCAAGATCAAATCTTACTTTAAAATATTTGGCAATGTGTGAACTTTCTAATCAGGAGACAAAGGGAAGTTTTCCCTCTGTCTGATGCTTCTTCTTGAGATTTCTGTACTAAAAATCTGGGCGCTCAGAGTCCAGTGAAGCAAGATCAGGAATCCAGAGATACCCAACAGAAACCTTCTGCTGAGCTCCAATGCTTTCAGCAAAAGAACTGTCTGCTAACTGGCCAAAATCAGGGTGACAAGGGTCACATATAAATAGAATGCCTGAAAATCCTAATACAGAGCAAGTATCCTGACAAAAGCATACAAACAAGAATTAGATATTAATGAAATAGCTTGTCTAGCCACTCAAAGTAGCCCTGTGCCGTGTGAATTCTTAGGAATGAATTGTAAATTCTTACAAATACAGACCCTAACATCAATTCCAGAGCTATTAGGAAGCAAGTATGAAACACTGCTTTTACTGAGCTAATTCAAGTTAACCAAGAATTTGTCCTCCCGGGGATATGGGTCTATTAACACCACAGAGCACAATCACACAAGTTGGAACACCAAAAGGAACCTCAGACAATATCATATCTAACCCCTATCTCTACCCATGAATGGTAACAAATCCAAAATTTCATCTAAATTATTCAACATTTATTGAACAAATATTTAGTGAGTGTTTATTATATGCCGAGCACTATGTTAGATGCTGGTGGTACCCATATTAATAAGAAGGCCCGCAATAAATGGTTTGGTTTCTTAAAATAGGATTGCTTATGTTTTTAAGGACTACTAACAATATCAATAAGAAAGAGAAACTATTTCTCTTACCATAGATTTTCCCATTAATGGAACATTTTTTAAAAGTCATGATATTTTGAGTAAGGGTTCCTGTTTTGTCGGAGAAAATGTATTCAATCTGGCCCAGTTCTTCATTGAGAGTGGTTGTCCGCGCTTCCGCAGGTATGGATTTTCCAGAGTAATACATCCGCCGATCCCAGTTTATAAAATAACTGTGTCCCAAACGAATTACTTCCATACTTCATCCACGAAAATGGAGAAAAAGAAATGCTCCATCAACTTCAAAACATACAAAGCTTTCCAAAGTAAGAAGTCAATCAAAGTCTTCTGAGTATAGGGGAAATTTGGATGCTCTGTCCCCAGGTCCTAGTGACCTTCAGAAGCATCTCAGCAGAGTTGGATCATAAACCTGTAACTCCATGAAAAAATAGACTGACTTTGCATAAAATCTTGGGGAGTGCTCCATGATTCACCATTTATATTAAACAGGCCCAGTGAAGATTTCTTGTATAGACAAAGTTGACATTTCTCTTATATTTTAGGAGAAACTATGATGAAAGATGTTTGTCAGAAAGAAGATCTAAAGAGATGTGGTATTGAGAGCTTTCTAACACATTATTTGATGTGGCTTCACTTTGCCAAAAGAGGTAGAAGCAGTATCCCTGTAAAGCACTAAGCAAACCATAACAGATACTGAGTAAATCTCAATATAGTAACCACTGTTGTTATATTACTTTGCACCTTTGCTAGAAAAAGAGCACTGTCTCATGATCCAGTGGTAATTTATGACTTTTCAACTCTAGAAGTGGAATTTCTGTGGCCAAAGGTATGAACTTTTAAAATCTTTGTCATATGTAAGGCTAAATCAATTTCCAAAAACAATTAACAATATCAGTTTCTGCAGATTACTGAAAATTATCATTTACTATATATAATATATACACATACATATAATACAAATGTTACCAACCTATCACTTGCCTTTTAGTTTTGTTTACATTATTTTTGACAGGAAGAAGTTTTCTTTTTAACTGATCAAATTTACCAATAGTTTATAGTTTCTGTTTTGGGAATTTTACTTGGATAGATTTTCTCTATGCCAAGATTATATATACAGACATCTATATTTTTCTCCTAGCTATTTAACTGAATTTTCTACATTTAATTCCTTATCACAGTTGGAATTTTTATAACTATGATGTATGTATGAGGTGCTAATTTTAATTTTTACGAGGCTTTTTCATCACCCTTTATTGAACAACAAATCCTTTCTTTACTATGTTGGGATGCTTCCATGTCACATATAAATTATTTTCCTCACTAGAATCTACTTTATGATTTTAGCTTTATTCCTTTATATGTCATTTAATGCACCTTTCATTTTCCTTATTGCAGTTTTATAATATTTGGCAATATCTGGGAGGATATAAGAGAATGCTTATTCTCCTCTTTTTAACAATTCTTAGCTGTAATCACTCCTTTATTCTTGCTGATAGAATCAATGTATTCATTTAAGCAAACTTTAGGATTAATATATCAGCTTTCTCATAAAACTTATTTGAGGGATCCCTGGGTGGCGCAGCGGTTTGGCGCCTGCCTTTGGCCCAGGGCGCGATCCTGGAGACCCGGGATCGAATCCCACATCAGGCTCCCGGTGCATGGAGCCTGCTTCTCCCTCTGCCTGTGTCTCTGCCTCTCTTTCTCTGTATGACTATCATAAATAAATAAAATAAAAAAAAAAAATTTTTTTAAAAAAAACTTATTTGAGACTTAAATTAAGTCTACATTAAACTTGCAATTATTGGAAAAGAACTGGTATTTTAATATATAAATGCAACTTCAAGGAGAAGAATAAATCTTTCCAGTAATTCAATTTTGAAAAGTACTTCTATTGGTAAAGAGATTTAGTTTTAGTTTTGATTTGGCTTTGTTTTTCAGATAGGTCCACACCATAGCTTGATAGATGTGTTTCTGGACATTGTACCTTTTCATTGACAGATCACTGTTTAAATTGTTTTTGCACTAAAGGAGAGCTCTTTGAATATTAAAAGCTTTTTCTAATATTAAAAAATGCTATTATGTCACAAAATCAGACATTTAACTGAATTATCTTACTAAAAGCCTCACAGAATTATTCTTTAGGATTTCCTAGGTCTATAATCACATTGTCTATGCTCTTTCTTTCTAATATGGGTTATTACAGTTTCAGGTTCCTGTCTTCTGTCCATTGATATTTTGGCTACATGTCTTAGTACACTAACAAAGTCATCCAGAAGAGTATAACACAGTAATGACAATAGAAGGGACCTATGGCTTATTTCTGACCTTAATGGGAATTAAGCCTTGGTTTTCTCACCTATAAAGTGAGAACGTTAACAGTTGCCTGATTATGCTAACTCTGAACATTTGTCTCCTTGATGACAAAAGATGATACCCAAATCCTTTCTAGGCATCGCATTCTGTGCTCCTATTATTTCCCTCCCCCAAAATGGTATGATGCCAGTTCATTTTAGAACAATTTAAATGGTAACACTTTTTCTCACCTAAACTAAAAAAATAAAAAAATAAAAAAAATCACACTATAACTCTGTAGAATCCTACAATATAGAAATAAATAGGTCATATTCTACATTTGTTTATATATTTTCCTCCACACACACTTCCTTGCAAATTCTTTGCTAGCTTTTCTATATCAGCTTTGTTTTCCTTATTCCATTCACTCAAAAAACATTAGCACTTACAGTAGACCAGGCACAGTGCTTTACCTGTCATATACAATCTGTTATTGTTGAATGAATGAATCCTGACCTTCTATCCCCTAATTTCACCAGTAAGGACATTAAGACCTATAAGGTAAGTGACTAACCCAAGGTCACACAAATAATTAACCATAGAGCCAAAACAAGAATTCAGGCATTTGGTAAAGCCAATGCAGACCTGACCTTAAGAACGGCATTATGCAATTAGCTGTATAAGCAATTTGAAGCTTTCATCTATCTGAAAGTGAGATAGGTCACTGAAAACTCAAAGCATAATAAATGGAATAACATTTGATCTTTCTGTATTACACTTCAAACCAATGGAAGTATTGTAAGTTAATTTGAATTCTTAGATCTTAAAATAGTCTGTAGAGAGGAAGGATATCCTTTTTGTTTGGGAAAGAGGATTTAGGAGAGTCATAGTGGTACATTCAGCTCTCTGTCTTATAATAGCAGAGAAAAGGAGACAAATGTTCAGAATTAGCATCATCAAGTGCTTAGTGTTTTCTGTCTGACTGCTCAAAGAGCAGGGCTTATGTTTCTGCCTAATTCTGTGGCTAAACAAGCGATGTAGAAATGAGTTTCTTTTGCTTTGGAAAAAAAGACACCCAAAATCTAATTCCTTGGGAGTACATGGCTGCATTTCTTATGATGATGTATTGAAAAAAAGTAGCTGAGTATGCTTGAATACTACAGATAAACAAACTGGCAGCATAGAAATATCCTACAAACAACAACATCCTTTGCTCACGTGGAATTGTTAACCATTCAAAGCAAATTCAACACTTTTTATCCTCAACTGACATATAGTCCTAATTTATTCTTTGTACCTACTTGAAAACCTAGAGGAAGCTTTTACAAAAGACCTTCTCTCCAAACAGAAATACCTAGAGGTTCTCTTCTTATAAGTCTCAGGCTTTAGGATTGAGCAACCAGAAATTCCTTGGAATGCTCTTCCCCTCATGTTGAGATCAGAGTTATTGCTCTTGTTTGGTAAGGGGAAAGTTCACATTTACCTTCACCATTACTATGCCTCACCAAACACATACAGAACTCTACACTCCTTTTTTCTTTCTCTTGATGTCTTCACTGAGTAATAAACCAGACACAGCTTAGGGAGGGAAGAAAAACACTGTACCAGGTGTCAGAAGACTTGAGTTCGGATGTTGGTTCTATGCCTAATTAGCCCCATGAGCCTGAGCAAATCATCTCATTTCTGAAAGAAGTTGGGCAATAACTACTTCATCAGGTTGTTGGGAAACATAAGTAAGGTAAAGTATATGAAAGCACTTTCAATAATATATAAAATGTTATCTGGAGTAAGGTGGTATCATTTGGCACCAAAAGGAACTCAGAAACCAATTATTTTACTCCTGCCATTTTACTGAGCAGCACATGGTTCATAGGCAAACTAAGCCACAGAGAAGCTAAATGCTTTCTTCAAGGTCATAAAGCTATTTGTGGTCATGCCAAGACCAGAATCTGGGTTTAGATTATTCCAATTGGGTTATCTTTTCACCACCGCAGGGGACACAGTAAGAGAAAAAGGAATGCTAAACTAGGAAGCTAGCCTTGACCTCTACAACATCAATCTTTCAAAGCATTAAATGAAAAATGCCAACGCACTTCAAAGAAAGAGCATACACAGAATATACTTCCTTCGTGAGGACATATGAAACTGCACATGTGCAGATGGTAAGCCACTATGAGCATTTATTGTTCATTTAGGACATAAAAGGCAAGCTATAAAAGCTGACCATAGCTCTTCTGGCAAAGAGCAGGATTTACTACAGACTTTAAAATTGAATACAAGCATGAGAGGTCCTCAGAATCAAAGATGAGCCAGTAGGATACAGTTTAAATAGAGCCTGATCTGACCACAGCCCCAGAAGGCTCAAACAATTTGTGGTGTTGTGGCCACATGCCACTACTTCAAGTCAATTTCCCACAACTTGACATTTCAGTTTCCTGACTGCTATCCAAAACAAGGGTGGATTTGTGCATTGAACTTCCCTTGCTTCATCATAGTTAGGATTTTGGAAAGAGAGAAATAGAAGCTTGCAAAAATTAGTGGGGATTTAGAGCTGGTAACTTTTTTGTATTGTTAAAATACTGGTGATGAGGAATGTCAAACAACCAAGTCTCATCTTGGCTCCAGTGTCTTTGGGATTGTCTGGCTCAGTCTTGGTAGGATTAGGATAAAAAATATCTCAGGTATACACTCTAGGGCCAACTTCTGAGCCTTATCAAATACACATAAATATACATACATATGTGCATATAAAGACATGTGTGTGGGGTGTGTGTGGGGTGTGTGTGTGTGTGTGTGTGTGTGTGTGTGTAGAGACAGAGAGAGGGAGATCATTTTAGCTCTAATTTGTGAGATCAAATCCAGAAATGACAGATCGTGTTGCAGTGGGAGTTACAATTCATATTTCTTATCTAACAATGGACGAGTACTACCCAACTATATATTTCAACTTCTTTATCTGATAATAATAGGAAAATTTAACATTCATTAAGCTCTTACAATGTGTCAGACATTCTTTTAAAAGTTTTACAGTCTGTTTACTCTTCAGAGAATCCTATTATTTCATTACTTTTAAAATTGGAAACTGAGGCACTGAAAGGTGAAATAACTTGCCCAAGGTTATGGAGCTACTCAGTGGTAGAATAGAATGCAAATTCAGGTATCTGGAGACAGACTAGTAGCAGGGAGGCATCATCACAATAGATCTCCCCAAATATTCTTCTGCTTCTTACCCAATATCAACCCAATTCTAACTGATCGGGTTGTATGAGATACTGTAGTCCATGTATTCCAAAGAATAACATTCCTAAGAAACCGAATCAAATCAAGAAGAAAATAAAATGCACTTATTATAATTGAAAATGCAAAAGTTAAACAGATTAAGCAGTTTAGTTGCCTCATTTGTAACAGATGTAGCAGATCATAAGCAGTTAGAGCAAGACATCTACCTCACTGTTGTAATTTTAAACAAAAATGATTACAGACCATGATCATGCACAGCAAAGTCTTTTGACAAAGTGGCTTATCTAAAATATAAACTCTCATCTTACCTCACATATAGTGAAATGGGTACAACTGTATTGAGAATAATAATATATGACCAAAATGTTAAGAATCCTGAGAACACAGAGTTCTTCTCTCCTTCCTTCCAAAAGAGGAAAGTTCTGAATTGGTCTCCAACTTGATTCTCCCAGATTGAATTTCCTATTGCAAGAATAATTCCCAAGCATACCAGAAACCCAAAAATCTGAAATGAGAGTACAAGTCTGGTTAAGCAATATTACACAAAAGTCAGTTAACACAGTCAGATGCACAACATGAGAAGGCACAAGATTAACTGACAAAAGGGTAGGATGCAAGGAATAGTCAACTGTTTTTGATAAATGGATGGTAGAAAAAAATCATTTCAAAAAATGTAGAAGAGAAAAAAAATTCAGAGAAAAGAGATAATCCTGGGCTAAGAAGATTTTAGAAGCTTTCGTAAAGGAGGAAAACTGTGACCTGGGCCTTAGAAGATTAATAAGCAGAAACAGCTACACAATTTGTGGAGCCCAGTGCAAAATGAAAATACAGGACACCTTGTTCAAAAATTACTGATAATTTCTACATGGCAACACCAAATCAATAAGCCAAGCATGGGGCCCTTCTGAGTGGGCAATCTGTATAGTTGCACAAGTCACTGTCCTGTGAAGCCAGCTCCATCCATAAGTGATATAGAGAGGATGTAAGCAAAGGTAAGACAACAAAGGGACCAAACTACCTTAAAAATTATGTTTTCTTTTTTAAAAATGAACACATAGAATTCCAAGACCATGACTGCCTCCATAAGCACTACCCTACCTCTCATGAGAAATTCTACCAGTGGTTGAGAAATCAACCTAGAAAGTAGAGGACAATATAACTGGGCTCCAGATGCAAATCCCCAAATACAGATTCCACAAGGAGAATAAAGATATCTGAAAGAATTCACAGCAAAATATGAGAAATATAGTAAGATAACAATGACTAGTGATTACACCTAATTTTATTATAGTACCTTACCCATAGAACTAGAGTATTCAGCAGTCTATCAATGCTTGTCCTCTTAAACTTTGTCTTACCACTGTTCTGTATTAATTTAGTGTCAGGACCTGCCAAAAAAAAATTAAATAGCAACTTTAAAATGAGTTGATGATGTATTATTATCATTATTATTATTTCTTAACATGTCAAATGTTCCTGTTTCTCAAAATAATATAACTTCTGTTAAGAACAGGGGCCATGATTAAGTTGTACATGAATTTCAAGTGGTAGCTTAACAACAACCCTGGAGACTACAAGAGAATTAGTCTCCTTAGAATAAGACAAACCCAGATAGAACCTATAGCTGAAAGGTTTGAAAAATGCTATTTTTCAAAAAGCTCCGTATGGATTGCTTGTAGTTGAAAGAGTGAAAGGTAACAAAGTGAGGAATAACTTGGGATGTTAAAAAGATGCAGTAGTAAACACAATTCAGAACACTGAGACCCAAAATGGAAAGTTGAAATCAGAAATCAAATTCTGGATCTGTTTCCCAAAAAGATCTGAGATGCCTTTAACTAGAATAACAGTGAATAATACATCAGCAAGTAAGTTAAACCTTTATTGTGTATTGCATGCTGTGTGTGTAATATACACTTTTTGTAAGGGCAAGAATTGTCTTAAATCTTACATTAGCTTTATTTCAGGTAAATACATTAACTCATATTTCCTAAGTCTCTTGCTCAAATAATTCTAAGAATATCACTAACTGCTTTAGAGGTAGACAGCTAAAGGATTAACAAAAGAGAATATTAGAATATACTGCTAAGGAAATTCTGAGTGGACAGAGAAGATGCTAAATGGAAGCAATTAAGCTTTAATTATATCTGATACCTCTAGTGTTCATCTCTACATAGTCTTCCCATTATTATCATCAATCTATGTAGCCACTGAATATGGGAGAAAGGAGAATTAAAAAGAATTAAAGGAGAGAGGCACACATAAAATTTTATGCCATTCTCAAAGTTAGGATAAATTAAAAAAAATAAAAGGGAAAAATGGGCACATCCTTAGAAGACTTTCATTTACTTAAAAGACAAATGGGAGCAAAAATTAGGGTCTCATAAAATTCAATCTGGAGTTGGAAATTGTACCCTAGTGTCCTATTCCCAACGACTTCTTTGTAAAGGAGACCACCCACATTTTCTCAGAATTGTTTATTAAAATCATATGGATACTGAGGGTGGGAAGCATTTCTTGTATAGTAAAGATCACAAACAGCAAATAAAGTTTGTGATTAGTAAAAGCTAAAATGCTGACAGACCAGTTTTGTGATAAAAATATATATTTCTTATGCATATATACACACAGAGCAGCAAAGAATACACTTAAGAGGCTTTTAAGCATTTATTTAATCTATAGATAAATAGATTTATCTATAGATACTATATCTATATATCTATAGATATCTATATCTATATCTATATCTATATCTATATCTATATCTATATCTATAGATACTGATTCACACATCTCTTCTTCCCCTTAGTCACAGATCTTGAATTTTCTGCAGCTTTTGTTTCCTCATCTCCTACTTATTACTCGACCTAGTTTCAGATCTAGTATTATCATCAATACCCTCCATGCCTTCTTTGACCTGTCAGCAGCTGTTGACAATGACTATTCCATCCTTTTGAAACACACTCTTCCCTTAGCAGCTGTAATACAATGTTCTGCTTTTTCTCCAACCTCTTTGTGAAATCCTTTTCTTCCGAGATGCTCACCTCTCTCTACATAGCCACTAAGCACCGCGATTCCTTAACACTCAGGCATAAGCCATCTTCTCTTGTTTTCTGAATCCATTTTGCCTGGGAAATCTCATCTAAGACCACAGCTCCAACTACCATCTATAGACCACATGTAAATTTCCAGCACAGACTGCTCCTCTGAACTCTAAAATCATATATTTAATCACCTTTATGTCATCTTCACCTGGATTCTTCTAAGGCCCCTCAAGAGCCCTGGCTCAGCCCAGCTTGTGATCTTCCCTCAGGGTTCCCTGTGCCAATGAATGGCACCACCATCCACCCAGTTGTGAAAGCTGAGAGAAGCCTAGGATTCTAGTCTATCTCCACGACTCCCACCCTAGGCTAAAGTACCATTTTCTCTCAATTGGACTATGGTAAAAGTCTAGTAACTTTGTCTCCCTGCATCCACTCTGCTCCCAACTTTAATGAATATTTTTCTCCTCCCCAACCCCAATCATACACTCTTACAGGAACCTACTATTTACCAACTTTACAAATACTGTAGGCAATAAGGATCTTTTCAGATTTCACACATATACACACAAACCATCTGTTTGAAAAACTTACAATGGCTTCCCAATGTTCTTAGGATAAAGACCAAAGTTCTGGATACAGACCACAAGGTCCTTGGATGATCTAAGTCCTAACCACATCTCCAGTAACATATCTAACTATATCCTCCATGTTCTCCTACCTCATACTGGCCTTCTGAAGTTTTTTACTTCACCACCCTCAGTCCTGGCCCAGGGCCTTTGTCCACAATGTGACTTTTAACTAGCTTGCTCCTTCTCTCATATCCCTCCATTATATTTCTTGTGAGCCCATGTTCTTTTTTTTTTAAGAGTACTTATCTCAGTTTGAGATTATATATTCATTACTATAATTATCTGAAATAAGTTCTCTTACTCCTACCAGAGTCAAAACCACATGAGTGAATGGACAGCATTTGTTTTTGCTCACATTCTTAATCAGGAATGAATAAGAAGTATAGTATCTATCACATAGTAGGCACTCAATAAACAGCCATTTAATAAATCTATTAAGCACCTGATATGTTTTAAGCAATGTGCATATGTGCTTTTCATCTATTATCTCAGCTAATACTTAAAACAGTCCAAGTAATTAGGTATTATCATCCTTAATTCACTAATAATGAAACAAGCTTAAAGTATTTAACTTGCCTGAGCTTTCTTGTCTAGTATCAGAAGCAGAATTCAAATCCAGATACGTCTAACTCAGAATCTCTTTGTTCTTTACCACCATTTTTAAAACTATATGAAATGCTCCATTAATTCATTAATTCACTGACTCATTTAATTAATGTGTTTTTAAGGCTATGACTCACTTAGATTCCAAACAGGAAATAGATGATGCACTGAACAAGGATAACTGGAGAAAAAAAATTTTTCTAAAGGGACTCTGCAAAAGTGTTGGTGGGGGTGAAATAACCAAAGGCTTAGAAGCAAACAGAATGTTTCTCTACCTAAGGTAGAAGGGAAGGATGATGGGAGGAAGTGGTTACTGGACCCTAAAGGACATATAGAGTTTCCAGCCTTTAAGAAAGAGTGACTTTAGGTTGAGAAACCTAGTCAACCTGAAGTGACTCCATAGGGAGGAAGTCTAGGGGAATAAATACCTTGATCTCAATGTTCTTTCTCCTTCTGATCTCTTTCCAGGGATCCCCAATGACAGAGCGTAACTATCAATCAAAATTCAAGGAAATTTAATAGTGTAAACCTTACAAATCAGCCTCCCAAGCAGAAAGAAAAGTGAAAGAAAGGTGACAGTAGATCTGCAGGGGCAAATGGAAGGCATCCAGCAAAAAATCTACTGTGCACCAAAATGGTGCTGACTACTATGGGTTCCTTAAATAAATAAGACTCCTCCACTCAGAAACAAGACTTCCTCCTCTCTTGGGTGAAAGAAAAGCTATTACCAGGGAGGCATGGCCTAGCTGTTAATGTATATTAGACCCTCACAAGTAAAGTAAACCATTCTGTGTCAATTATATTCCTTACACAATCCTTAGTGATAATTACATCCAAGGTAATATAGAAAGAATAGTTAATAATTCATTTTGGGTAACTTTCATAAGGTCTAAGCATTCACCTGGAACCAGTTCCTCAAATTAAGAGTTCTTAAAATTCAGGGGTTCTGAGACTCTCATCTGTTCAAATCTAACACTGACCAAACCAACCATCCCTTTGCCTGTCACTATTCTAGTTTTCTATTAACATTCATGCCCAGACTAAAGTCAATGCAGACATTCTCTGCTTTACAAATATCTGCCTCATGAAGAACATCCAGGCATATCACAAAAGAGGATAGTTCTCCACTCTCGCCTACCAAGGTCCAAAGAGCAGTACATCAGACCAATGTGCAGTCTATGGAGCAGACAATGCACTCAGAATTGATGTTGGATGGAAGAAGCTAGGAAGGAAGGAAAGTAACATTTGTCAAGCATCCTCTTCCATATATATGCATTGTCTCCCCAAGCCTTTATAGTGACTCTCTAATGTACTCATTACCCCGTGTTACAGCAGAAGAAACTAAAGCTTAGGAAGTTTAAGTAACTGAGGCTTAACATCCTACAGCTGGTAAACAAATCTGATCCCAGCTCTGTCCAACCCGAATTCTGTGAGTTTTCTGTTATTACTTCTTGGGGGCAGACCTGTTCAACTTATCACCCATTTCTTTCTAGGTAGGTGCATTTTCTCAAAGCAAAACTTACGAAGGAAAACTTGGCTTCTGAGTGGCTCACAGCATCTGTCCTAGCATAACATTCTGTAACTGAACCATAGTCCTGAATTAGTCATTCCAAACAAGTTCACAAAAATGCAAACAAAACTTTAGGCTCTAGTTCATTCCTAGGATAAAGCCCCCCGACTTCTCTGATGACAGGGAGCAAACCAGGACAGTCCTTCTCATTAAGATACCTTCCAGAAGTCTCCCTTTCATTAATGTGGGAAGATAAAGAGAGGGTAATGTATAAGCCTAGCTCTTTTCCTTAATGCAAGCAAGCTGGAAATAAAATATGTGATCACAGGTTTATTTCCCTAATGAATAAAAGCATCTGGTGAGAGAATTATGAAAGCAGATTTCTCCCCAGATAAAAGCCCATACACTGCCATACTTCTAGGGATTTCTGAAGTCCTTACAATGGCAATACCCCAAGCAGCAAGAGCCTTGCTAACACCCACAGCTGAGAGTATTTAGGGAGAATTGGGAGGCCTTTTCTAGGTTTGGAACACTTCTGAGTCTTTAATAAACATTCGTTGTTGTTGAGGAAAGTCAGTTAAGAAAAACATTCCAATTTTGATTGCACATATAGTCAGCAGACCCAAAAACACATCTTAATTTGGTGTCATAATAGACAGGATTTTTAAAAATCAAGGGCTGGCAATTGAAGCCATGAGTACAATTTGAGTGGCTTTATGTAATGGAGCTACTGTAAGCTTCTCAAGCAGGAGAATGCCACTTTGGGCCTGTAAAGTAGAGGCAGGAAAAACAGCTAGCAGGAAGAGTAAGAGGCACTCTCCCCTCCTCCCAACCTCCTTCCCCGACCTCTGTCATGCACAGGGTTTCTAGGACCCACTGTCCTGCTGACAAATGGTAGAAGTTACAGAGTATAAACAGAAGATTGCAGGATCTCCAAGAAAGCTCTTCCAAAAGGATTGCCTGACCCCTGTAAACTACAAAATTAATAGCGGAGCAGGGTTAGGGGTGGGGCTTTCTTTCACATTCTTCCCCTACTTTAAAGGAAGGTTAGTTAATACATACAATGATGGGAATGATAGAGATGAAGTTAAAGAAAAAGAAATTAAACAGTATCTAGCTAGCATCCACTGAGCAATTAAAGCACAGGCAACCCTTAAGCATAAGTTCCTGATGGCAGTGTTTCCTCACAGGGGCCAGGAGGGGCGAGTGCTCCCCCAAACTATGTCCAGAGCAGTGGTGCTGCCCTCTGCAGTCAACTCGGATCAGTACCTCAGTGGAGCAAAAGCACCATCCTCATCCAACCTAGAGAGGTACAAACTGCCCATGCACAACTCAGGACAAGGATGCCCCATAACCGACCCAGGGCAGTCAACTGTACCTGCAAAAATAACCATTCCAAAACACCAACTGGTGTTCCTTAGAATGCAGCCCCTCAGGATTATATTCTCATTGTTGAGGGAGTGCTTGCTGTCCTTCCAGGAGAGAACTCCCATGAATTTATCTAATTTGTTGTTAGGCGCCTCACAGACAACAATTCCTGTAAAATAAAAAATAAAAAATAAATGAAAATCGGTTTGTGACTCACCTCAAACTCTCTTTAGCAGTCCACCATACTGTGTTACCACCTTCCTTCTAATACACAGGATATTTTTGCTTCTCTTTTAGACAGAACAATGTTATGTATACAAGACTGTGTTAGGAAAAATAAGCTTGGGGGGCAGTACAAAGATGGAAATCTATCAAGTGTTTTAAACACAGCTTCCTGCACTTTCCAAATAAGAATAGAAACCTTGAGAGCCATGGATTTTTTTCCTTAAATAAAAATCACTCATCTCTACATCTAGTTTGTAATAATGATTTCTGAAAAGATAAAGCAGGGACTGTCCTAAAAGTTTTTCTTCCTCGGTCTCTTTTTTCTTACTATGAACTTCCATACATATTAAGATGGCATACTTCCAGTTTCACAATCAAAGTTAATCAGGTCTTTCTAGTCTCATAATCAGAATTTCGGAGGTCCTACTATGTCCCACCCCCCAAGAAATCTGGGCCACATTTGCTACATATGCCGGAGAATGCATGTGATTCCTTTCAGCTGTTCTATGCTTCTTATCTTGATTGGATGCAGAGTTCTGGGGACTCTCAAAGCTACCATGTAATTTGTCCCAACCTGGCCAGAAGACATTTCTAGTTTTTTTTTAATTACAGGCCCATTCCAAACTAAGGGTGTGCCCATTCCAAATCAATAAATCAATTCGTTCCATTATTTCAATAAGAAAATACACTCTCAGGGTGGGGGTTCTTTTGACAGAAAAAGAAACCAGAAATAATTTTGCAGAGACCTGTCACAAGATACAGCTCTTCGATTAAATGCACTTGTATTACAAATGGTTGGGGTTAAATTTTTATAAGAAATGAGTATCAAGGCTTGAAAGACAGAGGGAGAGAAAAAGGAAAAGAGGGAAGGAATAAAAAAGCAAGGTAGTGGGTAGATCCAAATGGGCTCAAACCCAAGTCAGGAGTGAGAGTAGCACCTCTCAAGAACAATAAAAATACACGGATTTAATCAAAGCCAAAACGGTAGGTTGGAACATACAAAATGGCATTTGAAAAATTAAAAAGGAAGTCTTCAGCACTGACTGAAGAGAAAACAGACGAGCCTAGCCTAGAGAACCTCTGTCATTCTCTGTCACACCACTCACTGAGCACCTGAACTCAGAGGCTTCTCACATAGACACCCTTCCTTCCTACCATGATATATTTTCCTTGTAAAACACTTAGAGGTGACATCAACCAATTTTCACATGGCCTGATCACTCCTGACCAACCAGATTACTAAGATTGGATCTTGCATGAAAAACACAAAAACAAAAGCCAGAAAGGAGTGAGGGACTCTCTCAGGACTGCTTTTTCCAAATTCCATTTTCATTTCCCCCATTATAACAAAAGTGCTGCATAAACAGCCCCCACTCTTGTATTCATTGGCAGCTTCCCAGACATCCACTACTAAATGAGAGTGCTGGCAGGAGAATGTGTGCAAGGCCAGAAAACCTGTACAAAGTCATTTTTTTTATATGAAGAGAAGATGTGGCTAAATTCTGGTTGCTCTCATTATGACCTATCACTAAAATTAAAAAGTAAATTAAGACTGATTTCAGCTGGCCCAAGTTGTTTGGACAATTATGTTGTGGAAAATGGGATCTTTTTCTAAATTCTAAGAATTTAGTATCTTTTCTTCTTTATCTCTTTACCAATAATTTTCATTCCTAAATTTTAGAGAAACTTGATTGAGAATCACCACCAAAATCTACATAAAACATCAGGTTGATAGCAACCCTTAAGGCTTATTCCAGTTTCTGGATCCAAGACTCAATTTCTCAAGTCTTCAAAGTTGGCCACCAAAAAATAAATAAATAAATAAAACTGTGTTTTGGGCAAAAACAACATGATACACAGTCCCTGCCAAAAGGAACATAAAAAACAGGCTCATTCGGTCATTTTTATTGTTGCAAGCAAAAACTGACATGGAGACAAATACAGCCTTGAACATGTTGGCTCACTCCTCCCTAGCCCCAAGGCTCATCCACTTCTGGCCTGACACCAAGGGTGTGGTTCTAGACAGGAACAGACAGTAGGGCCAAGGGGTTCTGCCTTAGTTCTTAGAGGCTAAACCCCAATTCAGCCTTTCTCAAAGAGTGTGGTCCCACTGATTTAAGTACCAAATACAGACCCTGGTCAAAACAAAATGAAGGGAACAAAGCCAAACTACATTTTTTGTCTTCAAAAGTGCTCAGCTTCCCCTTTCTTAGCCTTGTTAGCATCAAACACAAGCTTCCAAACTTTTTTCCCTTTTCCAAAAGAAAGATGACTAGTTTCCTCTGAAGGGAGCACTGTATTCATTTCTGTATCCCCATAACCTACCATACCTACATAATAGGATCTTAATACATATTTGTTGGAGAGCTAGAAAAAAATTCATATGGTTTCAAAAGAGAGGTTGGGAAATGAGATGGGTACTAGAGTAGATCTAAGATGAATGAAAGAATTGGGTATGTGTCCCTGGTAATAGTGATAAAGAGGATTGGGAGACCCAATAGCCTAGCCCCCATGGGGGGCTTAGTTTGGCCTAAAGAGATACAAATAGATCTGAGAACACAGGGGGAAAGTGGGAAGCTTAAAGCACATTAAAAGCAACCAAATATATACCCTAGCCATAAAGTATAGTACAGAAAAATTTTAGGACCCTTCTTCCTTTTGCTAATAGTATCAGAGAAAAGTTAGAGACAGTAAACAGTTTGAAAATTAATGAGAAAACAGTTTAAGAAAAATAGCATTTTCTCTTAGATAGTTGTTCACTGAAAATATGTTTAAAGCACAAAGTTATCTTTAATAGGCAACAAAACAACTGGGAAAAATCATGTCAATAATGAAATAGAAATATAATCAAATTAGCTAGTTTCATTTCTTCACCCCTCTGAAAAGAACAGGCATGAAAGCAGACAGCAATTCACCCACTTCACAATCACACAGAAATATTCTAGGGCCAACCTAGACAAAATCCACAAGATGTCATTCTCAACCTTCCTCAGCACTTGAAACGGAGTCCTCAGGGTTGTCAGTTAATTGCCAACCTAATAACCTTCTTGAACTAAAGCGTTTATCTCAAAGTAGAAATCTATAGTTTATCATGAAAATGAAACTCAGTACCCAATACTCCATGATTTTCCATAGAAGTTGGCTTTATTTTTTTATGTCTATTATTATTCAAAGTATCTCTTGACTATCTGCACTGCAACTCTTTAATAAGGCAAATTATGCACTGAATAAGACATCATCATTGCCATTCAAGAATTTCTCCAGCCAAGAGTTTCTAAGTTTATAGAAGGCTGCCCACTGTTATTGCTCTGATAATGTGATAAATACATTTTTTTTCTTAGAAAGAAGAGTATCACCTATTTTCTAAAGGCTCTTCGTTCTTCAACCTTCAAACCTCAGCCACTCAGCATCACTATCATAATAGTTATATAAATACCAGAAGTAAAGAGGGAAGTTATTGGTTGGGCTGTGCTTCTGTCCAGGTGAATAGGAAATTATCTAGTAAGTAAAAAAAAAAATCATAAGATACTAACCAAGCCTTTATTTTTTAATTAAAAGGAGATGCTTGTTTCTGTGTGTTTTAATTACACACACGCTATTCTTTAGAAAGAACCACAAAATACACAAAGATTCCTGAAATTTAGAGTCAACCTTTCCCTGGTTCAGAACTCAGTATTAACAATCATACAAAATATGTAAACTTGTCATAAATTGCAAAAAAACAGATCTCAGTCCAGTCAGTAACAATATGCAACAGATTCTTAAGCACATTTGGACAATTTACATCTAGGGCATAAAAATGTCCAGTTTACAAATGTATAATTGACAACTATCTCCAGTTACTTATTTATAAAAAGCTTTTCAATTCCTATAAGACTTTAACATGAAAAATCAAGGTCCACTCTATATTTATACTTGCTATAATATTAGATCAAGTTATTTTTTCTTATAAAATTCAATATATATCAATTATTTTCTGATGTTTGAAATGTATGAAAATATTTATATGAGAAATTTTAAAATAAATTTACCTACCAAAATTCAACACTGTTTTGCAAGTACTGTTCTCTGTGTTTGGCCAACTCTTCCATAAACTCTTGTCAGGGATCCTGACATTCAAGATCACTGAGAACGTTGCTGCTTTTTAAAAATATGATGATGTCATCTGAGTTCTGGATCAATTTGATCTCTGGTAATTAATTTTGTACCTTTAGATTTAGAGTATTCTTAAAATTTATTTCTTATCCTTTTCAGGAACTAAGCTGTCATGCTAATTCCCCTACCTCTCCAATGCTGAATTTCTGCTTATAGTTTACAGCCTCTTGTGGCCTTCCATAGAATAGGCTTGGCCAGCAGTCTTGAGTTCCTATTCTGGCTCCTCCACTTATTAATCATGTAGAATTGGAAAAAGTACTCAACTTATTTGAGTCTCAGATTCCTTTCCCATAAATTGTAGGCAATAATAATCTCTTCCTCTCAGGGCTATAAGGATTTAATAAGATAATGTGTGTAGCTACTTAGCACACTACCTCATGGCAACATCATGGTTAAGGCCTGAGAACTTTAGGGCCCTTATCTAATTAAAGGCTTCTTTGGGAATGTGTACTTGCTCAAGTCTATCTTCTCTTGGGCTATAAACTCTATGAAAGCAAGGCTCAAATCTGTCTTCTCTGCTGAGCTATAAGTTCTATAAAACCACTGTATCTGCAGGCTTAACAAATCTCTTGTCATTGTCTTAAATATACATTTACAGGTGACTGAGGTGTCTTAAATATACATTTACAGGTGAATGAATGAAAGAAAAGAATGAATGAGAGTTTGTGCCATGCCTAAAGAGACCACTAGCAAGACACTGTCTGTGGATTTGGGTCCAGAAGTAGGAAGGCAGGGAGACTTACAAGGGATATCCTAAGGCCCTAGCCATCTCAGTTTTGAGCCTTGGTGTCCCCAGTGTCCCTCAAGTCTTCAAATACTCAGAAGATGTGCACATATGATTCAAAGACAAAAAACTGTAGCTTGGTGCGAGACAATATTTTGGCCAAGTCTCAGAAGACAAACCACATAGTAACTAGAAGTAAAAATAATATCATACCCAGATTTGCCCAGAAGTCACAAGCTAAAGGATATACTTAGCCCAGACAGAGCATGGGAAAGGGCGTTCCTCACATGTCTGTCTCATCTATTAGACTATGCCACAGCTAGTCAGGGCATTTCCAAATGTACACAATGTTGATATCATGCTTTTAGTTTAAACTAAAGGATGCAAAATGTGGCTTTAATTCCCATGACTCAAGGAAGTTTTTTCTATTTGCCAGAGGAAAACTTGAAATCTATTGATAGCCACTACGACAAAGGTAGACAGAAGACAAAAAAAAAAGGGGGGGAGAGGGGGCCGGGTAGGAAAAGAATGGAGAAGCAAAAGGATCACAAGAAACTACATAATTCACATGGAGATATCTTATAATCCTACATACTTTGTACTGCATCTTGTCCCTTGGAGTTGCTTAATAAATAGACTTCATAAGCTAACTAATATGGAGACACTGATGGAAAGAGAAAAGATGCATTAGAGAAAAAGAGATAATGCATGTAGAGAGTTAACATAAGTAAGTTAACATAAAGACTTGAATAGGAAGAGGGAAACAGGTTAGTAAGAAAGAATGCCAAAGGGAGGAAAGGAAGGAGAGAAACAGTGGAATGGGTAGAGAAATGTGTGTATATAGTACATAGTATGTGACTATGTGTGTTAGAGAGTCAGGAAGACACTGAAATGAACGTGTCTAAACTAGGGCTTGAAAGCCAGAGCATTCATGGGAAGAATTTAGTGTTTTTTAACTGTCCCAACCCTTTCAAGACTTTCCATACCACATCTTGCATCACCCTCCTGGGCTTTAAATTTGGCTCCTAACAGGGAAATCTAATTTGTATATTGTTTCTAATTTATTTCCCCTTAATCCCTCTATTTATTCCAAGATGCTTTCTTGGAAATGGGAAATCATATTTCAATAAACCTAAACCCCTAAAATACCATATTGCCTTAAACTTTAAGGTAGATTGAAATTCAAACCAAAATTTAAAAATAAAAGAGTAAATTAAGCAAAAATCTGGTTCTTAGCCCAGAAGTGTACCAGCCTTACAAATTTGGCATTATATGTTCTCTAAGAAGTAGCTGCAGTTTAAGTATAAATGATTGAAAAAAGAGAGAGAAATTGGTGTTGCCTTTATTTAAGAAAATAATTAAAGATTTGGTGCATTACCTATGCTCTGTGAAACAAATTCAAGATACATCTAATAATAATTACTAAACTTTAAAAATAAATTGTATGAGGTATTTAAAAAGATTGTTTTTATATATAAGCAAATTCCTTACCTTTCAAGATACCCCATCTGTGAGAAAGGAACTGCTTTAAATGAGGAAATGTTTTCTTGCTTCAGCCTAAGCAGCAATACTTGTGTTAGCTTAAATTTTGGACTAGTGTTAAATTTTGTTTAAAAAAGGATTCTGAAATAAATACATAAAACCAGCACACCAGATGATACCTCTCTCAGTCACCTGCCCTCCAGGAAGGGACCCAGAACTCTTGCTTTATCTTGCAAGTTCCCACCAGGAAGCTTCTGTCTCACCCCATCCTTCCACCTATCATTCCCAATCCCCCTACCTTAGGCCCCTCCTTTGCTCTTTCCTATCTTTCTGGGGCCTGATGTTGACCCTGCCCTTTAATCTCTGGCATTTGCAACCATTTATTCACACACTGAACAAGTATTTATTGCCAACTAGATGGTAGGCATTGTTCTAGGAACTTGCTATAGATCAGTGAGCAAAACAAAGATCCCTGTGCAGTTTACATTGCAACAAGTAGAGATGGACAATATATAATAAACTTAGAAAACAAGTAAGCTATAAAGTATGCCAGATATGTGCCATGAGAAAAAGAAAAAGCTGAACAGGGGAGAAGGGATTGAGAGTAAGAACATCCATACCCTGAGAAGGTGGATTCTTGGCTACATTCCTGCAGTTGCATGTAAGAATCAACATAATCCAGCCCAGCTCTTGATATACTATCCTTCATTGACCTATTATCAGAGTTCTTGGAGAGTATGGTAGACAGGTATGCTTATTATTTCCCAGCCTCCCTTGAAATTAGGCCAGGCCCGTGTAGCTCATGCTGGCCAGTAAAATGTGAATGGAAGAAGTAGTTAAAAGTGAGTGTGTCTCTTTCACCTAATGGTTGCTTTAGTGTGGCAACCTTAGAGGCCATTATTCGAGGCACCGTGGCTAGTCAGGGCATTTGGAGATGGAGATGGAGAAGGCCACCTGACCTACATCAGAATGTGACATGAGTAAGAAATAAACTTCTAATGTTTACACCACTAAGATTTCAGGGTTGTCTGAACTGAATCACAGTATAGGCTATATGTGCTAATATTTGTAAAAGAATGTGAACTGGGTAATTATAACAATTATTTTCTGCTTTTTTTTATGGAAAATAAAACTAAAAAGCATGAATTTTTACTTCCTCATAGATTGATAGAGGAATAAAGGCATAATTCTTCCAGGAAAGAAATGAGCAATGGGAAATTATATTTAGGTTGACCTTTTAGGACTCCATGAATATTCTATGAAATATTTTAAGCAAGTATTTTGATTCATCAATACAATTTACTTTTCTTGGATTCATACAACCTAATTTCATTGAAAAAATTACTTAGTAGAAAATGTGTAATTTGTTTTCCTCTAATCAAAATATTTCTTGGGCCATTCAAAGTTTCCTAGCTATTCCCTTGACTTAAATCCCTAACTGGAGGAATATCTTTTTCTATAAACATTTACCAAAACAGCACTCATTTAAAAGAGATTAAAATATTAACAGAATCCAGACAGAGTTTATAAGCAAATGCAAAGCACAGACAATATAAACTCTAAGCTGTGCATTGGGGAAATTTTATAATGTAAATTTGTCTGTGCTTTAACTCATGGTATCAGGCTGACCCTTGACCACATTTACTTAAGTGGACTCAGAAGAAAACATTTTGGATGACAGTCTCAAACCCAAATATTCATTAATAAATAAAACCAGTCTATGCCTTGAATATTGATATTCAAGGCGGACATATAAGTGTGTAAAGCAAGAGACAACTGAATAATGGGAGGAAGACCCTAAAGATTCTCCCCTAGCCTATCATGGTGCCTACAGTCCTACCATTAATGGTTGTTTCCTTTGACTCTTGAAGGATTTTATTTCACTGCCACTTTAACAGAAAAGAACGAGATATAGCTGGAACAGAACAGGCAAAAGGGACGGTTCCCCATGCTGGGGAGAAGGGACTGGATGAAATGGTAAAGGTGGTATAATAAGGGAACTGTGGTCTAAAATAAAGAGCAACTGATTAATAAATCAGAATGTTCTTCCTGAACACCTACTTTAAAACATTGTGCCAGGCATTATGCAAGATACAGAAATATATGAGGCTGGATTATTGTCTTGCTGAAGTTTGCAGTCTAGTATTTGGTCTTTGTTATGGAGCCAGAGAATGAATGGATGGCTAGACCTAGAGCTAGAAATACAAATGTGGCCTGTGTTCATGCCCAGCAAATCTGCACAGGGCTCCAGAGAGGCCAAGGTCAGGCAAGGGAACGGTATTGTGGGACTAGAGGAAATGAGATCTACAGAAGAAATAAAGATGAAATGAACAATGAATTTATAAAACCATTAATCCCTTGATAAACATTTTTACTCTTTAGCGTGAGAAGAAATTACAGGCTTTGATGCCTGAAGAATTTTATTCCACCAAATAAAAAGAAACATGATTTGGATTTCAGATAATTAGTTTGTTATATTACCTTTCAGTTTTGAGGTTTTTGTTTGTTCTAAACACTTACCGTCAAATTTTGCAAGTCTGTTAATGTCTGCTCCAAGTTCTGAGGTAACTGATAGTGCATGGCGGACTTTAAGGTTTGTTTCCCTGTGAAATTAATTGACACGACATGAATTTTTAAATGGAACAGCCCAAGAGCTCTTTACATAAAGTAATCAGGCGGGTGCAGGACATGCAAAATCCAACACAAAAGATTCAACAAACCCCCTTCTTATATCATTCACACTTCAGTAAAATGGACTCGGTAAAGTGGACAGGGATTGGCATGCTCCTAAAAGTTAGCATTCCACCCATGGCACATCTGTACAACAACACAGTGATCTGTTTTGTTATTTGAAAGAACAGAGGACATAATAAATATGGTTTCATTCGAACCTACTCAGACATCATGCATGAGTTACAAAACACATTAGGAATGGGAATGTAGTTGCCAAATAAAGGAGGCCAGCCTACTACCTACATAGGAATTTTACTTGTACAAGATGGTCATGGCTAATTTCACTGTAGCTAAAATTTAAATGGGAAAAGGAATACAGCTCTTTCTGATGGAAAATCAAGTCAAAGATACTGTAAGTCTGGGATCATACCACCAGACAGTAATTCAGCAGGTCACAGTGAGCTGGTCATCTTCTTCCAGGCAGAACCACACATATATTGGACAGATGACCCTGGGGTATTCATGAAATGACCAGTTGTGACGTTTTCATGGCCATTACTCACATCTTGCATATAAGGGCTTGTCATGCCGGTTTTCTCACTGAGCTCAACCTAATTCTCTTCTATTGTACCTTAACATCATCTGTCAGAGTTCCATCTCTTACATAAGTTTTTAGCAGTAAGTTCATTCAGTCAACAAATATTGATTGAATACATACCATAGTCACCCATGAGGTTCAGTGATGCCCCACAAGGGTTACTGTTCTCTTGAGGGAAACAAGTGGTAGGTAAAAAGCAAATACCACCATTTGGAAGTACATGACAAACCATGAAATAACTGAATTTAGAGAACCAAGAAGCAGGTGCTTGAGAGGGCATTTAATCTAAACTTCCCGTAAATGAGTTTCACAATGATGTTAAGACAACATGAAATCAATTCAAGGAATACCCCTTGGTGAAATAGATTTCTGCAGAAAACACTAAGTTGGATATATAATTGAAGTTACTTTGCTTTAAAGTAATCTCGTGGATCACTCATTGTCAAATCTATCAATTCATAGGATGCAGAAATGCCTTGGGATTGAGATACCCAAGAAGAACTTCATAATTGAGGCAAAAATTGAGCTGGGCTTAATGGACCAGAGATAGTGGTGTTGAGGCTAAAGAACCAATGTGTCCATTCATTTAAACATACTTTTCAAATAACTGAAATAGTGATCCAGAGTAGGCCAGACAGCCCCCATTCCTTAACCTAGCTCTACACATCATATCATTAAGCAAGGTTTATCATCATTGTAGGTTACTTCCTCAGGACTTTCTCCAATATCTCACTTCCATCTTCAGATATGAAACTAAAAGGAAAGAATAATTGCATATAGACTTTATTGATTAAAAAAAGTTGCACAGACTCTTAATTAATATCTTGTGCCCTACCATATTTTTCTTAATATGCCTCAGTATCTTGACTTCAAACTTCAAAATGATTTTCAGCATAAGAATCAATACAAAAGATCCAGTGTACCCTTTACTCAGTTCCCCCTAATGGTAACATTTGCAAAATTATATCACAATGTCACAATATCACAAATAACACTGACACAATCAAGATGGGGAACATTTCCATCACAAGGATTTCTTAGGTTACCCTCAGTAGACACACCCATTTCCCTGACTCCTCCAACCCATCTTTCACTCCTGGTAACCACTGATTAATGGTTTCTTTCTATAATTTTTCCATTTCAAGAATGTTATATAGGTGAAATCATACAGTATGTGACCTTCGGGGTTTGGCTTTTTTACTCAACATAATTCTCTGAAAAATCATCCAGATTGTTGTATATATCAATAGTTCTTTTTTTATTGTTCAATAGTGTTCCACAATATGGATATACAACAGTTTGTTCAACCTGTGAAAGGACATATAAATTGTTTCTATTTTGTGGATGTTACACATTAAGCTGCAATAAACATCTGTATATAAGTTATTGTGTAAACACAAGTCCTCATTTCTGTGGGATAAATGCCCAGAAGTGAAACTGCTGGGCTGTTTGGTAGTTGCATGTTTCATTTTTTGAGAGCCTGCCACACTATTTTCCAGAGTGATTATAGTAATTTATATTCCCATCAGCAATGTGTGAGTGATCCTGTTTGTCTACATCCTTGCCAGCATTTGGAGTTGTCACTATTTTTAATTTTAGCTATTCTGATAGGTATGTACTGACATCTCATGTGGCTTGAATTTTAATGTCCCCAACAACTAATGATGTTGAAAATCTTTTTATGCGCTGATTTGTCATCTGTATGTAATCTCTGGTGAAATGTGCCTTTATATCATTTGCTAATTTTCTAATTGGATTTTGTTTTTAATATTGAGTTTTGACCATTTTTCTTTTTTTTTTAAGATTTTATTTATTTATTCATGAGACACACAGAGAGAGAGAGGCAGAGACACAGACAGAGAGAGAAGCAGGCTCCTTGCAGGGAGCCCAATGCAGAACTCGATTCCCAGACCCGGGATCATGCCCTGAGAGGAAGGCAGATGTTCAACAGCTGAGCCACCCAGGCATCCCTTTTGAGCATTTTTCATGCATTCAAGATAAGATCCTTTGTCGGGTAGATGGTATGCAAGTATTTTCTCCTAGTCTGTTGCTTATTTTTTCATCTTCTTTAACAGGTTCTTTTGCACAACAATTTTTAATTTGAAGTATATTTTACCAAGTTATCTTCTTATTAATTATGCTTTTTGTGTCAAGTCTAAAAACTCTTTGACTGGCCCTAGATCTTAAAGATTTTCACCTATATTTTTCTCTAAAAGTTTTATACTTTTATGTTCTACATTTGAATTCAATTTCCTTAATGGTTACAGGAGTATTCAAATTGTCTATTTTATATTGAGTGAGTTGTGGTAGTTTGTTTTTTGATGAAGTGGTCTATTTCATCTAAGTTGTTAAATTTATGTGTATAAAGTTGCTTATAGGATTTCCTTATCTTTCCCTTATCTTCAGGATATGTCATAATATCCCCTGGTTCATTCATGATATTGTTATTTTGTGTCTTTTTTTTCTTATTCAGTCTTCCTGAGGTTTATTAAATTTATTGATGTTTTCAAAGAATCAGCTCTTTGTTTTGTTGATTGTTCTCTCCTTATTTTTCTGTGTTCAAGTTCATAGATTTCTGCTCTTGTCTTTATCTCCTTTCTTCTGCCTGTTTTGGGTTTATGCTATTATTTTCTAGGTTCTTAAGATGAGATTTTGGATTATTGACTTGAGACTCTTTTCCAAGTATATGCAACTAGTGCCATAAACTTCCCTCCAAGCACTATTTTAGGTTTTGCCCAAACCAAGGGTAGGGTCACATAGGCCAAACTCTATTTGAGTAGGCCAGTAGGACAATGATTTGGGAGGCAGTGGCTAAAACTAGGGGCTTTTTTTTGTCAGACTACCAGGTCGAATACTGGCTTCACTTTTGAGAAGTTTAAGGTAAATTACTTAATATCGCTAAGCCTTGTCATCCGTACAATGGGGCTTATATACTACCTATATCAGGACTAAATGATAAAATCCATCTAAGAAATGTAATAGCAAGCATGCAATAAATGTTTTTGTGCCAGACAAATTGAATCCACTGGAGCAGAACTGCTATATTTTCTATAATTAAATCTCCCTGTAAACATTAATGTCAAAATTCCATTTCTTTCTCCTTTCTTCAACTTCATTTCACTCAGTTCCAAAGAATTGCCTTCTAATGTAACATCAGTGCTTCTTTCCTCAGAAACATCAATACTTTTCTCATTTTCCTTAGAGAATCACATGAGATTTTAAAAAGAAAAAACTAAAACAAAGCCCTTCTAAGGAACCTCAGTGAAGAGTCCTATACAATAAGTCACATAGACATGTTTAATTCACTGTTTTGGAGGGAAAATAAACTCAGGAGAAAAGACAGAACTTTCAAAGGACCCACAAAGTACTTAAATGGAATTTTCAAGTTAGACTCTTATTTGTTCCAAGAAAATTAAACGAAGAATAAAGTTTAGGTTGAATCCTGTTCTTAAAACTATTACTGCTAAATTAAAAACCAATCTAATTAATTATTCTAAAGTTAATAACTTACCCATCAAGCTCAGCAGTTTCAATATAACAGAGGCTATGTGGCTCACTACTTGATAGGAGAAGGAGATCAGCCTATTTTTAAAAAATCATAAAGAATACATGAAAAGGGAAGACTGGTTGAAAGCCTTCTATGTTATATCACCCTTACTTACTAATGAACCAGGAGAGCCTTAGGGGGAAAAAAAAGTGAGAGAGGTAAAATCCTGTTCCATCTCTCTGCTACAAATATGCCCCAAATCAAACCTTCCCTCTACTTCCCTGTTCCTGTTGGGTCCAGCCCTTGAACATCAGAATATAAGCAAGGCCAGGGGATATCATATAAATTAATAGCCACTTCATTTACTCTTTTTTTGCAAGAAACATATAAAATTCTACTTTCTTGTCTTGATAATTACTAATGGAAAATATAAAATTTTCCTCAGTAAGTCAGATAATTGGAAATGTTCCTATGTATATAATTTAATTACCTATCATTATCATTTAAGAGTAGGGGGCAGGCAAAGCCAATGGGGAAAAGATAGAAGTAAAGGAGGAAAAATTTGAAAACCAAAGAAAAAAATAAGACTGGCAAGGAAAATTTTAAAAGAGGAAAAAAGAAAAAAATTAAAAATGTAAGAGAAAAATGGTGGAGTATAATGAAGGGAAAAGAGAAAATAAAACGGGGTAAGCAAGAGGTAAGAAAGAATAGAAAATGTTCTAAAAGACAGCAAAAAACATTAGTGGATGTTTCACAAAGATAAACAAGTAGTGAATCTTTCACAGAGATAAACAAGTAGTCAGTCTTTCACAGAGATGAAATTCTTCATTTGAGCTTCAGAAATGACTTATCACAATTCAGTTTTAGAATATGGCTGCTTCCTATATTGGGGAACTGTTTATTTAAAATTAAAAATGTCATTTTAAAATAAGGGTTTTTATGAAATTCTGAAAGATTTAAGGTCTAAAATTAATTAACTAAAATTTTAGCAATTTATTTTGATACAATAGCCTATTGTATAGCTCTATTTGAATGTGTCATTCCAAACTATGAAATTTTCTTACCCTTGTTTCTTAAATTATTAGAGTTGTCCTATTCTCAAGTCCTAGAGATTAAATTTAGAATCAATCCACTCATTCCATTGTCTCAAGCTTTTAAATGTACAATTCAAATATAGGTGAGGGGTGTGTATGTGTGTGCACATATGTGTGTCCAGTTTTGACTGAATTGCGATAAAACAGAATTCAAAACAACTCAGTGACAAGACCCTAAATGAATAAATGGGTTTATAAATCAAGACTCTTCCTCAACTCTAATGAAAGAGTCACAGAATCCTGAGGCAGCAAAATTATTTTCTGACTAGTCACAATGTGACTGTGGCAAACCCACCATAGAGAGAACCTGTAGAGTTGTATGCAATTCTTGAGCCAAAATACTACCTACTTTGATTTTATTTATTTGTTTATTTATTTATTTATTTATTTATTTATTTATTTTAAAGATTTTATTCATCTATTCATGAGAGACACAGAGAGAGAGAGAGAGGGAGAGGCAGAGACACAGGCAGAGGGAGAAGCAGGCTCCATGCATGGAGCCCGACGCGGGACTCGATCCTGGAACTCCAGGATCACGCCCTAGGCCAAAGGCAGGTGCTAAACCACTGAGCCACCCAGAGATCCCCCTACTTTGATTTTAAAGAGAAAAAAATGTTTTCAAAAATTCACCTTGGAGTCCCTTGACTTCCCTTGGAAGATATGGTTTTCTTTTTTAATATTCCTCTGGATATTTGGGGTCTTTTCTGATTCCACACAAATCTTAAGATGATTTGTTCCAACTCTCTGAAGAAAGTCCATGGTATTTTGACAGGGATTGCATTAAATGTGTAAATTTCCCTGGGTATCTTTGATATTTTCACAATATTAATTCTTCAAATCCATGAGCATGGAATATTTTTCCATCTCTTTGTGTCTTCCTCAATTTCTTTCAGAAGTGTTCTGTAGTTTTTAGGGTATAGATCATTTACCTCTTTGGTTAGATTTATTCCTAGGTATCTTATGTTTTTGGGAGCAATTGTAAATGGGATTGACTTCTTAATTTCTCTTTCTTCAGTCTCATTATTAGTGTATAGAAATGCCACTGATTTCTGGACACTGATTTTGTATTCTGCCACATTGTGGAATTGCTGTATGAGTTCCAGCAATCTTGGGGTGTAGTCTTTTGGATTTTCTAGGTACAGTATCATGTCATCTGCAAAGAGGGAGAGTTTGACTTCTTCTTTGCCAATTTGAATGCCTTTTCTTTCTTTTTGTTGCCTGATTGCTGAGGCTAGGACTTCTAGTACTATGCAGAATAGCAGTGGTGAGAGTGGACATCCCTGTCTTGTTCCTGATCTTAGAGGAAAGGCTCCTAGTGTTTCCCCATTGAGAATGATATTTGCTGTCGCTTTTTGTAGATGGCTTTTAAAATGCTGAGGAATGTTCCCTCTATCCCTACACTCTGAAGAGTTTTGATCAGGAATGGATACTGTACTTTGTTAAATGCTTTCTCTGCATCTACCAGAGGATCATATGATTCTTGTGTTTTCTCTTGTTGATATGATCCATCACATTGGTTGCTTTACGACTGTCGAACCAGCCTTGCATCCTGGGGATGAATCCCACGTGGTCACAATGAATAATCTTCTTAATGTATTGTTGGATCCTATTGGCTAGTATCTTGTTGAGAATTTTTGCATCTTTGTTCATCAGGGGTATTGGTCTGTAATTCTCCTTTTTGGTGGGGTCTTTGTCTGGTTTTGGAATTAAGGTGATGTTGGCCTCATAGCACGAGTTGGGAAGTATTCCATCCCTTTCTATCTTTCTGAACAGCTTTAGTAGAATAGGTGTTGTTTCTTCTTTAAACATTTGATAGAATTCCCCTGGAAAGCCATCTGACCCTGGACTTTATGTGTCTTGGGAAGTTTTTGATGACTGCTTCAATGTCCTTCCTGCTTATCAGCCTGTTCAGGTTTTCTATTTCTTCCTGTTCCAGTTTTGGTAGTTTGTGGCTTTCCAGAAATGCATCTATTTCTTCTAGATTGCCTAATTTATTGGCATATAGCTGCTCATAATATGTTTTTAATATCATTTGTATTTCCTTGGTATTGGTGGTGATTTCTCCTTTTTCATTCATGATTTCACTAATTAGAGTCTTGTTTTTAATAAGGCTGGCTAATGGTTTATCTATCTTATTAATTGTTTCAAAGAACCAACTCCTGGTTTTGTTGATCTGTTCCACAGTTCTTCTGGTCTCTATTTCATTGAGTTCTGCTTGAATCTTTATTAAGGTCTCTTAGACTGTCTTCTTCCTATGGGTGTAGGTCTTATTTGCTGTTCTTTCTCCAGTTCCTTTATGTGCAAGGTTAGCTTGTGTATTTGAGTTCTTTCCAGTTTTTTGAGGGATGCTTGTACTGTGGTGTATTTCCCTCTCAGGACTGCTTTTGCTGTATCCCAAAGATTTTGAATGGTTGTATCTTCATTCTCATTAGTTTCCATGAATCTTTTTAATTCTTCTCTAATTTCCTGGTTGACCCTTTCATCTTCTGGCAGGATGGTCTTTAACCTCCACGTGTTTGAATTTCTTCCAAATTTCTTCTTGTGATTGAGTTCTAGTTTCAAAGCATTGTGGTCTGAAAATATGCAGGAGACAATCCCAATCTTTTGGTATCAGTTAAGACCTGATTTGTGACCCAGTCAGTATGTGGTGTATTCTGGAGAAAGGTCCATGTGCACTTGAGAAGAATGTGTATTCAGTTGCGTTTGGATGTAAAGTTCTGTAAACGTCTGTGAAATCCATCTGGTCCAGTGTATCATTTAAAGCTCTTGTTTCTTTGGAGACATTGTGCTTAGAAGATCTGTCATTTACAGAAAGCGCCGTGTTGAGGTCTCCCCGTATTAGTGTATTATTACCTAAGTATGTCTTAACTTTGATTATTAATTGATTGATATCCTTGGCAGCTCCCACATTAGGGGCATCAATATTCATGATTGTTAGGTCCTCTTGTTAGGTCGATCCTTTAAGTATGATATAGCGTCCCTCTTCATGGCTCACTACAGTCTTTGGGATAAACTTTAATGTATCTGATATGAGGATGGCTACCCCTGCTTTCTTTTGAGGACCATTTGAATGGTAAATGGTTCTCCAACTTTTTATTTTCAGGCTGTAGGTGTCCTTGGGTCTCAGGTGAGTCCTTTGTAGACAGCAAATAGATGGGTCCTGCTTTTTTATCCAGTCTGAAACCCTGCGCCTTTTGATGGGATCATTAAGCCCATTCGCGTTCAGAGTTACTATTGAAAGATATGAACTTAGTGTCATCATAATACCTATTCAGTCCCTGTTTTTGTGGATTGTTTCTTTGGACTTCCTCTTTCTTTTACAGAGTCCCCCTTAATATTTCTTGCAGAGCTCCTTTGTTGTCACATATTCTTTCAGTTTCTGCCTACCTTGGAAGCTCTTTATCTCTCCTTCTATTCTGAATGAGAGCCTTGCTGGATAGAGTATTCTTGGCTGCATGTTCTTCTCATTTAGGGCCCTGAATATATCCTGCCAACCTTTTCTGGCCTGCCAGGTCTCTGTGGCGATGTCTGCTGTTAATCTAATATTTCTCCCCATATAAGTTAGGGATCTCTTGTCTCTTGCTGCTTTAAGGATTTTTTCTTTATCTTTAGAATTTGCACATTTCACTATTAAATGTTGGGGTGTTGAATGGTTTTCATTGATTTTAGGGGAGGATCTCTCTGTCTCCTGGATCTGAATGCCTGCTTCCCTCCCCAAGTTAGGGAAGTTCTCAGCTATGAGTTGTTCAAATACACTTTCTGGTCCTCTGTCCCTTTTGGTGCCCTCTGGAACCCCAATTAAACGTAGATTTTTTCCTTCTGAGGCTGTCATTTATTTCCCTTAACCTTTCCTCATGATCTTTTCATTGTTTTTCTCTTTTTTCCTCAGCTTCCTTCCTTGCCAGCTTCCTTCCTTCCATCCAACTTGTGTTCTATGTCACTCATTTGTTCTTCTACCTCATTAACCCTCATCGCTGGGGCCTCCAGTTTGGATTGCATCTCATTTAATTGATTTTTAATTTCAGCCTGATTAGATCTAAATTCTGTAGTCATGAAGTATCTTGAATCCTTTATGCTTTTTTCCAGAGCCACCAGTAGCTTTATAATTGTGCTTCTTAATTGGCTTTCTGACATCGAATTGTAATCCAAATTCTGTAACTCTGTGGGAGAGAGTACTATTTCTGATTCTTTCTTTTGTGGTGAGTTCTTCTTTCAAGTCAGTTTGCTCAGTGCAGAGTGGCTAAAAGCGAGTTGTGTTGGAAAAAGGAAGGGAAAAAAAGAGGAAAAAAAAAAAAGAAAAAAACAAAGAAACAAAAATAAACAAAAAATCCAAGGCAGCGTATCCTCTGGTTTTATATACTGTAAGTCCCTTGACTTCCCCAGAACTTTCCAGCGCTGCTGTTTGTCCTGTGAGGCCTCCGCCCCTGGTGGCCCTGCCCCGCCCTGGCACAAGCTGACACTAGGAGGAATAACCCAGTGGCGGCGGCCCGTGCTCCAGCCCTGGAGTCAGCTCCCGCAGTAACTACCGCAGCTCCCAGTCTTCAGGGGCCCGGATGCTCCAGGGGCGGGGGTGCTGATCTGCACAGCTTGGGGCTCCCAGCGGCAAGAGCGCCCTTCCTTGCTGTCCTGTGCCCTCCCAGCCTCCGCCTGTCCCCGGGGGAGCGCAGGATCCTGGGCTGTGTCCCTCGCGCCCTGGGCTCCTGGGCCTGCTGCTGGATTTGTGCTCCCAGGCCGAGCAGCCCCCTCCGCGGGGAGCCTCCGCCCGAGCCGCCTGAGCTGCTCCCGGGGCCTGCCGGCCGTGCTGCAGCCCTTTACGGAGCTTGGCCCGCGGGGTGTGGCGCGCTCTCCTCCACGCCCCCGGGTGCCTCCTCTATTAGTGCCCCTGGGAGCTCAGGGCATCCCCGCCCTCCTGGGGTCCTGCCCGAGCTCCCTGCGAGGCCTTTCCGTCAGGGAAGATTGGTGAAGCTCCTGCTTCTCCCGCGGGGGTGCTTTCCTGTCCTGGGGGCTCTCCCCACGGGGCCTTAGCCTGGCTCCTCACAGGCCCTTCCCCCGTGGATGCTGCTTTTTTTTTTTTTTCCATCTTTCTACCTTGATAGATGCGCGAACTCTTCTCTCTGTAGCGTTCCAGCTACTCTCTCTTTAAATCTCAGGCCGAATTCATAGGTTTTCAGGATGATTTGAAGGTTATCTAGGTAAGTTGGTGGGGACAGGTGACTTGGGGACCCTACTCCTCCACCACCTTGCCCACTCCTAAGCTGTACAATTCTTTAAGAGTTTACAAAAAACTCTTGGCACAATTGTGCCACTTTATTCTTTCAACAACCCTGTGAATGGGATCCCTGGGTGGCGCAGCAGTTTGGCGCCTGCCTTTGGCCCGGGGCGCGATCCTGGAGACCTGGGATCGAGTCCCACGTCGGGCTCCCAGTGCATGGAGCCTGCTTCTCCCTCTGCCTGTGTCTCAGCCTCTCTCTCTCTCTCTCTGTGACTATCATAAATAAATAAATAAATAAATTAATTAATTAAAAAAAAAACAACCCTGTGAAATAAAATTGTTCCCACATGTGAATAAGAAACCTGGGAAGGTTATTTCTGGCTCACAAGCGGTGGATTGACTCATATACAGTCCATAGCCTTACAAAGTCATGGTGAGAGCTTCATCACTTCCAAAGTGCCCTACAAGATTTAATGCCATGCTCTTGGCCACACAGAACTTAAAGAGCAAATCTAGAGCTCATAACTCTGATCTCAAAAGTATACTATTTCCTCTGGTTGGCTACAAAAATCAATGAAATATAACTATGGAAAACAAAGTGTTTTGCTTTGTTTTCTTTCACTTTGTTGGTGTTCAAAAACCAAAACCACAATGGTCAAGAATATTGGGACATGAACTCCACAACATGATGGAGAGATAAAGTCATAGAATTAATTGGAATTGCCACATTTGAATCTCACACACAGGGTTCTTTATCTTCTTTACCATCTACAATATTATCTCCCCCTTTTTTTGTAGTCTAAAAAGAAGAGTCCAAATTGGCTCATGCAATATGAGTACACTTACAGTAAAATAGGTTTGATATGGACAAAATCAGGATGAAGTTGTAAAAATGAAAATGTGTAACATTGTAGGTAATATTTTTCTTTAAAAATTAAATTTCAAAAAAAATTAAATTTCAGATCCAACAAACACATGCTGAGTGGCTACTAATATGTATTAGGTACATCTAGTACATTCCTTTGGTTTTTATAATTAAATGAATTTGAGAAGATAAAAAAAATGGGAGAAAGAAGAGAAGGAGAAGAGGAGACTAATAATGGACATCATAGCTTTTAATCATGGGTCCACCCTTCTTTTGGTCAAAAAATACTCCTTGCCTTATATATTTCACTCCCACAAATTAGTAATTGCTTATAAACAGAACATTGGCCATGTTCTTTTTGTATTGTAGAAAATAACATGTTGCACCTCTGTATTTTAGTGAGAAGCTTCTTTTATCAGTGCAGCTTAGACAAATGTTTTAAATGATCCTCTTTCACTGGAAATTTTCAACTTTCTACTGCTTCACATATTTTTAAAAATAAAAGAGTTTATTTAGCACAATTAGTGTGAACGAAGTAACTCTGACTTGAAGCTGTAAAATTTGAAATAATAAACAGGGCAATTAAACCACCACATGGCCTCTCAGGAAGGATGAAGGTGCTAGGAAAGATCAGATGAGATGCCCTGACTGGTCAAAAGAGTGTCAAAGCCCAGCCTTGGTCAGGACTGGATTTAGGTTGAATTCATCTTTCTAGTTCTTTCATTTCTGAAGGTGAAATTTCCAATTCACATAGCAGAAGAATGTTTTTGTTTTAAAACAAACCTTTACTGTTGTAAACACCTAAAACATGAATGCCTTTCTTAAGGGTGTGTGAGTGAAGGAGGAAAGGACACTCTTTCAAATAAGCTAAACAACTAAACTCATGGAATGTTCAAATATGCTCATTCCAGTAAAGGGTTTATTTCTACCACCAGATAAGAAAAATAAAACAAAACAAGATCACTTCTGTCAAGTAAAGGAGGAAGGTGTGTCTGGCAGTATCAAGAGCTTTGTAGTGTGTTTTTCTAACTGTTTACTTGGTTCTTTTAACGCAAGTCAATCTCACTGCAACGACTGAATCACACTCTACATTCTCCCCCACCCCTCACCCCTGGTCCTAAAATAAAACTAGGAGCTCTGGAAATTCAGCCCAAAAATGTTTTAATATTTCTTTTTTAAGTGAAGAAAATGGAAGATTTCTTATCTGGAAAATAAAAGTGAGTAACTTATGAATATGCCAGCTAATTGGCCATCTCAGGCAAGCTCCTTTTCTTGCTTAAAATGTACTGATAAGTTGACATAAATGAATTTAGAAACCTAAGTGTGGACAGCTAGAGGTTATACATCAGAATTAGGGGCAACTTCCTTTGGTCACATAAATCCCAGCATCCAAGCCTGAATACCCTAATGCTGGAAGCCCAGCCTCAAGGCAATTAGGATGACTGATTTAGTGGAGTAAGGAGCAGCATATGGTAACAATTAAGAGTGGCGTTAAAACCCAGATGGCCTAGGTTTAACTCCTGGCTCTCCCAATAGCAAGCTATTTGATGGCACTGTTTTCTCATCTGTAAAATGGGAACAATAATAATAGGACATAACCTGCCTTAATTGAGCTACTGTAGAGATTAAATGAGTTAATCCTCAGGGAACAGGAATATATTCGTACTTCTAAGTGATTACAGCATAAAAACATTTGTTTGCACTTAAAAATAGTTTTGTAGGTGCCAAGCTCATCAAGAGACACCACAGAGTTTTGGCATTAGAGGACTCCTTTCCTCACTTAGCCAAAGATTAAACCAATAGAGCTACAATTATAGGAGTCAAACCGAGATCAATGGAGATAAAAGTTTCATCTTTGTTATTAATAAAGCTAATAGAGGGCCTCCAAGGTGGCTCAGTTAAGCATCCTACTCTTGATTTTGGCTCAGGTCATGATCTCAGAGTCCTGAGATCGAGCCCAATGAGCTCAGTGCAGAGTCTGTTTGTCCATCTCCCTCTGCTCCTCCCTCCTCATGCTCTCTCTCTCTCTCTCAAATTAATTTAATTTAATTAATTAAATGAAGCAAGCAAGCTGCTGGAGACCAGGCTATAGGTATGTGGGCTAAATGGGCTGGCTGTAGAAAAGGGAAGCTCTAAACTACTGGGACCCTCCTACCACCCCGCCATCAGGGGCATGCTCCTGTATAATTGCTGGAATGAAGGAGCAGGACAGGATGTACTGTGCACACAGGCAGAGCCGAAAGAGAAAAAGAAGAAAGAGCTCTGAGTTATGCACATTCCTTGCCCCCAAACACAGCCATCAGAGAAGTCACTCCTGGGAGAAAGGAATGGGCAAAGAAGTCCAAGAAGCTCAAAGTCTTATTTTGGGGCTGTCCCTCCAAGTGAAAACATAAAGAATGAAATCTAGGGAAGAGTGGAGACTAAGCATTCCCATCCCATCATGTAGCAACAATAAAAAGGCCACATCTGTGCCATCCAATCAGGTAGCCACAAGTCACATATGACTATTTAAATCTAAACTTAAAAAAAAATCTTAAATAATTAAAAGTAAATATAATTTTAAATTCAGTTCCTTAGTTGCACTAGCCACATTTCAAGTGCTCAGTATCCACATGATACTGTTGTGGGCTGTTGGCTGTCACATTGGGCAGGACAAAAGATATATGTCCTTTACTGCAGACAGTTCTATTAGACAGTGCTGGGACACGTGGATCACTGGCTTCATGGACACTTACCTAAATATGTAATTCATTTTGAACCAATACTAATGACATGCCCTTTGAACTAGTTTTCTTCCATCTTATGCCTGCACTTAAACTTGCCTTCTATGTCTCATTCCATAGATGGCTTTGCAAGAGCATACAAGCATGTGTACTATAACATAGAAAACATAACAAAATTAAGAATTAAGACCAAAGGAAATACAAATTATAAAATCAAGTCCAGAAGGCAAATTGAAATACAGGTAAGCTGGCCATGAAGTCCTACAGAGTTAGGAGATTTTGAGGCATATGTTTGATTCCTGCCTTTCTGGGACTTACCCCAAGAATGTGATAAATGAACACACCAGAGTATGGAGTATTAGTGAACTAGTGATTTCAGTCTAATATTTATCCTTATTAGGGATCCTGTTTTTATGAATACTTGAGTAGGAATATACCTAGCATTGCCATTGAAATATTCAATCCCAAATAAAATAATAAATATGTGCCATACTTTAATAATTGCTAATTCCTCTATAATCTAACACCATTCCTGGCATAAAGTAGCTGCCAAAAAAATTTAATGCATACTTCTTAGAATTCCACATATACCAGTTAAAAAAAAAAGTTAAGGCTAACCATCTGGCTGCACCAAAACTCTTTCACTGTAATAATTTTAATTGAAAGTATAACTAAAATATGTTACATAAAGCCCCTTCTTAAGCAAAGAACCCTCAATATATGTGATCTTTTGTTAACTAGAGCAAATAGATGTATATTGCTACCCCACTGATCCATAACATCCTGAATTTTTAAAGTTTTTATCCATTTTTTCTGTCTTCTTTCTGACAAAAGACTGACATTTATTCATTCTGCCAACACTTACTATCTGCCCCCTATTATCTAACATAGCACTAGGTGTGAGAGACCAGGCATATCAATGTGCTCTTTGCCTTCAAAAATTCTGTAGTCCTCTCAATTCAGAGAATCACAGCACCTGGGCTGGAAGGGATCTTGGAGATTATATAGTGGTCTAGCACCTTGATGTCACACATAAAGAAACTAAAGGCAGAGAAGAGAAGAAGATATAGTGCTGTTACTGAAGGAAGGGAGAAGACTCAGTTCTAATCCAATCCCCTTTAGTGCCCTGAAACTATACAGGTATCCCCAGCTTTTCAAAAGTTTGCCTTATACCACTTCACTTTATAAAAGACCTACATTAGTACTTGTATTCAGTAACCAAAAGAAATCTGCAAAGGATTTTTTACTTTTATGGAAAAAAGGAAAGGCAAAAAGAACATTCAACCTTTGTTTTACAATGAGCCCTTACAGAGGTAGTGTGCACCTGAGAGCAAGAGTAGCTCCACCAAGCTCTTTCCCAGGGAACTATCCTCATCATCTCAGCATCAAGCCGCCAGAGCTTTGAATGGTCTGTGAACATTTGTGCTTCGTTTTATTTCGTGCATTCATTAGCAAGATGTATCCTAAGGTATCAGAAAGGCCTAAGAGAAATGATTTTGGGGGTCTGGGAATACTCAAAAGGTTGTCCATATAAGTTAATGGTAATTGTTTCTTTGCTTTACACCATGTTGGCTTATTTAAGGCTTCATAGAAATGCTCTACTTTCAAATAACAAAGAATAACTCTGTCTCCATCTTTCCTATTGGCTGTGTTCTTTTAACAGATGCCACCCCCTAATATACTGTTGCTAATCTTTAATGAGCTGAAAAATAAGGTGGATAAGCTAATTAAATTTGTGTTTAATATTAAAGTAAACACAGCTGACCCTTGAATAGCATGGAGGTTAAGGACACCTACCTCTCATTCAGTCAAAAATCCATGTGTAACTTATGACACTCCAAAAACATAACTACTATTGACCAGAAGCCTTACCAATAACATAGTTGATTAACACTTATTTTGGTATGCTATATGTAATATACACTGCATTCCTTACAATAATGTAAACTAGAGAAAAGAAAGTGTTATTGAGAAAATCATAAGGAAAATACATTTATGGCACTATACTGCATATATCGGGGTAAAAAAAAAACACATATAAGAGGACCTCTGCAGTTCAAACTGTGTTGTTCAAAGGTCAGTTGTAAAATGTGAGAACCTGGCCGACTGTGCTACGTATAAGGAGCCGAGGCCACAGTACATGGACTTTGAGACCTCTATTTTAGCTGTGCAAAAAAAAAAAGCAAATCTTTGTGCCTATTTTTGGTTCTCAGCTATTTTCCAAAGAACTGAGGTTGTTGGGATGCCTGGGTGGCTCAGCGGCTGAGCATCTGCCTTTGGCTCAGGGAATGATCCTGATCTGGGGATCAAATCCTGTGTCAGGCTCCCTGTGAGGAGCCTGCTTCTCTCTCTGACTATGTCTCTGCCTCTCTCTCTGTGTCTCTCATGAATAAATAAATAAAATCTTAAAAAAAAAAAAGAATTGAAATTGTTAGGGAAATAAACATATCTCTATTTAGAGGGCTAGCTCTTTTACAACTGGCCTGTCCACTGAGTAGTCAGTCTCTTTAGCATAGGTGTTCCAGAGCACCGGTATACACAGACGGTGCATTAAAGAAGATTGTTTCTGAAAGTGAATGGTTAGGAGGCTCAACTGAGCTATTCTTATAAATAGATCTCGGGGCCATTCCTTTTTCCTATGGGAAAATGTCTCAAATTTAATGAAGAACACAACTTGATACATATAACTACACTGAACACAAAAATTTTCACAAGTAATCAAATATGTATTTGACATAAAGACTACACTAACTTGAATTTTTAATTTCTGATCTGGTTAGCTTTTGTTGCCCTTCATTTAATATGAACTATACTTCATCACATATATTATAGTCATGAACTGACCCCTTGAATTTTATCAAGGAAATTGTAACATAGGTATCTTGAGAATATAAATTATGGTACATTTGACATGCAAGGCAAAACTTCATAAATAGCATTTTATTAGTTCAGAACAATCAACAGATATTTTCTGATTGTGATTACTCAGGAAAAGGCATATACTGTCTTCAACTATATTGGAAATTAACAGTAAAAATCCTATTACTGAGGGATGGTATTCAAAAGATGTGAGATAAAAAAAAACTTTTTAAAGTACTCCTGAGCATTTTAAAAACTCTATATGAAATGAATAACAGCTTGTTTCAAAATCTTTTGTATTAATTTAAAAAGATCACAAAGGAAATTTAAAAAGATAATCACTCAGGCTTATCTTAGTTACCATGCTATTCAAAGTAACTAATCAATATTCCTTTTACAACATTTTATAATTTAGACTTTTCACTAATACATTCTGAAATTCTCTTCTTAATTATTATGAATTAGTATAGATTTACCAAATTTGCAAGTGTAAATACTTCAGTATATATGCTATTTTAATCTGAGGTAAATTCTTTAATAAACAATACTAAATACTCACAGCAACAAATTGGTTATTTTCTAATTTAACAATGTCTCCCACTTTGACATTCATCCATTTTTCATTCTGCAATCTAAGAACAAAAACAAAATTAATTTTTTCAGGAACAAAGAAGAATCAAGGGAATGTATTCACAATGGTACATCATATAACAGACACAGATAACACTTCTCTAGAATGCTAAATTCAAAGGACTTTATATAACAAAGTCTTTAACCTGAGTGATGTGGAAGCTAAGGCCCAGAGAAGTCAGTGATTTGCGCAAGGATTCCCAATGAGTTAGGGGTATCCTTAGGGCTAAATTCAAAATGCCTAACTCTTGGCTGTGTGCAATTTCCATCACCCATGGTGCCAGCTTTATATACCAGTTATTAACTCTTGCTTGCATTTCCTTGGCCAGAACAGTGGCCATTTGGCGGGGGCGGGTGAGGAGAGGGCAGCAATAAATTCAGTCATTGATATTCATCTCAGACTATATTTTAAAATATGGAAATAAAACATCACTGCCATTGTTTCTAAAGTCTGTTTTACCAGAGGCAAAGGAAAGAGGTCCAGGGCAATAGCTAAAATATGACAGGAAAAGAATAAAAATTTTTGGAAGGGACATGAACAACAATGAGTGATGAAAGCAACCTTAGAAGACTGAGTGAGAAATAATACCTACCAATCATCCATAAGCACTGTAGCTGAGGGACAGGCTTGGTGGCATTTTAATGGTTAGGACCAGCAGATCAGAATTGAGAACAGCCTGGCCAAAATGCTGCACTGCTTTCTTTTAAGCTTACGTATATAATAAAGCCCCTACTCTACCCTTCACCAGGTTCAAAAGAGTTTATAATGATTAAAAAAAATTGTGTTTAGTTGTTTGGGCCCTTTGTGACAGTTGGGGAGACAGACCATCTGGAAACAGACCACCTATGGCAGTATACCATAATGCTAATCATCCCTTCTGAAATTCTCAGAAACATAAACCAGCTTTGTTTTCTAAGTTGAAAGCCTTCCTCACACTTCTTTCCCAGCAAACCCCTTTTAAGAGAGAAAGCTGGGATGAGTACAGGTTCCCCAACAAGTTAAAGTTGGGCAGGTTAATTTCATTCTGCAGTTTAAAACAAAAACAAAAACAAAAACAAAAAAACAACCTAATTTACTTGTTTTATAGGTTGGAAAACAGTTTTAAATATTTATACAACTGTGAAATATGCCTCACACTATCAACCCTGCTGGGTCATTTGGCTTAAGCATTCAAAGAACTTTTCTTTAATACAGATCCAAGTACATGTTGTTCTGGAAAGTTTTCAATTGCAGCATTTTCATCTCTAGCCAGAATTCAATCGCTTTTCCATTGCCACACTTTTCTGCACTTTATCTAGTTCGACAACAATGGGAGAACCTAGGAAGCCTTCTAAATCTCATTTTATTTATTTTTACAGATATGGATTGTGTGCTGGTTTATTTCTCCTGGATACCACCTCCTTTGGAGCATTAGTGGCATTTCTCAGGGGACAGTATCTCAGATAAAAGTCAATGTGAATGGACTGAGATAGAGACTGTATCTTTATTTATGCAAAATGCACTGCTACTGAATTGCCCTGAAGTCTCTACTGAAAGCGCATTTGCTTAGGGAGAAGCTCAGATAATACTGTTTGATTTCCAAACTTTTATTCCTCCTTCTTATCCACTGTAAGCTCTAGGAAGGACTGCGCCCTAACTCTTCCACTCAAATGGAAAATCAACCAAAGTTAAAATGGAACCCTACAGGACCCCTTACACATTTCAAAATGCATGTTTGATAGTTAAGTCTGAACAGATAAATAGCAATAACCACTATTTGGGAGAACAAACCAAAAATTTGAGTTTTCTCACTTAAATTCTAACTTCTTTTTCTCAAGTCCAGTATCTTATTATTTCCCTCTGTAAAACCAAAGCAATTGGAAAGAAATTATTAAAAGTGTGGTGGTATCCATGGAAATACTTGAATTAACTGCTACACTTGGAAAAATCCTAGAACAAAATCTCTTTAAGAAAAAAAAATTGCAGAACCCCAGAGTGTGCAAAGAATTGCTAATATGGAACAATTTGATTACGGTAAACATGAAGCTTTATCAAAGCCATATAGAAAAAGATAAAGCAGAGCAAAATACCATCCCTCATGCCAGATCCTCATGCCCATCCCCCTCCTATCTACCTGCACCCCTACCTAAATTTTAACCTCTACTTTCGAATTTATTAAATACTTCCAAAAGTAGAAAAACACTCCGAATAAGTGTTTACTAAGATCTTGCTAAGATCTATTAATCTACTAATGTCATCTAACAGGCAAAGAAAGCAGAAAACACCTAAGTACCATAAATGAGCCCCAGATCCCTTACTTTCTCTCACTCTAGTCCTTTTTTTTTCTCTTGCCACCTGCATGCCCTCTGCCCAGAATATACATTTAACAGTATCTCTGAGCTCTCTTCTCGTCCCCTTTGTTACTCCAGATATATTCCAACCCCAGTTCCACTTTGACTACCTACCTCTCCTCCACTTACCCCAATGGAAAGTTCTCCCCTAAAACAGAGCATTCCAAAGTCTATAAGTAACAGTATTTGATATCTTAAATACTTTGTGGAATGTATGTGTACAAATTCCACAGGACAGAATATCACTTCTGTGGGCCATGGGCCGTGGAAAACCTTCACCAGGCAACAATGCAGGTTGACACAAAATTGATCTGAACTTGGATAAAATATTGTTTTGAAGATATATAACTATGGGAGAAATTTCCTCAAAAGAAATATTACACAAAACTATTAGCAATCTGGCAAGAAACAACAAGCAGTACCTCCTGGATCCAGCACTATTCCAACTGTTTCATCAATAACCTCAACAACAGACACCCAAATCTATCTGTCAGATTGTGTCCAGCATCCTGCCAAAAAGACAACATAATCTTTACAAAGTGAGATTATGATAGGAAGTCATCTTAGACTTGAAGCAGTTAATTCACAGAAAGTGAATGAAGACTAAGAGGAAGAAGCACAGAATAGATTATTTTAGAGAGAAGTAATATTCTACAGATATAATTAGAGTTTTGAGGAAAAAAAATCTGGAACATTAGTAAACAGTAGGCCATGTGGGATATCTAGGCTAAACTCCTTATTTGAATATATATCTGTGAAAAATCTGGTAACCACAATCAAAGTAGGAGTTTTTAAAAATATTATTTCTTATTCTATCTAGGCAGGTAATTATAACTACACTTAACTAGGATCTCAGAGAGATATTTCAATGAGCACTCAGAGTCATAGTTACAAAAGTATCCAAACTTACCAAGCAAGTATAAACTGATGAAGACCTGCAAGTGAATTTAAATTACATGTATTTTAAATCCCACTATTTTTCTTCTCCTACTGACTACTAACACCACTGATGATGCAACATCAAAGACATACCATCAGTACTAGAGGGACAGACACGAAGATTTCCTTTAAAACTCATCTTCAAAATATTTCTAGACTTCTAAGATTTTAGCTTGTAGAATGATACATTTCATCATCATCCTGAAACAATGAAAACATATTCCCTGTATCTCCATGTGTGGTGCAGCTGTTCCTAGGGCTCATGTTTAAAGCAAGCTTGCATCACAGCTCTACGAAGGAGATACAGGATGGCCTCATGGGCTGTGATGATGACACCCAACTCCACAGACTTGGCACCAACAAACTTTCCTTTTACCTTTATCAGGGAAAGTCCTTCTGCTCTCAGAAAGGAATGACAATATATGAATATTCTGAAAGCAAGTTAATTTATTTCATAGCACTGAATCCAGAAATTCCAAGATTTTAAAATAAGCTTCAATTTTCAGTATCATCACGTAATTATTTCAGGTTATGAAATGACATAATCTAGTTAATGCTTCTTAGAATCAGGCTTTTCTAAAATAGCTGCAGTAATGATACAGACTTTACCTTAGTAAACTCACAAACCTGCTTAAATAATAAACCAAATCCCAGAAAGAGATTCATGAAATTAAATTCCAAAGTCACCATAAAATATTTGAAGTTAAACTGCCACAGAATGGCAACTAGAATTACTTTCAAGAAGTGACTTTTAAAAATACACCCACAAGCTGTATACCTATTCTCAGAATGTTAGAGATACGCATTAACCAATCAATGCACATACAATAAGTTTGGTTCCCTCTTTAATCTGAGTTCTAAGAAAAGGTGGTGATAGATAGCAATTATATGTAGTAATTGTTGATAAATTGGTCTGAATCTGCTTCCTCCTGATGAGATATCCAGAGCCACTAGGCTATGCTGAGACACTTCTTGAGAAAACGCAATTCCAAGTGAGATAGCATCTACTATGCTCCCTGTTATTGAACCATTGGCTCCAGGGGCTAGAAAACAAGCATCTGCTTTGAGCAAGATGCCAAGCACACTGCTGAAAGCTTAAAGGCAGAAGGAGATCTTCAATGGGCTCCTCAAGTCTCCTGTCATCCTTTCTACATTTTAATACTTCTGACTCCCTATTAGCAGCATAGATTCCTGAGAAGAGACTTTCCTCAAAGCTACAGAAGACATGTTGGAATACTGAAGAGACAAAATAATCAAGGTCAATATAAGTGACCTCCTCTAATTAACCAGTCAATCCACATACAATGAATTTGGTTCTTTCTTTAATCTCAAACCCATGTGAGAGCTATAACTTACAAAAATATTCTCCTGCCCATGCCGAGCTTGTTTTATTCACCACTGTATCCTCAGGACCTAGAATAATGCCTAAGTCCTAGCAGGCACTCAATAAATATTTGTTGACTCACCAAAAATTAATAAATACAGAATCATTATTTCCAAAAACTTGTTGAATGACAGCATTTCCCTGAATGTCTAATAAGAATTATAGACAACCAATATTTATTAATTGCTTACTATATTCCAGGGACTGTGCTGAAGCCTTCATGTACAAGGTTTCCAAATAAAAACAAGTAACATCCAATTAAATCTGAATTTCAGATAAGCAACAGATAATTTTGTCTAAATTTCTAAGTCTAAGTATGCCCCCTATACAATACTTGGAACATACTTACACTAAAATATTATCATTGTTTATCTAAATTTCAAACTTAACTGGACATCCTGTATTTTAATTTTCTACATCTGGCAATACTAGTCATATATCTTATCTCATTTTTTCCTCATGACAACTCTACAAAATAGGTACTGTTACTACTAACATTTTAGGAAATAGAAAACTGAAAAAGAGACATTTTCCCTATTTTTGCAACATCTATCAAAAATTTTAATGCCCACACACTTTGAAATAGATGTTTTACTTTAAATAACTGTTCATACAGGTGCTCAAAGATGGATGTATGAGGATGTTTACTGCAGTATTATGTTATAAACTATCAATGTCCATTAATAAGGATTAGATGGGTGTACCATGGTATACCTATTTAATTCTGGCTCAATGGAATGACTACAATTCAGCCACTAAAAAGAATAAGACAGGTCTGTAAGTGCTAATATAAAATATCCTTAAGTTACATTATTAGGTTAAAAATAGGCATATACAGGACACTGCATATGCATGGTAAGATTCTAACTGTGGTTTGAAGCAAGGATATACCTATATGTAACTCTGTTCTTACATACACAGAAAATTTCTTGAAAGACACACAAGAAACTATTCAGTAATTTCCACTAGAGAAAGGAAATGAACAGGAAAACTGGAATGGAAAGATTTAATTTTATGGTATATTTTTGTATACTGTTTGAATTTTTGGCATCACATACATTGATATTTTAAAAGACAACTGGGGAGGATAAAATAGAAGAAAACTCTTCCAAGGTCACATGTAAGTGGCAGAGCCAGGACTGGAAACTGAAACTACAAAGCCCATGTTCTTAATACATCTATATTTACTATTCTTTTTTTTACTTCATTTTCAATGATTATTATGTTTTGCCTCTTGAGAAAGAAAATGGACCCTAAAGAGCTGAAGAGATTTGATCCACAGCTAAGTGCATACTACTGTATTTAAAATTTGCTGATCCCAAAACAGCTTGCAGTCATGGTCTCCTGACATAAATACTCAGTGGACAGCAGCAATTTCTGTTTTTTTTTTTCCAATTCCACTCCTGTCAGAGCCAAACTAGAATAAGACGTAAAGCTTGGCCCTAATCCTCTAACAACAGAGTGGTGAACAGGATCTCATTACATTGAGAATGAGCACAATACTCATATCTTTGGAATCTACTTATTTTTTAAAATGCAGAGGTTTCCCCCCTTTTCCTTCCTTTTTATTCACACAGTGCTTATGCTGAAGCAGAGTCACACAGGGAGGTCTGAGATCAGCTCTTGAAGATGGTCTCATACCAATTTGCCCAGTGATGGTCTGGAAGTGGAAGGCAAGATGACAAAAGATATAATCCTACAGCATGGAAAATTTAGTTTAATGATTTGCTGAGAAAAGTATTCAGTTTTATAGATGTCCTGCCTCATTTATATAAATCCTTGCAGGTTCTATTGTGCATTATTTGTATGCACAAACACATGCAATTTAGCCTTCCTATTCTCAAAACAAAATAATCGATGTACTAAGTTTCACCTGAACAATAAGCCTACTGAGAGTTGTACAGAAAGTGTACTCCCCCTAATCATTTCCCTAAACTGAAACCCTTCTCCTGAATCAGCCTCCTAAGGTCCTATCTTCTGTAAATTCTTAGTAGGATTCTATCAACAGATGCCTAATAGACGATGAGACCACAAGAATATTGGAAGAAAATTATTTCAAAGGAAGACTATTATGTCTGTTCTCACATATGAATGCTGAAGGAAATGCCTTACATTGACCATGGAGAACATAGACCTATTTAGGTCTAGTCTGATTTCTGGGCAGGAGATTCAGAAAGAGATCTGTGTATAAGAAGTTTATTGGCAAGTTCTCTTTGCATTAGCACCTGTGGGAGAGTGAAGGAAAAAGATGGACAGAGGGAGGAGTTGGGCTGTTGATACAGTCACAAAAACAGCTCAGCCAACTTTATGGGGATCCAAGGCCTTCAGAATTGATCAAAGGGGTCAGACCATTATACCTTGCCATTGTTCATTCGTTGGATGCGCCCTCCAGCAAGAAGGGGTGGCCTAGAGCAAAACAGCTCCCCTCAGCTGATGGCAACTCCCAAAGGGGACTGACAGCTGAGGGCTGTATATAGGCAGCACTGCTGGTAGCTAGAGAAATACATTCTGCAACCTGGAAGGGGACAGTGGGTAGCATACAAACTGAGAACCCACTTCCCAATTTTGCTGTTGACATGCCCTTGTAATTAGAATATTCCTTTTCAGTTCTAAACTATTTCACCTTTATCCAGTTCCAACTTCAATTCTATAAAGTCAATACAAGCAGCTGCCATGAGTCCTGGTACTCCTCACTCCATTTTATGACTTTTGAAGAACAATATGGACAACTTTGGGTTGTCCAATTCAATCCTTTTCCAATGATTAGTAAATGAAGTTGAAAGATAAATTTTTAGTAGCTCATCATTAAAAAATATTCTACTGATAACCACTGACTACTCAAATATCCTAAAATGTCTACAGGAAAAAAATCATTATTTCTGAAATATTCCTTTATGAAGAACATATTTTGGGTTTTTTTTTTTTTAAGATTTTATTATTCATGAGAGACAGACAGAGAGGCACAGGCAGGCTCCATGCAGGAAGCTGGATGTGGGACTTGATCCCAGGACTCCAGGATCACGCCCTGAGCCAAAGGCAGATGCTCAACAGCTGAGCCACCCACACATCACTGAAGAACATATTGTGATGAAAAAAATTATAAGCAATCACCTTGGCCTGAGTAGATCAACCATTCTCTAAATTGCCACACTTCGGAGCACCTAGGTGGCTCAGTCGGCTTCACATTTAGCAAAAAGTCTGCTGGAGATTCTCTCCCTCTCCTCCTTCCCTCTCTTTCCTCTCTAAAATAAATAAATAAACAAAATCTTTAAATTGCCACATCTTATTTTGAGGAATCAGAGAATATGCTTTGACTAAGCTCAGTAGTGAAAGACAGCAACTCTCTTTGAAAAACATCCCAAAAGAAGATAGCTCCTGGTGGAGGAGAATGAAACCTGAATATCTTGGTTCCAGGATAAAAGATCTATATTATGTTTCCCACTATTATTTTTTTAAAGATTTTTTATTTATTCATGAGAGACACAGAGAGAACCAGAGACATAGCAGAGGGAGAAGCAGGCTCCATGCAGGGATCCTGATGTGGGACTTGATCCCAGGACTCCAGAATCACACCCTGAGCCAAAGGCAGATGCTCAACCGCTGAGTCACCCAGGCGTCCCTCCCACTACTATTCTTAATCAATTTTCTTATAGGGGGCCAGGTTAAGAGAGAACCAAATGTCTGTTAAGCCAGAAAAGAAATATTACTTGGTTAACATGCCAAGTAATACCACATGCCATTCAATATAGATAAAGCAGTGGAATCTCTTGTGTGATTTGATTTGCTCTAGTCAGAGAACCTAATATTTTTGGAAATAGGATTCCTGATTTTGTGGCACAAAGCATAGCTATAGATATTACTAGAAGATCATGAGTTTATTATTTACTTACTAAACTTATAGTCACATCAAATCCTAAACACTTTTTAAGAAGGTTTTTAAATGTTACTTTAAAGTAGTTCGTAAAGCTTATCATTTTGAGTTCCTTAGAAATAGGATAGTATGTAGGTTGAAATTTTAATTAAATCATCATCCAGTAGCGTGTGAAGCACCATTGTTCTTCATTAGTGAGTACAAGACTGATTCATATCTGCAAGATGAACACTCTGAGCAAGGGGTTGCGTGTCAGAGCTATAAGTGGAATTAGATACAGACTGTGGTTATCAAAGAACCCAGAGACTTGTGGGAAAATATAGATCTGGCTCTTAAATAATACCAGTTAAATCATTGTTGCCTTTTGATACCTGAAGCATGTGGATATTCTTTTAGTCAGCAATGAAAAATACCTGTACTCCAGGAGCATGATCTCAATATTAGACTGTTTGCCACACAACTGTCATCAAAAGCCGAGCAAGAAAACTGATAGACCAGAGAAATTGTCTAACAAAGTATATATTAACTTTCATTCCTCAAAATATTCCCAGCTTTGTCCCCTTATACAGTGAGCTCATCAGAAAACTATATGCCTGGACTGTATTACTCTGGTCCCTCTAGATTTGGCTTCTCATGACTTAACATCATGCCAACAGATTTCAGTCAGGATTTACTTGTGGTCATGAGTAAAATATCTCCCCTTTTTGAGGATTTAACCATTATGTCATTCATAATTTCTCTCAGGATCAGGATAAATCTTATTGCTTATAATTATTAGAATGCTTCCTTTCATTGGGCCAGTTTTGTAATCTAGACACTTTCATTAAGAAGAGAGACAAAGTTCAGGTAATGTTTCAAATTCATGAATAACAAATCCTAATGGATTATTTAAACAAAAACTTGGACATTTTATAGAAAAGATTCTGTCCTTTGAAGACAACAATGTAGGGACAATCTTGATACTTTCAGAAACAAAATATTATTCAGAATGGACCAGAAATTGAAATAATTTTTTAAAAATCCTTACATTCTTAAAGAGGAGAATCCTGACCTCCTATTTATGAGAGAAACAATATAATATGTAGAAAGTCTATGTCATTAGAATCAGAAGACATGAACTTGGATCCAAGTTCACCACCAATAAGCCATGTGACTTGGCCAAGAAGTTGACCAAAATTGAAGTTTCCCACTATGACCTACATGAATTGGATCAGCCAATCCCTCAGAATGCCTCTTTAGTCATAACACTAAGGCCTATAAAATGAGATATAGTCATCTGACATTTTAACACCTATCAAGACATCTGTGAATATCATGTGAGATAAATTTATGCAAACATTTTGTAAACTATAATATATAAAGTACTGTGACTACTTTTTATTATTATGAAGTATATCATTATAAGGATGGTACATTCTGATTTTTATTTCAAGTCTTCAAAAGAGATATCTATTTTCAGTGTCTCTACTTCTTGACTGCCCGTGCTTTCTCCAGTCAGAATTTTTCTCTCCAACTGCAATCTCTCTTCATGTCACTAAATCTAAGGATCAGTTCTCAGTCTTCATTTTACTCAGCACAGTTACCTATACCCTCCTTCTTCAAACACTTTCTTTGCTTTAAATCTAGGGTACCACATCCCCTTGATTGTTCTCTTTCTTCAATAGTTATGCTTTCTCAAACCCTGACCCAGCCCTTTCAACCCTTATTCCATCCTCAATCCTTAAGGTGTCCCAGAACTTCTTTTCCCTAACTAGCTTTGGACTTTCACCCTACATGGCCAGATGACTTGCAGATTTATCTTCAGACCTCTCTTCTAAGTTTCAACTACCCATTCTCCATTTCTGCAGAATATCTAATATCTCAGCAGAATTCTGGTCTCCCACTCTAGTCAAAGAAAAAACAAAACAAAACACTACCACAGTAGCATGGTCCTTTCCAGTATTTCCCATCCTGGAACCTCAGGTAAGAACCATTGACTTCCAATTTCTCTCCTCACAAACACACAATATGGCAGCACTTTTATTAGTTCTACCCTCAAAATACATTTTGACCTCTGGGTTTTAGATGGCATTTAGGGACTGCTGCTTTACTGGTAATAGTAATAGTATCGTGACTATATGCATTGTATGCTCTTATCTGTTCAAGATAAATAGTAAAATATTTACTGACAATGTGATAAGTTTTGCTTTTAAAATACCTCAGAATATAAAAAGTGACCATGGATAGAAAAATAGCAGAGAGCTATTGACTGCAGCCGAGTAATACCTAAATAAGAATTCATTGTACTGTTCTGTTTTCATGTGTTTGAAAATCCATAAGATATGTTCCTTTTTTTTTTTTACATCCTACATTACTACCACCAAGTCCATGGCATCATCTCATCTGGACAATGGTAGGAAACTCCTAATTTGTTATCTTAATTCTCCTCTTGCCCCTCTTTGCAGTTCACTGCCTGCATAGCAGCCAGAGAAATCTTTTTGCCATTCCATGAAATTCTCCTAAAATGTTCCAGTAGCTTCTCATTACATTGAGTATAAAATTAGAACTCCCACCATGACCTCCAAAAATTGGCTCTTGCTCACCCCTCAGAAATCCCCTTTATCACAAAAGTTTATTTTTTTTTAAGATTTCATTTATTTTTTCATAAGAGACACAGAGAGAGAGAGAGAGGCAGAAACACAGGCAGAGGAAGAAGCAGGCTCCATGCAGGGAACCCGCTGTGGGACTCAATCCCAGGACCCCGGGATCATGCCCTGAGCTGAAGGCAGATGCTCAACCACTGAGCCACCCAGGCATCCCTATCACAAAACTTTAGCCACAGTAGATATCTTACTATCAAGTTCATTTCAACTTTGGTGCTTATATACTCTTCTTCCTTTTACCCAAGATTTTGGCATGGTTAGCTCATTCTCAACTCAAATCTTATCTACTCAAAGGGCCTTCTCTGTTTGCCCTACTTGAAATTGCTTCCTCATCTCTAATCCCATTACTCTCTATTATCCTATTTTATTTTCTTTGTTGTAGTTATAACTACCTTAAATCATATTATTGCTTATATTTTATTTATTATTTGTCTTCTCCATTTATAGTAGGCCCCCTAGGGTAGGAATTTATCTATCTTGTCTTTTCTGTATCCTCAACATGTAGGACAGTGCCTGGCTCAATACATATGTTTATTAAGTGAATATTTGAATGGATTAGTTATTTACATGGTCATTTATGCTGTGTGCTTAGCATATTTAGCTCTGGAGATGAAGTGAGTAATAGCTCCACATGGGTACACCACCTGGGAGGCCCTAAGAAAGGCCAGCTGAAGTAATTGCCAAATATGGAAAGAAGATAAGGGTAGGATGAATCATTTCAGGCAAAGGATAACAGTTTAGAGAATAACAGCATTACTCATTTTCCCCAAAGTGTTAACTTTTGACTTTTATCACATATGGCTATAAGGCAAGATACACATCCCATGGGGATGCCAACGTCCTTCATGTCTTTAAATTTCCAATTTCTTTATTATTATCTACATCATTATTATCTACATCATTGCTAGTTGAAAGACTAAGTAGATTCTGTGGATTTCAACAAATACTGAGCACCTACTATACGTTAGACACTGGGCCAAGCACTGGGAATAAACACCATGTAGTTTCTGGTATGAAGAAGCTCATAGTCAATGGGAAGCCTAAAGTGGACTAAGTATTAAAATGCTGTAGTTGGAGCACCCGGATGGCTCAGTCTGTTAAGTATCTGCCTTTGGCTTAGGTCGTGATCTCAGGGTCCTGGGATGGAGCCCCACATCTGGCTCTCTGCTCAGTGGGGTGTCTGCTTCTCCCTCTCACTCTCCCTCTGAGCTCTCCCTCTCTCTCTATCAAATAAATAAAATCTTTATAAAATGCTGTGGTTAACTCTAGTCTGTGGGAGCACAAAGAGGGTACTGATTGTTCCACCGGCCTGGCACAGATATACTGAAGAGATTGCCAGAAACGATTGACACAGGAACTGAGCTCTGTTGGATGAAGAAAGGAGACAGGAAAGCACACATTGCAGGTTTAAGAAAGGCAAGTAGTTCTGTGTCATTATAGGCAATGGTAGAAAGGCTAGCTGGAAGCTTGATTACAGTAAGTGCTTTGGTGGTAAGGAATGGGTAGGGTTACTACTAAAGAGTTTGCAGTAAGAATATCTTTTGATCTGAGATATTTTATAGAAAGAATGGTCAGGAATGTAGATGGCTTAGTACAACCCAGTCCTGCTTAGAGAAACTATATTCAGTGTGCAACAACTGTGTACACCAACAAAAACCCTGAAGCAGTCTCTCTGTATACACATAGCAATGTCATTGTTTCCTACTAAAGGAATTTTTTAGAAGACAAAATTTAAACTATATTCTCAAACAGAACACATACATACACAAAAGTACTATATACCAACAATAGGCAATGAATACACATAGATAAGTCACTGAAAAGAAAAATGCAGTTAATAAATAATTTTTTTAAATCACCCTCAGCAGAAACCAATGAATTTTTAAAACAGCAAGATCTCTGTTTATACTTATCTAGTTGGCCTAGATTTTCTAAAAGATAATACTCAATATTGCAATGATATTGTGGAAAAAAAATACTTGTTCGTTCAAATGGGAGGATAAATGGCCACAAACTTCCTCAAAAGCAATTTAACATTATGCAGTAAGAATCTATTTTAAAAGGCAATGCAGATTCCCTAGAAATACAGCCTAAAGAAATAAAGTTACAAGGGAGCAGGGCAAGATGGAGGAAGAGTAGGGTCCCCAAGTCACCTGGCCCCACCAACTTACCTACATAACTTTCAAATCATCCTGAAAACCTAGGAATCCAGCCTGAGATTTAAAGAGAGAAAGCTGGAACGCTACAGAGAGAAGAGTTTGAGCTTCTAACAAGGTAGGAAGACAGAAAGAAAAAAGAAAAGAAGAGGGAAAAAAAAAGAAAAGCAAGGAAAAGGAAGTAAAAGAAAAGAAAGAAAAAGAAGAAAGAAAGAATCCAATGGGGGAGGGCCCCAGAAGGAGCCGGGCTAAGGCCAAACGGCGAGAGCCCCCAGGACAGGGAGGCCCAGCCCCGGAGAAGCAGGACCTTACCAATCTTCCCGGATGGAAAGGCGCTCACGGGGAGCTTGGGCAGGATCCCAGGAGGGGCAGTGGAGCCCCCAGATTCCCGGGGTCACTAAGGGAGGAGGTGCACCTCGGGGGTGAGCTCGCCACACACGGTTGGCTGAGCACGGTAAAGAGCTGGAGCTTGCAGCTGGCGGGGCAAGGAGCAGCTCGGGCGGCGGACGGGGAAGGGGGGCTGCGGGGCCTGGAGCGTGATCCCAGGGGCGCAAGCACCAGGTCCCAGGGCGCGGGGGACACAGCCCAGGATCCTGTGCTAGCCCCAGGACAGGGGAGGCCGGGAGGGCACAGGACAGCGAGGACTCTCCTGCCGCCCGGCAGCCCCGAGCTGTGCAGATCGGCGCCCCTGCCCCCGGAGCATCCCGGCCCCTGCGGACTGGGAACTGTGGTAGTTACTGCAGAGCTGACTCCAGGGCTGGAGAGCTGGCCACCGCCACTGTGGTTGTTCCCCCTGGTTTCACCCTGTGCCTGGGAGGGTTGGGGCCGCCAGGGAACAGGGGCCTCACAGGATAAATAGTTCCCACTGAGCTGTGCACCTGGCAGGAGGCGGGGAGCTCCCCCAGGTGCACACACCTGAGAATTAGCACAGCAGCCCCTCCCCCAGAAGACCAGCTGGAAGGACAGGGGAAGAGCAAGTTCTCCACCGAGCAGTGATGGAATGCTCTGGGGAAGTTGAGGGACTTAAAGTATATAGAACCAGAGGAAACTCTGCCTTGGTTTTTTTGTTTGTTTGTTTGTTTGTTTGTTTGTTTGTTTGTTTTCTTCTCTTTTTTTTCTTCCTTTTTCCAACACAACTAGTTTTTAGCCACTCTGCACTGAGCAAACTGACTTGAAAGAAGGACTCACCACAAAAGAAAGAATCAGAAATAGTACTCTCTCCCACAGAGTTACAGAATTTGGATTACAATTCGATGTCAGAAAGCCAATTAAGAAGCACAATTATAAAGCTACTGGTGGCTCTGGAGAAAAGCATAAAGGATTCAAGATACTTCATGACTACAGAATTTAGATCTAATCAGGCTGAAATTAAAAATCAATTAAATGAGATGCAATCCAAACTAGAGGCCCCAGCGATGAGGGTTAATGAGGTAGAAGAACAAATGAGTGACATAGAACACAAGTTGGATGGAAGGAAGGAAGTTGGCAAGGAAGGAAGCTGAGGAAAAAAGAGAAAAACAATGAAAAGATCATGAGGAAAGGTTAACGGTTAAATGACAGCCTCAGAAGGAAAAATCTACGTTTAATTGAGGTTCCCGAGAGCACCAAAAGGGACAGAGGACCAGAAAGTGTATTTGAACAATTCATAGCTGAGAACTTCCCTAACTTGGGGAGGGAAACAGGCATTCAGATCCAGGAGACAGAGAGATCCTCCCCTAAAATCAATAAAAACCATTCAACACTTCGACATTTAGTAGTGAAACGTGCAAATTCCAAACATAAAGAAAAAAATCCTTAAAGCAGCAAGAGACAAGAGATCCCTAACTTATATGGGGAGAAATATTAGATTAACAGCAGACCTCTCCAAAGAGACCTGGCAGCCCAGAAAAGGTTGGCAGGATATATTCAGGGCCCTAAATGAGAAGAACATGCAGCCAAGAATACTCTATCTAGCAAGGCTCTCATTCAGAATAGAAGGAGAGATAAAGAGCTTCCAAGATAGGCAGAAACTGAAAGAATATGTGACCACAAAACGAGCTCTGCAAGAAATATTAAGGGGGACTCTGTAAAAGAGAGAGAAAGTCCAAAGAAACAATCCACAAAAACAGGGACTGAATAGGTATTATGATGACACTAAGTTCATATCTTTCAATAGTAACTCTGAATGCGAATGGGCTTAATGATCCCATCAAAAGGCGCAGGGTTTCAGACTGGATAAAAAAGCAGGACCCATCTATTTGCTGTCTACAAGAGACTCACTTCAGACCCAAGGACACCTACAGCCTGAAAATAAAAAGTTGGAGAAACATTTACCATTCAAATGGTCCTCAAAAGAAAGCAGGGGTAGCCATCCTCATATCAGATACATTAAAGTTTATCCCAAAGACTGTAGTGAGACATGAAGAGGGACACTATATCATATTTAAAGGATCGACCTAACAAGAGGACCTAACAATCATGAATATTGATGCCCCTAATGTGGGAGCTGCCAAGGATATCAATCAATTAATAACCAAAGTAAAGACATACTTAGGTAATAATACACTAATACGGGGAGACCTCAACACGGCGCTTTCTGTAAATGACAGATCTTCTAAGCACAATGTCTCCAAAGAAACAAGAGCTTTAAATGATACACTGGACCAGATGGATTTCACAGACGTTTACAGAACTTTACATCCAAACGCAACTGAATACACATTCTTCTCAAGTGCACATGGACCTTTCTCCAGAATACACCACATACTGACTGGGTCACAAATCAGGTCTTAACCGATACCAAAAGATTGGGGTTGTCTCCTGCATATTTTCAGACCACAATGCTTTGAAACTAGAACTCAATCACAAGAAGAAATTTGGAAGAAATTCAAACACGTGGAGGTTAAAGACCATCCTGCCAGAAGATGAAAGGGTCAACCAGGAAATTAGAGAAGAATTAAAAAGATTCATGGAAACTAATGAGAATGAAGATACAACCATTCAAAATCTTTGGGATACAGCAAAAGCAGTCCTGAGAGGGAAATACACCACAGTACAAGCATCCCTCAAAAAACTGGAAAGAACTCAAATACACAAGCTAACCTTGCACATAAAGGAACTGGAGAAAGAACAGCAAATAAGACCTACACCCATAGGAAGAAGACAGTCTAAGAGACCTTAATAAAGATTCAAGCAGAACTCAATGAAATAGAGACCAGAAGAACTGTGGAACAGATCAACAAAACCAGGAGTTGGTTCTTTGAAACAATTAATAGATAGATAAACCATTAGCCAGCCTTATTAAAAACAAAAGAGAAAAGACTCTAATTAATAAAATCACGAATGAAAAAGGAGAAATCACCACCAATACCAAGGAAATACAAATGACTTTAAAAACATATTATGAGCAGCTATATGCCAATAAATTAGGCAATCTAGAAGAAATGGATGCATTTCTGGAAAGCCACAAACTACCAAAACTGGAACAGGAAGAAATAGAAAACCTGAACAGGCTGATAACCAGGAAGGACATTGAAGCAGTCATCAAAAACTTCCCAAGACACAAAAGTCCAGGGCCAGATGGATTCCCAGGGGAATTCTATCAAACGTTTAAAGAAGAAACAACACCTATTCTACTAAAGCTGTTCAGAAAGATAGAAAGGGATGGAATACTTCCCAACTCGTTCTATGAGGCCAACATCACCTTAATTCCAAAACCAGACTAAGACCCCACCAAAAAGGAGAATTACAGACCAATACCCCTGATGAACAAAGATGCAAAAATTCTCAACAAGATACTAGCCAATAGGATCCAACAATACATTAAGAAGATTATTCATTGTGACCACGTGGGATTCATCCCCGGGATGCAAGACTGGTTCAACACTCATAAAGAAACCAATGTGATGGATCATATCAACAAGAGAAAACACAAGAATCATATGATCCTCTCGTAGATGCAGAGAAAGCATTTGACAAAGTACAGCATCCATTCCTGATCAAAACTCTTCAGAGTATAGGGATAGAGGGAACATTCCTCAGCATTTTAAAAGCCATCTACAGCAAATTTGCCCACAGCAAATATCATTCTCAATGGGGAAACACTAGGAGCCTTTCCTCTAAGATCAGGAACAAGACAGGGATGTCCACTCTCACCACTGCTGTTCTGCATAGTACTAGAAGTCCTAGCCTCAGCAATCAGGCAACAAAAAGAAATAAAAGGCATTCAAATTGGCAAAGAAGAAGTCAAACTCTCCCTCTCTGCAGATGACATGATACTGTACCTAGAAAATCCAAAAGACTACACCCCAAGATTGCTGGAACTCATACAGCAATTCCACAATGTGGCAGAATACAAAATCAATACCCAGAAATCAGTGGCATTTCTATACACTAACAATGAGACTGAAGAAAGAGAAATTAAGGAGTCAGTCCCATTTACTATTGCTCCCAAAAACATAAGATACCTAGGAATAAATCTAACCAAAGAGGTAAATGATCTATATCCTAAAAACTACGGAACACTTCTGAAAGAAATTGAGGAAGACACAAAGAGATGGAAAAATATTCCATGCTCATGGATTTGAAGAATTAATATTGTGAAAATATTAAAGATACCCAGGGAAATTTACACATTTAATGCAATCCCTGTCAAAATACCATGGACTTTCTTCAGAGAGTTGGAACAAATCATCTTAAGATTTGTGTGGAATCAGAAAAGACCCCAAATAGCCAGGGGAATATTAAAAAAGAAAACCATAGCTGGGGGCATCACAATGCCAAATTTCAGGTTGTACTACAAAGCTGTTGATTATCAAGACAGTGTGGTCCTGGCACAGAAACAGACAAATAGATCAATGGAACAGAATAGAGAACCCAGAAATGGGCCCTCAACTCTATGGCCAACTAATATTCGACAAAGGAGGAAAGACTATCCACTGGAAAAAGGACCGTGTGTTCAATAAATGGTGCTGAGAAAATTGGACAGCCACATGCAGAAGAATGAAACTGGAACATTCTCTTACACCATACACAAAGATAAACTCAAAATGGATGAAAGATCTAAATGTGAGACAAGAATCCATCAAATTCCTAGAGGAGAACACAGGCAACACCCTTTTTAAACTTGGCCACAGCAACTTCTTGCAAGATACATCTATGAAGGCAAAGGAAACAAAGGCAAAAATGAATTATTGGGACCTAATCAAGATAAAAAGCTTCTGCACAGCAAAAGAAAATCAACAAAACTAAAAGACAACCTACAGAATGGGAGAAGATATTTGCAAATGACGTATCAGATAAAGGGCTAGTATCCAAGATCTATAAAGAACTTATTAAACTCAGCGCAAAAAAACAAACAATCCAATCATGAAATGGGCAAAAGACCCGAGTATAAATTTCACAGAGAAGACTTAGACATGGCCAATAAGCACATGAGAAAATGCTCCACATCACTTGCCATCAGGGAAATACAAATCAAAACCTCAATAAGATACCACCTCACACCAGTGAGAATGGGGAAAATTAACAAGACAGGAAACAACAAATGTTGGAGAGGATGTGGAGAAAGGGGAATCCTCTTGCACTGTTGGTGGGAATGTGAACTGGTGCAGCCACTCTGGAAAACTGTGTGGAGGTTCTTGAAAGAGTTAAAAATAGAGCTTCTCTATGACCCAGCATTGCAGTGCTAGGGATTTACCCCAAAGATACAGATGCTGAAACCCTAGAACACCTGCACCCCGATGTTTATAGCAGCAATGTCCACAATAGCCAAACTGTGGAAGGAGCCTCTGTGTCCATCGAAAGATGAATGGATAAAGAAGATGTGGTCTATGTGTAGAATGAAACATTTCTCAGTCATTAGAAATGACAAATACACACCATTTGCTTCAACATGGATGGAACTGGAGGGTATTATGCTGAGTGAAGCAAGTCAATCGAGAAGGATGAACATTATATGGTCTCATTCATTCAGGGAATATAAAAAATAGTGAAAGCGAATAAAGGGGAAAGGAGAGAAAATGAGTGAGAAATATCAGTGAGGGTGACAGAACATGAGAGACTCCTAACTCTGGGAAACGAACAAGGGGTAGTGGAAAGGGAGGTGGGCGGGGGGTTGGGGTGATTGGGTGACGGGCACTGAGGGGGGCACTTGGTGGGATGAGCACTGGGTGATATGCTCTATGTTGACAAATTGAACTCCAATTTAAAAAAAACTCATAAAAGAGCATTGTTATCTTCATCATCTTAACTCAAACATTTGATATACAATTGAAAACAATCTTCAGAAGTACTGCAAGTAAAATATATGTTTGTTGTGAAATCCATCACTTTTTGCCAAAATGTACAATTTTATTGGATTGTGTGACTGGTTACAATGTGCATCTGTAATAAAACACATGAACCAGAAAAAAAATAAAGATACATACGAAGTTTACATTCATAGATGTGCCTCTGAGAGTTATTTACAAAAAGAAAATTAGAAATTAATTTTTCAACAATAGGGGAACATTTAACGCATCTATTATTCAGCTATTAAAAATGTTTTCAAAAAATGTTTAATGCCATTAATGAGTTATCATGTCAAAAAAAGTGGAAGATAAGTTGTATATATTGCATAGGTTTTGCATATATGCATATTTGCAAAAAACAATACAAAGGGGAGGGATAATCCTTTTCCTTAAAAAGTAGAAAATTTTACTGTTTTGGATTTCTTACATTTTTAATTGATTAATTTTAGTTTAAGACTCACCTCTTCCAGGAAGTTTCCTCTGATGCCTAGACTGAGCTAAGTACCTGTCTTCAATACTTCCATGGCAGTAAATAACCCCACTACCGTACACATCATATTGAAACTATATACTTGTTTATCTCCCTCCTCTGCAAGTTGTGAATCCATAAAACAAGCAAAGGCACATTAATCATCTTTGGTACATTGAAGATACTCAGTATTTGGGGAACTAATGCAAACCTAAGCATTCCTTTTTGGTTCAGAGCAGCCACATGTCTGGTTTTAATAGCACCAGAATAATAATTCAACTGGACCCAACAAGATTGGCTCTATTGTTGAGCCAATTAGGTTTGGGGTATAAGCAGGAACTACTACAACATTCTCCCCTGCCCCAACCTACAACATGAATTAGAGCTCCCAAACTAATCCACTATCCCTGACCCTGAAAGGCATAGGTAAATCTGGTTTTTGGTGAAAGTCCTTACATATCCGCTGCCCCATGGCTTATAGACCTTATTCTGTAAGTCCCTGGAGCAGCTGAGAGCTTTGGGTTGAGGGTTGATATATAAAATGATCTTTCCATTTCTCATATTTTAGAAAGAAGGGGGATGAGAAAGTCCTTCTAGTGCAATCCCTTTATTTCTCTCTAGCATTACTTAAGTCTCAAAGTCTCTAGAATTTTCTGCTTCCTGCATATAGCTAGATGATGCCTTTTTTGCCTGGAGTAGACTCTGGTCTTCTCTATTAGGAAGATGAAAGCTTTCAGCCAGAAAGTTGCACTTTTAATCACTTTCTGACAAACATTCTGTACTCCACTGTGCTCCAAGATAAAGTTTTTCTCCTTCAGAGCAAAGACAAACTGGCCTCACACTGCCCTCTACCCCATACCAAGCCCTCTATGCTTTTTAGCTATCAAGAAGTTTCAGGCTTTATGGTTTTCTTTGTAATCTGCAAAAATGTATTTAAATATGTGTGTAAGCAATCTTCTCTCTTATGAATTTTTTCCTAATCACAAGAGCCACTGCTGGGAATTACATTTTTTACTTGGTTAATTGGGAGATTTCATACCCGGGATGGTAGCCAATAATTAGGTACCATTTGAATAGAACTTACATTAGTCAACATTATCAGCACCATATTAGACACTAAATATCAACAAATCTACAGGCCAATTCTAAGCATTTATGCTGTGGTCTTTTGCATATTTATTTGTATAAACTCTGCTACAATCTCTATCGAAGGGAGACATCTAATATTCTAAAGTCTCTACTTTAGGATTCTCTACTTAAAAGGGACTAAACTGAATAGTGTTTTCCCATCATTTTGTACCTCCGTTTCAGTGTCCCTTTTTCTTTACTCCTAGAAGAAGAGTGAGAAAAAGATATACAGAAAGGACTAAATTTGGAATACAGAGGGGATAAAAAGGAGAATCTGAAGATATTTGCCAATTCAGAATGAAAAGTTATCTCTGTTAGTCTATACATAAGAAAGAGTGACAACATCTCTGTGCCTCAACACAAGAATTGAGGCCAAAGGCAAAGAAAAGTCTTATGCAACTACTTTCAGCAATGAAGGATCAAGTAAAGAAAAGAAAGAAAGTCCAACTAAGAAAATAGGACACATGCTAAGCAATATTTCTCAAAGTGGGAGGTGATGTTGTAGCACGTCATGTTATCTGATAGGAAGCAAAGAAAGGAAACCATGATCCTTTTCCTATTTTTTCTTTTTCTTGTTCTTACTAGAAAATTAGGCTCTATTATTTTAAAAAAACATTAACCTATTTCTATCACCCTAGTAGGTGGAAGTATTAAGTGAAGTAAGGCAATTTCTATTAAAATCTTGTACCTGACGACTTATGGTACATAGCAATGATCCCAGAACCTATTTCTAATAAAGCAAGTGTTGGCAGAGCTGAGTTCTCAAGGGGGTTAAATCTGGCTGGTCCAGCCCCAGCTGATAAAGACAGCAAACAGACTACATGATAGAGGTCAGTAATTTCCAACAGAAACCTAATAACTAAGCCTAGGGAGGGGAAAAAAAAAAACTCAGCTCTCATCTTTTGGCAGAAAGCTTTACTTTTTTACATTTTAAAACTATTTACAGTTCATATGGTTTCCAGACCCACTCTCCAGAAGCAAGGGCACAATTCCCTGCCTGGGTCTATGAGCTCTCCACATGTGATTTCTCAGGCAGTCAGCCAGATGAGCATTTGATTTGAAAATTAAGCCTTAAATTTAGCAGTGTGAAGAGGGAAAGTATGTCTGAACACAAATGCCTGGAAAGGGGTAACGTAACCAGATGAGGGAAGCTGGATTAACAGGATTTGTTAGCCAGGCAATTCAGAAAGTCCTGCTGGAAGGAAACATCTGATGCAGACACAAAGAAGCCTATCTCTACTTCTCTGTCCAAGTGTCTTGGGCACTCAGGTTACCATATTTTTGCCTTTCTGACATGCTACAATCTGAGGGCAGCTACAAAAAAGAAATAGTAAGCATTGCTCCAATGAGCTCTGCTATTTCAGAATGAGGCCCAGATGAACCTAATCCTCTCTTTACACATTCCCATGCATGTTAAGGTACAGCAATGTCAAAGACATGCCCAGTAACCCAGAGCACCTGGATTAAAGATGGGTTTGAAAAATAAAAATAAAAATAAATTTTTAAAAAAAAGGATGGGTTTGGTAGCCAATGATCCCACAGCACTGTCAAGTGGCAATGATGTACACAGAACATGCAATATGTGGATTCTTCCCCTTACCCCATATTAGTTGCAGGGAAGAAAGGGGGGAAGAAGAGGGAAATGGCTAAAAGAAATTCTAATCTTGCCTCAAAATGATTCATTTAATTAGTTTAAATGCATTTGGCTCATGCATCATATTATTGAGCAGTGACTACATGGAGCACATTGTTAAGTTGGGTGATGTGAATACAGAGATTGCCTCAGGCTCTAGTAACTCACAGTACTAGAGGACAGACAGACAAGTACAGGAATACACAACTATCTCTCCCCACATCTTTCCTGGCACTTTTCCACTGCCTTTTCTCCCATGAAAGGCATGAGCTTTTCAAAGGGTAAATCCTTCCATGTATTTCCTTTGTTCTTAGGGAAAAGACCCAAACTCTTAACATGGTCTTCAAGTCCTGCAGGATCTGGCCTCTAACTGCTTTTCTAGCCTCATCTCACACTGCTCTTCTCTCAGCCATACTATCTGTGCTTCATTCCCCAGTAATCACTATCCTCCTTCCTCTGCAAGGCCTTTGCACATGCTGTTCTGTCTCTTTATAGTTCTTCCCATCCCATCACTCCCCTTGCCTGATGAACTGCTAGTTGTCATTAAGTTCTTAGCTCAAATTTACTACTTCCTCAAAGAACCCATCCCTAAACTGCCTCACCTCTGCCCATTCCTTCCCCTACCTACAAACCTTTCTGTAGAACCATAATCTTTTCCTTAGCAGAATTTCCTTCAGCATGTAACTATATTCTATTTAGCCTGAGTATTTTATATTAAGTCTACCTCCTCCCTCCCAGATACTAAGCTCCATGACTGTAAGAGATGGTGTCTGAATTCACTGCATTTCTAGCACCTGGAAGATCCTATAAAGGTCTTCTCTTCTTTCCGCAATCCATTCTGTAACTTGCTCTCTTATGTCTGACTCCTCTCTTCCACCAACACTACCGTCATCATTGTCATACTCATCATTATTATTACCATGTTATCCATCTATACACTTCTAACCTCCCATTTTCTGTTAGATCTTTTTATCCTACAGAGCCACTCACTGACTTCCCTTCTTTGGCTCTTCACTATCACAACAAAGCTGAAGAGGACTGGAGTCAGTATTTGGGGGCTGGGAGGGACTTTGAAATACCTGGTACTTAAGTTTTTGAAATACCAAAGGTACTTAAGTTTCAGTATGAGTAAGATATTCCATGAGATGTTAATTAAAAATAGCACTCTTCCCAAATCCTCTTTTTTTCTCAGCTCTCTCTCACCCCACCATTCAATTACCTTTTCAATGGCTGATCTTTGCTGTGGGCCCATTCTTCTATGACTTATCCTGAGATAACAATATCCCTCTTACCAGTGTCCCAAAACATGTGTTGGAGTCCCATGTGGAAGCTCCCAACGCATCTCATGCTCCCTTAATCATATCACCTATTGCTGTAAAAGAAGTCTTTTCATTGGTCCCCCTCTTCCCTGGACTTCAGGCTACTGGTAGGAAGGAAACTGAATCCTAATAATCCCTATACCCTAGTACCCTACACAGTGGCTGGAACAAACAAGTGTTACATAATTATAGGTGAATAACGAGTAGTCAACATGGATTCCTGCTACTACTTTCACTGCCCCTATAAAACTTCCACTTCATGTCCCTGATGAAGCCCCAGCATATGCTGATTGACACAAATCAAACCAAATCATTTGAACGAAATGCATCCCCTGTTGCCAACATAGCCCATTTAGTCTTTGCTAATGTTCATGAGTTCTCCAGGAAGCCCTCTCCAGCCTCAATTCCATTTCTCAATGTTGCACTTTCCTGCCTTTTCCCCAGAATTCCCCCATACTAAATTTAACACCGACTCCAGGCACATATAAATCCAAAAAAAAGGTGTGGTGTATATAAAATGGAATATCAGTCAGCCATAAAAGAAGAATGAGATCTTGCCACTCCCAATAACATGGATGGACCTGAGGGGTATAATGCTAAGTGAAATAAGTTACTTGAAGACAAACACCATATGATTTCACTCATATGTGGAATTTAAGAAACAAAACAAATGAACAAAGAAGAAAAGGAACTTTTTTTTAAGGATTTTATTTATTTATTCATGAGAGAGAGGGAGGCAGAAGGAGAGGCAGGCTCCCCAAAGAGCAGGGAGCCTGATGCGGCACTTGATCCCAGAACCCTGAGATCACAACCTGAGCTGAAGGCAGATGCTCAGCTGACTGAGCCACCCAGGTGCCCCAAAAATAAACTCTTAAATACAGAGAATAATTGGTAGTTATGAGAGGAGGTGGGTGGGGGATGGGTGAAGTAGATGACGGAGATTAAAAGTACACTTACCATGATGAGCGCTGAGTAATATATAGAATTAACAATATAATGATTAATAATATAAACTAATATAGCACTGTATGTTAATTATACTTCAGTAAAAAAATAATCCAATAGGTATTTACTGTGAAAGAACACTATTTTCCAAAGCTTATAGAAAGCAAATTCAGGGATCCCTGGGTGGTGCAGCGGTTTAGTGCCTGCCTTTGGCCCAGGGCGCGATCCTGGAGACCCAGGATCGAATCCCACATCGGGCTCCCGGTGCATGGAGCCTGCTTCTCACTCTGCCTGTGTCTCTGCCTCTCTCTCTCTCTCTGTGTGACTATCATAAATAAATAAATAAAATTTTTAAAAAAAGAAAGCAAATTCATTGTACCATTGATTTTATATTAAAAAATACTATCAACTTTCTTCATACATTCAAAATCTATTCTTTCTCCATCATTAGAATCTATTTCCTTCATTCTGTTCAACATCATAATCTCAATTACACTTTCTCTTTCTTCCTTAGCTCTAGTAACTGGTACACAATGCTACTGCCAGAGTTTCTTTCCCTAGGTTGCTGACAATATCATTCTTACAGACCCCAATATCACAGGTTCTTTTGAGTCTTTGAATCTAATTTAGAGATCAATACTTTTATTTTCGATACTTTCTGCCCCTCTTTTATTTTTCTTCTATTATTGAACATCTAATCGTCATCAAAGATCAACAAGTAGAGAGAATTTTTTCAATTCCTGATATGAAATAGGGAAATAGATCTTAGTTTTTGAGAATACTACTCAAGCTTAAAGGTAGTTCCCTTGAGTTACAGCTTCAAGGCACCATTTCCAACCAGCTTCCCAAATCCTACCAAGGTTTCTAACAACCTAGCATTGGTTTGTCTACAGAGTCTATGTACTGATGAGAATCTCTGGAAGTTGGATAAGCTAATAAAATGAGTCATTTTGTTCACTCATGTTACCTATCAGCAAAAATGATGAAGAGCAAGTCTAAAGATAAACTTGTTTACTGCATACCATATATGTATGATTACATCATATTTGAAGCAGAAATTATATCTTATTTAACTCTGCATCCCCAGAATATAGCATTCTGCCTGACATATAGTAGGCATTTAGTAAATGTGTACTGAGTGAAAGAATGAAGAAATGATCAAATATAGAGCCTCTCAATTAAAAGCTAAAAACAACTGAGTATTATTTTCCTAGGTCTGCTATAACAGATTGCCACAAATTAGATGGCTTAAAGTGGCACAACTTTCTTCCCTCACAGTTCTGCAGGGTAGAAGTTCAAAATCACTGTGTCAGCAGGGCAGTGCTCCCTCTGGAGGCTCTGGGAAAGGATCTGTTCTAGCCTCTCTCCCAGCTCCTGGCAGCTTAGGCATTCCTTGGCTTGGGGCTGTAAAACTCCTATCTCTGACTCTATCTTCACATTAATCTTCTTTTTTGCAGTGTGAATCTTCTTCCCTTCCCTTATGAAGACACTTGTGACTGGATTACCAGAATGATCACATCTCAAAATCCTTAACTATATATGCAAAAGCCCTTTTCTAAATAGATCATTCACAGGTTCCAGTGGACATACTGGGGAAGGAGTACCTTCAAACCACTATAGGATATAATATAATCTTAAGTATTTTTAAAATGAATATTGTGTAGAAGAGTAGAAAGGAAAGAGTAAAGATGGAGGAGGAAAGGGAGAGATAAAATGCTTTCACAAGCACACTGTAGTTTACTCTGATGTGAGTGATGGAATCAAAAGTAATTTCTATGTTTTATTCATACTCTAAGTTTTCTTAACTTTATACCCACAAAAGACAGATAATATGCCAATCTAAAATTGACTCATTGAGATTATCTCGCGAGATCTAAAGCAAAATGCCCCTATAGTAGAAATGTATGTATAGTTTATTAATGATAAGTAGCCAATCAACAATGTTATTAACATTTGCTTGGTTTGGTATAGACAACCTGCAAGCTCTGATGAAAACCAAATTTACCCACTATAATACTATGATCTCATTTGGCTCTCAGATTTTAAGATCTTAAAAAAGCTTTACCTCATTAAAGCTAATGTTCTAACAATTCCAATGTCTTTGTGGCTTAGGTTTGGGTTTGTTTTTTCTTTTTTTTTTCTTTTTTTGGGGGGGGTGTTTTTTCAAAAGAAATCCTATGACAACTGTGAAGAGATGCATAAACCTATTTTTAAAAAAGAGAGAAAATCGAGTTTTAAAGGTTATATAGAATTTGGTATATTTTTTACTTCCATTATTATCTAAGATAAGTGTGTCCTAGTTATAGAAGAGCCTTCTATTTTGGTAAGCAGCTATGACAGGTTTGAGTTCAGAGCCAAGGAAGAACCACACTACTTTGAGTAATAAAAGGAAGATAAATATGAGAGGTTCAGACACTGAGAGAAGAGACTGGAGCCAACTATACTGAGTACTGAATGGGGGAAGGAGAGATTACAAAGTCCAGAAGCAGAGGAAGAGAACCATGGGGAAGAAAATGTTAAAATAGGATTTCAAATTGTTAGTTGTGGGGTGTGTGAAATAAACTTGACTCAAATCTTCAGTCAACTCTACCTTGCTCTTTAATGACTTTATGGGGAAATGGGCAGGGGATGTCTTTCAGGGAGCTTTCAGGGAAGGGAAGGGGAGCAGCTAACATCTGGCTTACATCAACTTTAAAAAGAAATTAGGAAATGCCACTGAAAAGCTCATATGCAGAGTTTTGAAAGTGTTATGATTTCCTATTATTTCAAGATGAACCTCATTTGGGGAAATAGTCACCATCTAGCCATCCACAACTTTAAAAAATTGTATTCATCCAAAATTATTGATTACAATGGAAAATCATTTATAAGAACTATAACAATGTCACAGTTCACATACAGAAACCAGCCCACTGGCTTGGGCTTCCATGGCCTTCCATCTGCAAAACTGACACATAGAAACTAAGAAGTTATCAATCCAAGACTTAAAAAAAACTGAAATTTATTTATTGAAGATGAAACTATTTTTGAAATGCTTTTACTGTGAGTTAGTAGCATGAGCTAAAAATTAAGTTAATTTTTGAATCACTTCCACTTAGTCCAAAAAGTACCGAGACTACTCCTATTAGCTTGCTTTTGAACTTATCATTATTTATACCCATAATGGTGTGTTTTATTAACATTGTTCTTAAAAAGAATAATCAAGATTTTTGCCTCAAGTTTTCCTTTTAAATATGCAGGACTCTTCATACTAGACCCTAAATAGCTGTCCCCTAGATCCAGTAGTACCATCATAACATGTAAATTATCTAAGCTGGAGATAAACTCAGAGAGTTTGTGTTCTGCCTATGCATAACTACAGAAGTCTCCAGTCCAATTGTAAGCCCACAAGTGCAGATGAAGGAGAGATAACTCAATGCAGGGTGCATTATAGGTCCTCCCATGGGATCAGCAGAATCTGAGAACCTCAAGTGTCTCCTTTTCCCCCACTTAAAAGAAGCATACAGACACACTATGTATATGTCAGCGTCAGCCTCATTAAGTTCAATGAACTTTGGTATTTTTTATTGCAGGTGCTCAAGGAGAAAAAGAAAGCATGTTTACCAAGAACAATAATCCACTCACCCAAGACTGACATTTGGAATCAAATCTAGCATAGGAGAATACTATATATGTAGTCTCCCTCTTCTGGATTTTTTTCCAAGAATTCAAGAGCAACTGATAGATCTTTTGATCATCTGTCCATATACCTCTATTCTGGCAGGACATTCCTTCATAGCTGCCTTAAGGATCTGCTAGCCACACACTGAATCACTGCCCAAATTTCCTCTAGGAGATCTGCAGTTCAGAACTGATGCATATACTTAATATATGAATGCTATATAGCTAATAATTGTAATATAAAACTTATATTCAAATTGTTTCAGATTATTGATGTTTGTGGATTTACATGTGCCACCAATACATTTTTTTTGAGATTTTGTTTATTAATTTGAGGGAGAGGGAAGGGGCAGAGGGAGAGGGAGCAGGGCTGAGCCCAGGACTCTGGATCAGGGCCTGTGCCAAAGTTAGATGCTTAACCAACTGAGCCACCCAGGCACTCCCGCCACTAATAGCTTTTTTTAAAAGCAAAACATGGGGTTTCTTTCGCATGTTCTGCTATGATTAAGAAGAGATAAACTTGGAATTTGGTGACAATGGTCTGATAGCCACCCACTCAGGAAACAACCGTGTTTGATGGAACTGAAACCTCCCAGGGTTCATTAAATATGCTCAACCTGGTCCTACTCAGACTTAATCCCTAGGTGCTCTGGTAAAGGCTGTTGTCAGTGGGCTAATAATGCTCTGAGTTCTCGTTATTTCAAATAACGTGTTCATTTAGTCATCCTAGCTGAGTTTTATAAATACATCACAAAAAGTCTTATGGAAAAAGGATCAATCAATTCAGAAAGATCAAGAAATTATTTTTTAAAATTGAAAATAGACTAAATATCAAGCAATATGAAAATGGGTTATTTGAATTATGAGACATGCACTCAACCAAATGTTATACAGCCCTTATAAATTACTTGTATAATGACCATATTAAAGACATTGGGAAAATGGTAATGATATGACGTGAAGTGAAAACCGAAGGGTACACATACATATACACAAACACAGAATTATAAGAAATCTTGGCATAGAAAAAAAGATAGTAAGGAAAAATAAGAAAACAGTAACAATAACTACTTTTGGATAGCAGGAAGTATAGATACTATATTTTCTTCTATTTTTTCTTATTTTCCAAATTTCTCTTAATGGACATATGCTATTTTTGTAACAGAAAAAAAGACTATATAGACGATATACTAAAGGGAAAAAATGAGACAAATTTTCAGTCCTAATATCCAATGGGATATTCATTCAATCATTCAATGAAACTGGAAAAGTTGATTAAACAAACAAAAATAATTGTTCCTACTGGAATTTGCTTCTACTATTATGCAGCATCTAGGAATACCAGACTGCAAGAGTGCAGAGACAATACTCTGCAGTAGTAAAAAAAAATAAAAGTCCATATTTTTCCCTACAAATACACACAATTTCCAAAAAAAAAGAAAAAAGAAAAAAAGATTGAATAAGATTGATAGGTGTTTCTATGAAAGAGTTTAAGAGACTTACACAAAATTTACTGATGCTCAGGAAAGTATAGTATAAAATGGAATATGTTGCCCAAAACGATGATGGTCAAGAGCCATTTAAAATCTAGAGATGTCAAGGAAACATTCAGACTGAAAGGGTAATTTCACTGCAGCTTCTGAACCTACATTGTTCTAGTGCAAAAGTGTAAGTTCAGAAGATGTCAGGGAAATAAAATATTAAGAAAAAGTAATGCTGAGCCTATTTGTTATTACTCAAACCATAATGCTGGTAGCCTGTAGGATCTCACAGAGAATCTTGGGCTGAGAATCAGTAGACTAGGCTTGTAGCACAGAGTTCGTTTTCTTCTCTGCTCTGTCTTTCACAGGTATCTAAGGTGTTGCACTAAGCAGTGTCATCCAAAAAAAATAGAATGCCAGCCACAATTGTGAGCCACATAAATAATTTTAAATTTTCTAGTAACCACATTCAAAGAAATTTTTTTTAAACTGAACTTTTCCCTTAAGGTCAGGAATGAGACAAGGATGTCCACTCTCACTATTTTTATTCAACATAGTACTACTAGTCCTAGCCACAGCAGTCAGGCAACAAAAAGGAACAAAAGTCATCTAAACAGGTGAAGAAGTAAAAGTTTCACTATTTGCAGATGACATTATACATATACATATACATTATACATTACATATATAGAAAACCCTAATGACTCCACCAGAAAACCAGTAGTACTGATAAATAAATTAAGTAAAGTCACAGGATATAAAATCAATGTACAGAAATCTGTTGCATTTCTATACACTAATAATGTAGCAGAAAGAGAGATTAAAAAAACAGTCCCATTTATAATTGTACCAAAATAATAAAAAACCTAGGAATAAACTTAACCAAGAAGGGGAAAGACCTGTACTCTGAAAACTATAAAATGCTGATGAAAGAAAGTGAAGATGACACAAATATAAAGACTTTATATGCTTTTAGGTTGGAAGAACAAATATTGTTAAAATGTCCATTCTACCCAAAGCAATCTACACATTTAATGCAATCCCTAACAAAATACCAACAGCATTTTCCACAGAACTGAACAATCCTAAAATTTGTGTGGAACCACAAAAGACCCCAAACAGCCAAAGCAATCTTGAAAAAGAAAGACAAAACTGAAGGTATCACAATCCCATATTTCAAGTTATATTACAAAGCTGTTGTATTCAAAACAGTATGGTACTGGCACAAAAATAGATACAGTGGTCAATGGAACGGAACAGAAAGTCCAGAAGTAAACCCACAATTATATGGTCAATTAATCAACAAAGGAGGCAAGAATATGCAATGGGAAAAAGACAATCTCTTCAACAAATGGTGTCAGGAAAATGTACAGCTACATGCAAAAGAATTAAACTAGATGACTTTCTCACATCATTCACAGAAATAAACTCAAAAGGGATCAAGGACCTAAATGTGAAGTCTGAAACCATAAAAATCCTAGAAGAGAGCACATAGTAATGTCTCTGACATCAACTGTAGCAACATTTTCCTAGATAAGTCTTCTGAAGCAAGGGGAACAAAAGCAAACTATTAGGAGTGAATCAAAATAAAAAGCTTCTGAGAGCCCTGTGGCTCAGCAGTTTAGTGCCACCTTCAGTCCAGGGTGTGATCCTGGAGTCCCAGGATCAAGTCCCACATCAGGCTCCCTGCATGGAGCCTGCTTCTCCCTCTGCCTATGTCTCTGCCTCTCTCTGTGTCTCTCTCATGAATAAATAAATAAAATCTAAAAAAAATAAAAATAAAAAATAAATAAAAAGCTTCTGTACAGTGAAGGAAAAAATCAATAAAACCAAAAGACAGCCTATTGAATGAGAGAAGATATTTGTAAATGATACATCAGATAAAGGGTTAATGTCCAAAATATATAAAGAACTTATACAACTCAGGACACCTGGGTGGCTCAGGAGTTGAACATGATCTCGGAGTCCTAGGATCAAGTCCTACATCGGGCTCCCTGCAAGGAGCCTGCTTCTCCTTCTGCCTATGTCCTGCCTCTCTCTGTGTCTCTCATGAATAAATAAATAAAATATTTTTTAAAAAAGACTTCTATAACTCAATGCCAAAAAAACAAATAATTGAATCAAAAATAGGCAGAAGACATAATCAGACATTTCGTCAAAGAAGACATACAGATGGCCAACAGACACATGAAAAAATGCTCAACATCACTCATCATCAGGGAAATGTAAATCAAGACCACAATTAGATATCACCTCACACCTGTCAAAATGGCTAAAACCAAAAACACAAGAGACAACAAGTGTTGGAGAGGATATGGATAAAAAGGAATCCTCCTGCACTGTTGGTAGGAATGCAAACTGGTATAGCCAATGTGGAATACAGTATGGATGTTCCTCAAAAAATTAAAAATAGAACTACCCTATGATCCAATAATTGCACTACTGAGTGTTTAACTAAAGAACACAGTTTTCCAGAGTGGCTGTACCAGTTCACATTCCCACCAACAGTGCAGGAGGGTTCCCCTTTCTCCACATCCTCTCCAACATTTGTGGTTTCCTGCCTTGTTAATTTTCCCCATTCTCACTGGTGTGAGGTGGTATCTCATTGAGGTTTTGATTTGTATTTCCCTGATGGCAAGGGACGCGGAGCATTTTCTCATATGCTTGTTGGCCATGTCTATGTCTTCCTCTGTGAGATTTCTGTTCATGTCTTTTGCCCATTTCATGATTGGATTGTTTGTTTCTTTGCTGTTCAGTTTAATAAGTTCTTTATAGATTTTGGAAACTAGCCCTTTATCTGATAGGTCATTTGCAAATATCTTCTCCCATTCTGTAGGTTGTCTTTTAGTTTTGTTGACGGTATCTTTTCCTGTGCAAAAGCTTCTTATCTTGATGAAGTCCCAATAGTTCACTTTTGCTTTTGTTTCTCTTGCCTTCATGGATGAATCTTGCAAGAAGTTCCTGTGGCCAAGTTCAAAAAGGGTGTTGCCTGTGATCTCCTCTAGGATTTTGATGGGTTCTTGTCTCACATTTAGATCTTTCATCCATTTTGAGTTTATCTTTGTGTAGGGTGCAAGAAAGTGGTCTAGTTTCATTCTTCTGCATGTGGACGTCCAATTTTCCCAGCACCATTTATTGAAGAGACTCTCTTTTTGCCAGTGGATAGTCTTTCCTCCTTTGGCGAATATTAGTTGGCCATAGAGTTGAGGGCCCATTTCTGGGTTCTCTATTCTGTTCCGTTGATCTATGTGTCTGTTTCTGTGCCAGTACCACACTGTCTTGATGATCACAGCTTTGTAGTACAACCTGAAATCTGGCATTGTGATGCCCCCAGCTATGGTTTTCTTTTTTAAAATTCCCCTGGCTATTCGGAGGTTCCTCAAAATGTTAAAAATAGATCTGCCCTATGACCCAGCAATTGCACTGCTGGGGATTTACCCCAAAGATACAAATGAAACGCCGGGACACCTGCACCCCGATGTTTATAGCAGCAATGTCCACAATAGCCAAACTGTGGAAGGAGCCTCAGTGTCCATCAAAAGATGAATGGATAAAGAAGCTGTGGTCTATGTATACAATGGAATATTACTGAGCTACTAGAAACGACAAATACCCACCATTTGCTTCGACGTGGATGGAAGTGGAGGGTATTATGCTGAGTGAAATAAGTCAATTGGAGAAGGACAAACATTATATGGTCTCATTAATTTGGGGAATATAAAAATAGTGGAAGGGAATAAAGGGGAAAGGAGAAAAAAATGAGTGGGAAATATCAGAAAGGGAGACAGAACATGAAAGACTCCTAACTCTGGGAAATGAACTAGGGGTGGTGGAAGGAGAGGTGTGGGGGGGGGGCGTGACTGGGTGATGGGCACTGAGGGGGGCACTTGACGGGATGAGCACTGGGTGTTATTCTATATGTTGGAATTGAACACCAATAAAAAATAAATTTATAAAAAAAAGAACACAAAAACACTCATTTGAATGGGTAAATATGCCCCTAAGCTTACCTCAGCATTATTACAATAGCCAAATTATGAAAGTATTCCAAGTGTCCATCCATAGATGAATGCATAAAGAAGAAATGATATATATATAGTAAATATAATATATATTATATATTTATATATAAATATATAAATTTATATCTTGACATTTGCAACAACCTGGATAGATCTAAAGTACAATGCTAAGTGAAACAAGCCACTAAGAGAAGAACAAATATCAGGGCATCTTGGGTGGCTCAGCGGTTTAGCACCGCCTTCAGCCCAGGGCATGATCCTGGAGTCCCAGGATCAAGTCCTAAATCAGGCTCCCTGCATGGAGCCTGCTTCTTCCTCTGCCTGTGTCTCTGCCCCTCCCTCTCTCTCTCTCTCTCTCTGTGTCTCTCATGAATAAATAAAATCTTTTAAAAAAAGAAACAAAACAAATGAGCAAAGAAAGAGAGAAATTAAAAAAAAAAACAAACAGACTCAACTACAGAGAACAGTTACTGGAGGGGAGGTAGATGGGAAGATGGGTGAAATAGATGGAAGGGATTAAGAGTATATCTTGATGAGCACCGGGTATTGTATTGAATCACGTATTGTACACCTGATACTAATGTAACACTGTGTGTTAACTACACTGAAAATAAAAAAAAAATAAAAGAACAAAATTTTTTTAAACCAGGTAAATTTCATTTTAATAATATATTTTATTTAACCAGTATATACAAAATATTATCATTTCAAAATTAAACAAATATAAAAAATTATTGACATATCATATTCTCTTTCTGGCACTAAGTCTTCAAAATCTGGTGTGTACTTAACAGCAGAACTTAATTTGGACCCACCTCATTGCAAGTGTTCACTAGCCACATGTAGCGAGTAGCTGCCTAACTGAGTGCTTTCATCCCACCTTCTTCCCCTCAAAGATGTTGACCCTGAGGCTGACAATGTCTCCACTCTTTCCAAGACACGCCAATGATGGCTCCTTTCCTAATATAAAGACCCCAAGTCCAAGACTTTCTGCCAGCAGCACACAAAGGAAGCCATAAGTACCTGGCTGTACCCACCGCACTATGACACTCACCTCTAACAACACCTGGACTCCACTGATCCCCTCTAGGCATCTTTCTTTAGTCCTGGATCAGAACTCACAGGTGCCATGGATATACCCAAAAGCACTTTCCTAGTATACATCAACATTGCAATAGGATCTAGTATATGTTAACTACTGTTTTACATCAGGTTCCTTAGAAACAGATCCTAAGATAAAGTATCACATGCAAAGGGTTCATTAGGAAAGTACTTCCAGGAAAAACCGGTAAGGGACATGAAAAGCAACACAGGAAAAAGGGAAAAAGCCACACAGGGTGTAACTGCAGGCAACGACTCATCCTCCATCTGATCTCAAGGAGTGCTTGAGAGTACAAATTAACCTCAGAGCTTGCTCAACTTGAGTCAAGGGCACTGCTCTTTCACACTCTTGCACCCATCAGTCAGTGGCTCCAGTAGCTCAATGGCAGTGCTCTGAAGAAAACAGCAGTGGCAAGTACTTGCAAGCAATGCACACAGAAGCTGGAGATGAGCACAGAAGACAGTGGGGACCTAGGTAGAGCCCCAGCAGTATCTTCTACAACCACCAGCTCGAAGGGAGGACTCCAAGCTCCCTGGGCTATCTCAGATCCGAGTCCATTTGATCTCTCCAATTTTTCAAAATCTAAAAACTAGAAAGCCAGTCTCCATAGCCTGAGTACACTGTACAAAGACCACCACCCCAGCCACTGGAATTGGCCAATGATAGAACTCAGTAAAATTAGACAGATAAAGGTCCCCTGGCATATTGCTCTTTCAGCGAGGATACTTGTTACTGCTCAGTCTGAAAATTAAATAGACATTGTGCTAGGCTCAAGGGACACAGATGTAATCAAGAGATGACCCCTGCCCTAGTGGTCATTATGAGGAGTGGACAGTAATGGGTAATCTTATAAATGGAAAGTCTTGCCTGATTTCTTACCGAATCCTAAACAACACTCCATACTCAATGATATGTGTTTCTCCTTTCAACTTTATAGAATCAGCAACAACACGTATCAAAACATCACATCCATTTTGAATTACAAAGAGATGCTACTTCTTAAGGAATCAATGGAAAGCTATAGGCAACCATAAGAAAGTAACAGTAATACTGCTTCTAACAATAATGATAATGATAGCTAGTATGTGTGGAAGACATACAATCATCAAGTTTCTGAATATCTAAGTTCCTGGGTTAATCCCTTGGCCTCCAAGTAGAGGCCCCAATATCTATCATGCCCAAGTATTGCCACAAGATTTAACTGGTAATTTGAAGGACATTAAAAGATAGGCTAGGGCCATTATTTTAAATTCATTATGTAATTGTGCATAGTTTAAACACACTTTATACAAGATGATATTTCAATGGAATAAGATTTATTATCAAATGTTCCTTTGGGGTATTAGTTGTATCATATTAATGGTAGATCTAATATTCCATTAGAACTGCAAGACTTGAGAAAGTCAAGATATGCAGCTACACAGCTCAAAGCCACACATTGCATTAGCTTACAAAGATTCACCACCTCTTAAGAACTTGCTCCAGACCACAGAATTATTTAGGGTCAAAACTATACTCATGCTCCGAGTCCTTCTGAGTGCAAAATCCAAGCTTTTAAGCACTGTACTATAGGGGCAACAATTAAAAACCTGCTAACATTGGAGATGAACCACATGGCTCCAAGCATCTTTATGGCTTATCCATGTCACACCAGAATCACACTTTCAGAAGCTCTGTCTCTATCATTATAGTATTAAAGTATGATCATTTTCCTTCATTGTGCATTTAACACTATTTTATAAAACAAGCAAATATTTAAAAACTATATGCATTCATTATATTATTAGTGATCAGTCAACATTTTAGTTATGGAAAGGGATTAACTACTTCAATCCTACCAATTATTGTCCAGATTACACCTAGTCCCTCTTGATATCTTTATTATTTCTTAGAATTTCTCATCTCATATGATTAATTCATTTTATGATATTTCCTTTAAAAACTATATTCTTCACAGTACCCAAATGATTGAAAACCATTGGCAAATGTGATTGCCAAATGAAGTACATTGTAAGTTTACTTTGTCACATGTTATTATTAGCAAAAAAGGGACAAAGATTAAGAAACAATGGAATGAAGATTTGAAATTTACATTTGCTAAGTTTTCCAGAGGTGTTTCTGCTGTTATTAGCGTGTAAATACATGTTTTAAAGCATTTCAAATTCAAGAATCATTCTCATATTTATCAATTTTAAAGCAGTTCAAATCTGTGTTATGGTAGATAATCCATTCTAAATTCAACTTTCAAATAAATGCAAGATTTTTATCACTATACCTGATACAGTAATGTGTCAAAGTCTCTCTAGCAATATTTCCCAGAAATATTAAATAATTACATATTAATTAATATTAATTAATTAATTACATATTTGTGAAACATTGACTACATACAAGATATAACATAGGTGTCAATTTTAAGTAGTATTAGATCTAGAAATGAAAAATGATAATGACGTGTCTGTATTCCACAAAACAAACTCCATAGGGATTTGAGGTTGAATGAGTAGCACAAGCATTGGCTAAACATTAAAAAAAAAAAAAGCCATGAAGATAAAATGGACTTACATCATAGTTTTTAATAAACTGAAAGGGAAAAGTAACATATACTTAATTAAAAGAGAAAGTCACCAATTGTCAAGACCTGTTTTGTGGTCCCAGAAATCTTAAAAATAACTCAAAGAATTTATTTCTTACTTGCTGTTGATGAGCACTTCAGATAGCCGATTATTCACTTGATTATCACTCTTATGGCGAAACTGAAAGTCAAAATGTTTGTGAAAAACATATTAAATCATACTTCGCCAGCACAAAGGGGGACACAAAAAATATTTTGAGCTCATATGTTTGGACAATATCAGCATCAATCCAAAATTAGCAGTTTACACTTACCTTGAACCCAGCTCCATGTGTCCTAAATCTGAATCAATAGCCTTCTCATATCCCTTAGCATGGGTGTTACCAATGGAATATGTCTAGCCACATGCTCTTTTAATTCCCACACAATTTTAGGTGCTTCTAAGAAGACAATATGCCCTTTACTCTGCCACCCAGTTCTGGAGAAAACTATACGTTTTGAGATCTTCATTGAGGAATGGAAACTTCCATTTCTCTCACATATGTGCTTAATACTTCGTTGGAACATCAGTCATTCTTTTTTATGGATTTCTTTGAAGCCAAGAAATTACTTGTAATAACATGTATTTTTATTCTCCAGAAATTCTAATTGTTAACAATCTTATGAAACAGTTTCTAAAATGAAACTCAAAATACAATACTGAACCACATTTGGAATGGATTTGTTTTTTTATGCCCTAGTGATACTATTTCTTATTGTATATTCCAATAATGCAAATATCTTATACTGACTAGAAGAATCCAAGTATTATGAGCACCTTACTAACTCATAAATTAAGAGCCATTCAGATAAGACTATCAAGATTAGTGCTTTTTTATTTTAAAAAAATCAAAATGCTGTATCACTATTACAATCATGAAATACTTCAACCAGTCCTTCTCTTTTTCAATATCCTTCCCATACCCATCCCAATTTCTCTCTTATGCCCAGTGCATGCAATTACCCTGACTGCCAAGTATAAGTTAATAGATATTAATAGGAAAAATATGTTTTTAGCATTTGTAACTTGAAAAGATTTATAATATCGACAGAGGATTGTCAACCCATCACTGGCAGGCAAATTTCTCCTTCCCAATAGAGCAATAGAAATATTATTTTGTCTGAATATAGAATTTAATGAGGATGCTGGATACTCTCTGTTTTCTCCTCTATATCCACATTCTATCTTCTCCACTCTGCCCTTGTCATGGGAAGCTGACCTATAAGGTCCTTACCCTCTGGCCCCTGGTTGGCTTTAGCCACCTGGTGGTTCTGGCAGATCAGAGTAGCCAGAGGAGAGTGGAATGGGGGTATTTCTTTTCTTGTGGCTTCCTTCAAGCTGAATTAGCCTGATGATAGCCCCATCTGCCATGAACAACCCTTAGATACAGGTAATTGCTTCCTCCCTTTGCCCCTTCAGACCAAGAGTAGTATTGCCATCCATGTGCTACACTACATGCTTTTCTTTGACCCGCCCCCCCCTCTTTTTTTTTTTGCCCTTTTGTAAACAGTGCCTTCATTATTAATCTTTCTACAAGCTTCCTCATTTCAGGATGACATCTCTTTCCTGCCAAGATGCTGACTGATAAATATATCTGGTTATTGGGCCCATACATATTCTCACAAAAATAAAAGCATATTCAAGAATTAACAGCAGTAGAGGTAAAAAGAGACTTACTATTTAGTCACAACTGTATCTAACCTAAAAATAATCCCCTAAATTTATTAGATAGGAATCATAGAAAAGGACCAATCAAATCACCCCCTGAAAGCTGAGCAGTCTATTCTCTGGGCCCCAAAATAAGCCTCTCTCACTTCAGCACAAGTTTTGCCAAGAAGTTTCAGTATTGGTACAGGTGGAATTTGGTAGGACTAGAAATGGTAGTCTCATGTCCAGACTGACTCTTCTTGACAATTTCTACTCTAGAAACATATATGAAGGCTTAGATAGAAACTGCTCAGGACAGGAAGGGAGCAGACTAGCATTGATTATATAACCCGTTATGAGACAGGCTCTGTGCCAAGTGCTTTACACACAGCATCTCATTTTGTCCTTCTAACAGTTCTGGTGTCATTAGCCACATTATACAGACAAGGAAGGGTTTAGAGAAGTGGTTTTTCTCATATCATACTGTTAGAACATAGCAGAGTAAGGTGTCTTTCTTCAAAGCCCATATTCTTTTGACTCTACCATTTTACTCTATTATGAAGTGTGTCGACAATGAATAAGACATTTAAAGCCAATATTTTATTTATTTTCATTTTAGTAAAACAATAATTAGGGAAAGATGTATTCAGTAGCATACAAAATCAGTAAGAATGATCGCTGATGAAAATGACACGTAAATAACCATTGAGTGGTCCTGGGTTTCTGAGGACAATGAAACTAAAAGAGATTTTGATATATTTATAAATTTATGAAATTATTTTGGCACATTACTAATGATGTTATAATGTATCTAATTATATAATAGCAACATATTGAGGATTTTATTGTAATTCTAAGTTTTAATAATTCAAGTGCATATACATTTGATAGAATATACTTTTCAACTAAATCAGCTATTGATTAATACTAAGACATTAAATTTTAAAATATTTTCTCTTGAAATTAAATATTTAATTATATAGTAAAAACAATTTTTGAAGTTATAAAAAAAAAAACTCAAGAATCTAAATAAGTACCATTTCCCTGAAAGATCAGATATTGTGGAAAAGATACACATTTACTCCAAAGTTGTCATTACTGCAATCTTTGTTACAATTTCTTCTCCTAGAACTACTTGGAACATTCTTTAGAATGTCCTCTTACTCTTTGAAGATGGGGCTCTTTATCCTTAGAAAAGACATGAAGGGATGTCTTATGTTTGGAAATGTAGAAAAGCCTCTCTTAGAAAGCAGGTAGGGTGAATATGTTTTTTAGGGGCTGAAAAATGAAGTAGTAAGTCTAATTATTCAAGCCTTCTTGCATTTAACATAAACAGGCTCTTGTTCTACAGCATCTGTATTGGTCACTAAACAAATAGCAAAAGAGTTTTATATAACACTGACCAAAAGAGCTCCAATTAAAAATTTTAAATGGGGTGCCTGGGTGGCTCAGTCAGTTAAGCATCTGCCTTCAGTTCAGATCATGGTCCTGGGGTCCTGGGATCAAGCCCTTCATCAGGCTTCCCACCCAGTGGGGAGTCTGCTTCTCTATCTACCCCTCCCCCGCCACTTATGCATGTTCTGTCTCTCACTCTCTCAAATAAATAAGTAAAATCTTTTTTCAAATTAAACTTTTTTAAAACTTAAAAATAAAAACTTCAAAGAGATCTCAATTTTTTGTTTCTGAGAGATTGTGATTGAAATTGAGACCTCAAAAATGCTCAAAAGCAAATACTCACATAGTCATCTGTGGCATCTTTGACAGCTGTCATAGTTATCACCAAAACCAAAGGCACAATGGTGGTAAACCAGGTCAAGGAGGAGATTTCTGGAATCAGCTAAAACAAACATTTCAAATAGTTTAGGGCTTTTAAGTTAGGAAATACATCTTCCAAATTTTGTCATCATATATGACTCAGAAAAAGCAATGGGATTACATTCAGTTATTTTTACAAATGTAGAATAACTTTCAATAATTATTTGCATTCACTTCTAAGACACAGAGAAGTATCACCAAACCAATTTTCAGGCTACTTGACAAAAACTAAGATTTTTATACCAACTTGAGAAGTAAGCTTCTTAAAATCTTTCAGATAATTATCTTTCCCTAGGATTATACCCATCACTTGTCTTTTCTCAGCTTTTCATCTCAACTTTTAACAATTTTACTAGTTCTCAGCAATTCCAAAAGAGAGATTCTTTGAGAATCTACTTTGCACCAAACACTGTGCCAAGTACTTTCCATATATTATGTCATTTGACCCTCAGAAAGTTCATTGAGTTATACTCTATATCAGAGTTGTTTTGCACATACCATAGGATTTGTATTCCATATAAATAGCATCCCCAATGTACAACATAGAAAACATCGTGAATAGTGCCCTGGAGTCAGGAAATGTTATACTCCTAGGTATCATTTTCCCATTTTATAGTAAGTACCCAAGAGGTCATCCAGCTGGGCCAAGAACATACACTGCTAAAATTTGAACCTAGATCTATTTGACTCCAAAATCACCCACTTGAGAGAGACAGTGACAGTTGACATGACTCTTTTAGAAAGATGGTTTTCAAATGGGGTTTGATATGGAGCTGCTTCAGAGCCCAGGTAGGAAACAGTGGGGTAGATATGGTCAGTATATGAAGATCAGGCCCTATCAAAAATAGCTCTCAACTAAATCAATTTTATACAATAGCTTCCATACAAAATTTAAAAACAAACTTAAAAGCCTCTAGGGTACCAATAAAAACATTGGCCTAAGTGGCAGAAAAGATAGATTCTAATCCTAGGTCTATCATTGACTCATGGTAAAAGCTTTACACATCACCTGAACTTTCTGGGTCTCATTTCTTGATCAACAGAGGAAAAGAACCTGGAAAAAAACATCCCAAAGTCTCCTTCCAGATATAAATTCTGTGAGCAAGAGCCTTTGACTATACATAAGAAAGCCATTAGAGAAATGAGCTCAAAATTCTGGAATGATGTAAAGAGTTATATAAAGAAACCAAAAGCAAACTCACAGAGGGAAAAAAAAGAAATCTTGGATCCCAAAGTCTTTTCAATAAATTGTAAGGTATGCTTTAACTGTGGAGTTTTTGTTGCTGTTTTGTTGTGTCGTTCAGCACCCATTTCTTCTCAAGTATTCCTTAAGAAATTATCTCACCCCTTCTACTTTCAGAACATACAATGTTGGCAGACTTATTCCATTCTGCCCCCACATTTTGGCATGTGATCCAGGTTAAGATAACCATTGCTACAAATTCTTCAGTCACCATGATTAGTTTTGGATAAGGATGAAACTCAGCATGGTCCAGTGAGAACTGATCACAAAATTTGCTGCATAAACAAAGAAAAAAATGATTCTCTCTCTCTCTCTCTCTCTCTCTCTCTCTCTCATTAGAACTGAATCTAGGAGAATAAAGGTCTAAAGCTTTCAGGGGCCACTAGGTAGAATATGATGGAGGAAAGAGAACATTGTATTGAAATAGTTTGCCCATGAATCCAGTCATACATGAAATGAGATATATTCCTAAATATATTTCCTTTTCTGCTTAAATGAATGTTGGTTTCTGCCACTTACAACCAAAAGATTCTTAATACAAATAATTATTCAATTAAATAAAAATATCACCCCAAAGCTATTAATCTGGACTGTGCACATCTAACCCATCTTCTTCTTACCTCCTAAAATTAACAGAGCCCAGCACATTCTGAATGTACCACTTTGTTCTGATTAAATTAGTCTAAAATAAATACTAGGTAAATAACTGGCTCTCATAAACTGTTTATATGTATGTGTATTCTTTGATTTAGGTATTTTCTTTCCTGAAACATCAGTAAAAGCTGAAATTTTGTTTAAGCTCAAATTTTAGTCAGATGGGAGGAAAAGGAAGTTTATTAACTACCAATTAACCACCAAAAACTATTTTTAAAAAAATAGTCACTCTATAGTGAAATAAGATATAGCATATATCACTTATTATATATATATAAAAGATGTCATTGTTTTTGGAAGCAAATGAAATTTTCCCAATTAGGTTCCACTAACTACTACTCAGACTGCCTCAACTCTGGCAACACCCATACTGTCAACACAGTAAGGAGATAAAGGAAGGAGTGAGGCCATGAACAGTAATTATTAGGCTCTGGTTTGGTTCAAATAAAGGGCATAGCTCTATTCTAAAGTGATCTCAGTGTTTAAAATGATGGATGTACTAGTTTTTACTCATTCCTAGCCCTCCCACGTTTGTGAACAGAAACAGCAATAATAACATTCAAAATCTGATAAGAATGGCTTCACGAACATTTAGCTGAGTGAATTAGCTTACTTTTTCAAATTATAGGAATACTTTTAACAGATGATGAAGAAATACAACCTAAACATTACCTGTAAAATCAGAAGGAAAAGGAAATAGGCATTTGCCACTCTTTGGAACTGTTCAAATAAATTAATTGGCAAGAAGGTAAGAACATTGTACTTGGATGTGTGGATACGATTATCCTGAAAAAGAAATAGCATCATGTTAGACTAGCACAAGGCATTGCTCATTAATAGAATAGCTCTAAAACTTACCAGGCTAAACATGAGTTATTCCAGAACAAGACAAATAAATCAATTATCTAGAAAATTTTAAGTTCTCTTGGCCCAAGGTCTTCATTTTTCCCAAGACAGCACTCTCCTGATATAGATGTAATTACTGGCCAATGCCATAAAACCGTCCATGACTTAAAAATGTAGCAAGTACAAAAATCTGCCCCTGAAATATTTTACTCTTATGCATCATTCATTTGGCAAATACTGCTTGAGCACTTACTGTATGCAGAGATGGAACTTGTGCTGGGGTGCATGAGGTTGGAAGAAACTTCAGGGATTATCTAGTCTACCTTTCCATTCTTTAGGTAACTGACAAGGGGAATCCTAGGCCTATCTTTGAAAGTCTTCTGTGATGGGAAACTGACTACCTCATAAAGCAGTCTATTTCAGGTTTGGAATTGCTAAACAAGGTCTGTTATGAGAAAGCCAAATTGTCCTAACTATTTTACCAGATGCCAACTTCCATCCTCAGGATGGACTACAACAAGTCTAAGCCCTTTATATGTTGTAAACCCTCAAATATTTGAAGACCACTTACAGGAATTCCCAAAATCTTCTCCATTCTGTTTTAGGCATTCTCAAACCCCTCAGCCACTCCAGGACTTATTTTATAGACATCTCTTCCTGATCAGTTTCTTCTAGATTTATCCCAATCTCTCTGTGTCTCTCTTAAAACATGCTGCACAGAACCGAACACATATTGCAGATCTGATTCAACCAGCTCAATTACAGTAAAGACTTTGATGTTCTGTGTTCCGGACCGTTGTACTAACATACCGTAAAGTTTCATCAGCATTTTGGCAATTGTATCTCGCTGTTTATTCACTGAGTTTTGATTAACTAAAATCTCTAGATCATTTCTTCATAAATCACTATGGAATCAGGTCTCCCCTTCCTAATCACTTATGGTTGATTTTTTAAAATTTTGTTGTACAAGTTTTTTTCATATACTCCTATTATACCAATCAAATGAAAAATTATTTTTAATATACCATCTTAAACTATTAAATATTTTCTGCCATCAAAATATTTCAAACACATGCCTTTTATATATCCATCCAAGCTATACACTAATACATTACAAAGGACATGACTAAGGACAAATGTATATATTTTTTAATTTTAAAAAAATAGCTTTCCACACTGATGGTGCTCTTGCAAACATGGTGAATATTCCTAAAAACCACTGTACTTTCTGCAAGAAATGTGGTTAGCACCAACCCCATAAAGTGATACAGTATAAGAAAGGCAGATTCTCTTTACGCTCAGGGAAAGCAATGTGAGGACAGGAAGCAGAGTAGCTATGGTGGGCAGACTAAACAGATTTTCCAGGAAAAGGCTAAAACTACAAAGATTGTCCTGAGGCTTGAATATTGGCCTCAACTACAGATCTAAAGGAATGATGGCTATTAAGAGAGCAAGCAGCCACCTGGTGGCTCAGTTGGTTGACTATCTGACTCTTGATTTTGACTCAGGTCATGATCCCAGGGTTATGAGATGGAACCCCATGTGGGGCTCCATTATGGGTGTGGAGCCTGTTTAAGCATTTGAATTGGTGGGAGATAAAAAGAGAAATTACCAAGTGATCCAGTTCTAAGTTTTATATTTTTGTATTTAAAAAACAATAAAATCTTATGGTTATGCTCACTTCAAAAAATAAAAATAAAAAATTTAAAATGATGACAAACTAGAGACCTCTCCAGAGATTAATGTTAACATCTTTTTCAGTTGTTTAAATAAAAACATCAGATAGTTTTATTTAACCATTTATAAATGTACCTAACTATAGTCCAGTGAAGCTTAACTCCATCTTATCCACAAAGATAGCACAAGAGATTTTAGGTGATAAGTCTTGCTGAAATTCTGAATCAATATGCCCAGAGATTTTCCATTTGCTCATATTTTAAAACTGTTAGTGTCATTTCTTTTAAGTGAAACTATACTCCCAATAATCATTGTTACCTATTTAAAGAAAATATGGGCACCTGTTAAATAGTCTTTTTTTTTTTTTTGAGGGAAAGTGTGAGCAGGTGTAATGGGGGTGGGGGGAGAGGTGTAGAAGGAGAGGGAGAGAGAAAATCTCTAGCAGATGCCATGCCCAGCACAGAGCCTGACACAGGGCTTGATCTCATGACCCGGAGATCCTGACCTGAGTCAAAATCAAGAATCAGTCATTTAACGGACTGAGCCACGTAGGCGCCTCTTATATAGTCATTTTTAACATTTACCAGGAATCAGTGTGTCTAGCTCTGCACAAGTTGTGGGAGAGTAAGAGAGGTGCCAAGCAAAGAGTTCCCAGCTTAGTTGGTCTGATACATAGCGATGTACTGAAAACTGTTTACTAAGCTGATGATGACTATTTTGCAGTGAGCTATCTACTCAAGGTCTGGGCTGGAAGGAAGGCTATGAGAGCTGTCCATTGTGAAACTATTTCTGAGGAAGAGACTTAGAGAAAATAATAGGGAAGAGAGAAGCTAAGGAGAAAAAGCAGTTAACTTAAAAAAAATATTCCTAACTGTTTTATATTTTCTTCTAAGTTGAAACTAAATTGAGGTTAAGCCTGTATCTTGTAAAAGGACAGATGGAACATCTGCTAGGAAACTCAAAACCATAACAGGAATTATAAAAGAAACTCTCCTACAAAATTCAATCCCACATAGGTGAAAGACAATTGTATGAGACAAAGTGATAATGCCAAATGGGGTCTGTGACGATTTTCCCCTATTTGTTTAACTTGACATAGAGTAATGATTGTTGTTCTTTTGGCTTAGTTCTAACCTAGTCACAGATAATGCAAACCCTCACAGCTATGCCTGGGAACAAAGAACGAGGGCTCCCCCTCCTGGAGCGTCTCTGAACCCATTTATCTTTTTCAATTGAAAGGAAAAAGTGTTTCTTTTTCCACTGCCTAGTCCAAGGATGTTAGTATAGGTAAGACCTTAAATATTCAGTCGTTTCATTGAACGAGCCTATTGGCTTATGGTCAAATTTTAGTACAGTTCATCCCCTAATACAGCACGGAATATCTTGACCTCTATCCTCCTAGCATGACTTTTCTTCCACGGACCACTAGAAATATCCAATTCAGAAGACATGAGGAAGGGTAAAAGGAAGAGGAGGAGAACAAGGAGAAAGGAGTACACCTGGGGAATCCATACAGCATCTTTAGTGCTGAAAAGGTGCCACGCTGGAAGTCATGGCTTTAGTTTGTTAGACAAGTGGACCAGTTAACTGACTCCATGATGAGGTAGACTTAACCACACAGTCATAGGCAATTCCAGACCAGGCTTGGCCTAAATGTATTGGGAAAGGGGTCTACCCCTAGAGGAGTATCAGAGAATACCTTTTCCCTACAGGGAGCTTGCTTCCAAGAGGAAGAGGACAGAGGTAAGCTGGTGAGGCCCAGATATCCCTCTAAGACTGACACATCAAATCAATAACTCCACTACAAAGTGAGTAAAGGGGTGGAAGAGAAGTGTAGAGCTCTCTCCCCACCAGGAAGATAACATCAGGATGAGAAAAAAGCATTAATCCTCTAAAATATATTAATACCAAGGCCCTGAGCAGAAGATGGCTCACTTGGGGGTCTACAAAAGGGGCTATGAGGCTGTACTACAGAGGTCCGCACAAACTGAGGTTAGAGAAAGTAGTTCCTTGGAATCCATACAAAGAATTTTGGACTTTATCATAAAGACTAAAATCCTAACTGAAGAGAGAATTACTGAAAGTTTATAATCAAAGAAACAACTTGAAGAGATTCTAATTTTAAAAGATTACCCTAGCTACAGGGTGGAGAACAAGTTGAAAATGATAGAATAAATGAGAGAAGAACAATGAGAAGGTTTTTTAAATAGTCCAGGGGAGAGATGATGGGTAGCTTGGAACAGAGGGCGACAGAAAGGTTGACAATGAATACTAATAAAATAACAATTTATCAAGCTCTTCCTTGTATGTGTACTGTTCTAAGAACTTTACAGTTCACAGCTCATTTTATCCTCACAACATCTTTACGAAATAGGTACTATTATCCTCACTCTATAGAAGAGGAATCCCAGGTTTGGAGAGATTAAGTAATTTAAGCAAAACTATACAGCCGGTAAGTGGCAGAACTAGGATTTGAACCCAGATACTCTGCTTCAAGAGCTCACTGTCTTCAGGAGTGTACTTCCCCAACTCAAGGCAAGGCAGTTTTCTCCTCTGCCTTCAGATCAATCAGCATTTGTTCTCTCCTCCACTCTGAATTTTTGGCCTGCTGCCACTTTCTTACTGAGGAAAATAATACTATGTATCTACACTTTCCTCTTGAGTCAACCCCCTCTGTAGGAGCTCTGGTTATCTATTGGCTGATGTGTGATTAGTTTCCTATGCTTTCTTTCAATCCTGCTCAAGAGTAATTGTCTCAGTCTGACAAACTTCAATGCAAGCAAATAGTACAGATAACCACTCCTTTAGCTTTCCAACAGAAGCAGCAGGGGCCAAAGTCCTTTACATTTTAACATTATTTGGTAGAGGGAAAGAATAAAGTAAAAATGATAAATTCTTCAAAGGTGGAACATCAAACTAAATATTAGCAAAGTGAAAAACATTATTTTTATAATGAAATTTTATTGTGTAATCATATTGCTTAAGAAAACAAAGCAAATAGAAAATAACAAACACTGCTAAACAGAGCATTAGCAGTAAACAGAGCATTTGGGGAGTCTACCTAAATTTTTCCACTGGAAATATGGAGCTAATAATACTTCTCACTTACATATTTATAGGACTATTGTGGACATAAAATGAAATCATAGCCATGAAAGCATTTTTGAGTTGAGTTTTACATTGACAGAATTATACAAATATAAGATTTTTCTGAGCAATCCCCAAATAATCCAAATGAATTTAGGAAATTCAGTGTACTGATCAGAATAAACTGAGTATGCTACAGTAACAACTCCAGAGTCTTCGTGGCTTAAAATAATACAGGTTTATTTCTTGCTCATGCTACTTATTCAACATGAGCCAGCAGGAAGACCTTGTTCAACATAGCTATTCACAATGGATCAGCCACCATCTCAGATACTTCCAATTGCAGTTCCAGAGGGAAAGAGAATGCTCTGAAGGATTTCATACATACAAGTTAATGCTTCAACCCAAATGCTCACAACTCATTGACCAAAAGGAGTCACCATTTGCCCAAAAGGCAGAAAGCCAGAAATGCTGTTGGACACCAAAACCAGAAATGGAAACTAACCCTAATATTTGGAGAGTGTGAGACACATCAGCTATAAAAACAATAACTATAAAAAGCCAACTCAATACTACAAATCCGGTCTTATTTTAATGCTAGGTGTGACAGACATTTGACACTCTTCCCCTTCCCCTCAGCTAACAGTGCTCCAGATTACTTGGTCATGTGGTCTGGATGAATTCAATTCTCATCTATGACTTCAGGGTCAAGCCCAGATTAGTTTAAGCCAACTTACATGGCCCATCTTCCTAATTACAATTTTGAGTTCAGAGATTAGCACATGACCCACGTCAATTCTGGGAATTTGCTGGAGATCTTGGCTTTCTCTTTCACACTGGATTCCAACCTGGAAGCAAGTAGCCCTAGGGATCCCTGACAGCATCTTGGGACCATGAGTGAGGAGCTGCCAAAAATAAATTCTACACTAAAGAATCCGGGCCAGGAAATGCAGAGAAAGAAACTAGACCAAGTGTCTCCTGAGGCTAGCCCTATTTCTGGACTTCTCAGTTGTATGATCTGTTCATTTATTTTATTGTCTAAGCCAATTTGAGTTCATTTTTCCTTTACCCCAATCAACCAAACACAAGATAGGAATATTGATCAGCTTACATTTTTATATAATAGTGTACTTTTGTCTCTATATTTGCCTTAAAGAATGAGTCATAGAAGGCCAAGTCTAAATGCATCTGGTGGTTATCTGGGGACATTGCCTGCGTCTGTGATCCCACAGGCCAAACCCAGGAGCTTTCGCAATGAGTACCATAGTTTCCACACTCTCCAAAGATCTTCCCACATATGATGAAACTTTTTTTTTTTTTGATGAAACATTTTTATGTCATGACAGCTATAAAAAGTAACTGTCAGGACCTTGAGGGGGAAAGAGCTGAACAGTCTTGCCATTATAGAGGGGACAGATATACATGGATTTCAGAAAGAGAAATAGTCCTGACTCTTGAAGAGAATTATCTCTAAACCATAACATAAAACTCAAAAAGAGAGAGCATCCACAGAACACTTGCATAAAAAAAAGGAAGTGGCCCAAAGGCATCTGCACCATTCAGGAAATATGTGAAACAGCCATGTTCATGCAAAGGTCCCCAAAGAATTCATGTATGGGGCAAATGAGCCTAGAGATTAGGTGACTGGCACCTCACCGACATCTGGCAGAACCACAATTCCTTGGAATTAGTCAAATGGCGCCCAGTGAGGAAGTGGACAGCATTCAGGGTTGGAGGCATAGCAAGATGATAGTGCTCCTCTACGAACACTGTTAAGTATGTGTCGAACCACAGAAGAGGCTTTAGAGAGCCTTCAGTAAACATCATAATCACCACAACCATCATCATCTTCATAACATTCTCCTGACCCTAGGCTTCACAATGTGAACAAAAGGATTTGTGGAAGGGAAAGAGACAGGGCACGTTTCCCCTGACATTCATCCATTCATACAACTAAGGGCCTTTCATGTGACAGGTGCTGCCATTGAGCCAGGACTTTAGCTATGAATAGACCAAGTTTCTATCCTCCTAGAGCAAGTTTGTATTTTAGTTGTGGGGAAAGAAGCAAGAATAACCTTATAAACTGATCACACAGTTAAAGTGATCAGTGCTATGAAGAAAATAATGAGCAACAGAACAGGAGCACCTTGCCTGCCAAGACTCCCTTAGGAAGCCTGCTTATTTGACATTTCAGGTTAACCTCAAGATTGCCCTCTCTGATGAGATCACTGGGGCACCTGTCCTCCAGGGGATGCCCAACAGCCCCTCAGGCTATGTATGTAACTTCTGTGTATGTTTTAACAAAGAAATTGAAAGTTGACATCATTAATGTTTAATGCACAGATTGTCTTGACCATGAATATACACACAAATATACATACATACTATAGGTGGATACCTACTTACATTTATGTACATATATAAATACATACATACAAATGCATAAAGTAAATATATGTGTATTTTGTTTTTTTCTTGCTGGGTATTTAATCTGAACAACATATTTGGATTTTTTTATTAAAGTAGTATAGTTGACATATAATGTTAAATTAGTCTCAGGTATATGGCATAGTGATTCAACAGTTCTATACATTACTCAATGCTCACCATGATAATTGTAGTCACCATACAATGGTATGACAATATTATTGACTATATTCTCTATATGCCTTACTTTTTATCTCCATAACTTATTTTATAACTGAAAGTTTGTACCTCTTTAATTTTCTTTATCTATTTCGCCCATCTTCCCGTCACTTTCCATCTGGCAACTACCAATCTGTTCTCTGCGTTTATGAGTTTGATTCTGAATTTTTGTCTGTTCATTTGTTTTGTTTTATAGATTCCACAAAAAAAAGTGGTCTTTCTCTGTCTTATTTCACTTAACATAATACCCTTTAGGTCTATCCATGTTGTCACAAATGGCAAGATTTCATTCCTTTTAATGGCTAAGTAGTATTTCATCATATATATACACCACATCTTCTTTATACATTCATCTATCAATAGACACAACAGGAAGGTTTTCTTTTCTATAAGTAGGGAATGTGCTCAAAAAAAGTGTGAAAACTGCCATACTAAACACTTTTATAATAAAAAAAATGAGTATGACCCATGTGTCACCAAGACTTGGATGTGAAATGAAGTATGACTTTGTGTGTAATGGCGTTGCTGTGTCATACAATGACACCTGCTAACATGTATTGTCTCCCTACATAGGCCAAGCACTGTGCTGAGCTCTGTGCATACATCATCTCAGATAATCTTCAAAAATCTAATGAGTTGTTGCTACCTTAGCACCACTTTGCAGATGAAGAAATTGAGGCTTAGAGCAACTACAGGGCTGCCCATAAAAGCTGGTTTGTAGAGTCATGTGTTCTACCAAATGGTATGTGTTTCCTGAGAAATGAATCAGAAACAAGGAATATCTGAACTCCGTGTTAATTAATAAATCCACTGACTCTCCTAGAATATTCTTCAGTAAAGAAAAAAACCCTCTCAGGATGTCTGGATGCTTCAGTGGTTGCACGTTTGCCTTCCATTTATGGAGTGATCCTGGGGTCCTGGGATGAAGTCCTGCATTGGGCTCCCTGCAGGGAGCCTGCTTCTCCCTCTGCCTGTGTCTGCCTCTCTCCATATGCCTCTGATTAATAAATAAATAAAATCTTTAAAAAAAATAAACAACCCTCTCTAAACTGAAGGATAGTGGAAAAACATGCATTAATTCAACCAGCTAGAGCAGTCACTCAGTCACTTTCAGTCCCTTCAGTCTAGGGACAGCATCATCAGGCTTGTCTAAGGAGCTTCACTTCCCTTCTAGACCTCAGAAACACAGACAGTTGCTTGGCAAGCTTTCAGGCCTCAGTCTCCCCCCAAAGCAAATCTACCTGGTAATAACATAAACCTTGTTTTCTTTTCTATCCTCAGAACTTAGTGTTCCATCTTCTGCAAGACTGTTCTCGAGATAGTAAATGGCCTATGAATAGTAATTTGTCTACAAAGAACTAATTTTGGACAATTACCAGGGGGACAAATTAAATTTACCTCTGGGATTAATTTAATCACACTAATTTTTTTTCCTCCAGGGTGTTTAGATGCATACAATGTATAAAGAGTTCTAACTAGGTCCAAATAAAAATGCTAACTTTTCTTTGGTGACATCTGAAAAAGTAAAAATACTCTTAAAATTATACAGAGAGAAAGAGAGAGAGAGACCTATTATATGCCTTCTCCAGGAAGGTAGAAAAGGAAACCATACAAAAGAAAAGAAATCAAAGGCTGTATTTCAGTGAGACTTTCATAGCATCCCTAATGATTTGTTTGCCTACTTCTGCTTTGCCAAAGCTCTTCTGTGCCTCCTCATTGTACATCTGCCACTTGTGAGGAAGCAAGTCCTCAGCTTTGGCCTATTGGCCTATCTCATGCTAGGGCTTTAGAGGCCCTGGATGACCAGAGTGGTCATTTCTTTCAGTTGATATGGAGCTGGTTTCCTGAACCACAGGAGTTTCTTTAGACAACATAGTGCATATGAGCTGCTTTGTTTACTAGGACTAAAAATTAGACCATGTTCACGCTGCTATGCCATCTGGGAACTAGGCCAAATTTCAGGCAAGACCTCAGCATTTATGACAATAACAAAGGCAAATGGAAAAGTCCAGTTAATGAGGAGACACCCATAAAGAATTTCCCAAAGGGCCAAAGGGTTATAATAACACACCACAAATAGTCTAATCCTTCCTAGGACTCTACCTCTTACACTAGGGTGCTACACAAATAACACCAGGCAATTTTCTCCTCAACCCCTGGGAATCAGATGAGAAGTGTGTGCATCTCTGAATTCCCACCCACTGCAGGGTGCTGGGGCAATCAGGACCCATGGTAAAAATATGAACATGTCCTCCTACAATATTTCTACTTTTTCTTGGTCTCTAACCCAGTCTCATCCAGGTTTGAGCAATAAATCTAAATTCAGACAAACCGACATCACCTGACTTTGTGGGTTTTTTTGTTTGTTGAGTAGTTTTTATTTGAAAGTAGAGGTGTTGAGAGGAAAGATTAAAGGACTGGTTGGGACACAGGAAAAGAAAATTCTCTTCATGGAATGGGAGAAGAGTAAGGTTTCAAAGTATCTTCTGTAATTAAAACACAATAGCAACAATAATAATTTATAAATAAATTTAAGCGTCCATCTTTTATTTTTGTGAGCATATCATCTACAAAGAGATTAATGAATTTTCAGCAAATTTGGCAGATTTTGTTCAGGATGGTCTGAGTTAAAGACTAAATTTGCTTCAGGGAACTGGAAATGGGGCTCTCTGGTAACATACATAAAAACAGGCAGTTGTCTTTTGTAGTAGCTGACAGAGATTCAATAAGAAGCTTATGAGAGTGCTGAGCAGAGCCAGAGCTACCATAATGTGAACAGAGAAAATGCACAGTGGCTTCAAATGTGAGTCTCCAATCAAAACTCACTAAGACAGATGCTCTAAGTCACTAAACTGATTTGCAACTGAGCTGCTTCTTGCAGAACAATTCTAAGTACTAGGCTCCAGGGCAAGTTACAGTGGGGATTTGTTTATTTAATAGTGATCCACTCATGCATCACTGGGAGGCCAGCTAGAAGTAACAGAGTGTGCACAGAGCAGACCAATTCTTTCCCCTGTTTCCTGAATGAATAAAGAAATGAATGAATAAATGAAGGAAGGAATAAGGGTGGGCAGGCTCCTGGTTGCATCACCCCCACCTTCTCCACCATCTCATTCTACTTCCTTCACATTCATTCCTCTTTCCCAGTGTATTCCTCTTATACATTCCTCCTTCTGATTGACTCCATCTGGCGTAAGGGTTCAAAAACACAGTTCATCCAGACTCTTACGCAAGTATGTCAGTTTGGGGGAAGACAAAGCCAAAGAGGTTGGTGAGTTTGGCAGAATAGAATTGGAGGCATTTCATGGGAATAGAAGCCTGTGCTCTGTGTCCCTCCACAGAGGGTCACCTATGGAGACATAAATAAGATAATGGGAGTGGAGGATGGGAAATCCAGGGGTCTGACTATGGTACATGGCCTGAGGATTTTATGAGAAACTGGTTTTTCCAAATGGTTATTATGTTATTTATAACAACAAAGGATGTCAAATCCATTTTAGATTTTTCTTCCCACAATAGTCCTTTCCAGGGAGATAATATAGGCAAATTATCAGTAAAGAAAGTGACACAGAAAAGCTAAAAACACTAGAAAAGGCCAAGCCAATCATGGGTCACAGTACTCCCTTGCCAGGCTCCTAGGTAAATTTTCTGATTTCAAACCTGAAGAAGAGTCCCCCACTGGACTGTGAGCTTCTTGAAGAAAAATACTGAGTCTTGCTCACTCCTATGAACCTCACCCCCATGCCAGGCACACAGCAATTACTCAAGAATTGTTGCCCTTTATAATTTAATTTTTAATAATACTTGTAATTTTTAATAATAACTGTGGTTAAATAAATGCATGAACAAATGAACAAATAAGGAGTTGCTATAGCAGTGACTCAGAGAACCCCTCTGCCAAAATAATCTACACACTATTATATGACTACATATTATAGGCCAACTCTTTGGGTCAAACATGTCTCTGGCTCTTGTCTTCCATTTTGACTACATACCCAAAGGAGGATACATTAATTTCTAATCCTTCAATGTGACTAAGATCTTCCTCCTGGTAGGAAAGATCTTGGAAACAGCAAACTGCCAGGCAACAAGGTAGAGATAGGAATTAAGTTATGGGGAGGGAAGCTGGAAAGTAGAAGGCACGGCCTATTCTAACCCTAAATAGCTTCACCTGAAAGCACTTTACTTACCATTGCATATACTTCAGGAAGGGACTTATCACAGCCCAGTCATCAACACTGTACACCATCCGCACTGTGAATTCAAACTGGATTTTATGTTTGTGAATAAGCCACACTCTTTCCTTGAAAATGCTATTAAAATATGCCAGGTTTCTGTTACAAAATTACAATATACAAATACTTTTCAACATGTGCCCTCTTACTTATAACAAACTATTTTGACAGAAGCTATTGTAAAGAAAAAGGAGCAGTCAGAGAACAAGGCAGTGAGGAAGGAGGGAAAGAAGGAAGGGAGGAAATAATACCTTAAAGAAAGGAATTACACATAGAAGACGACTTCCAATTTAAAACTCAAAGATTAAGAAGACCCTCCTTGTAAGCCTTGCTTCAGGAAAGTTTCAAGAGTTTCTTAAAGACATTTTCCCAAGAAATGTAAGTCCTATGCCCCATAAGGAAACAACAATCCAGTTAATAAGTACTTAGTAAATAACAATTGTCCCAACAAATAATTGAGTATATTAGGAAAAACTGAGGGCTTGGATTCCTCAATCTGCATGGTGACTCAACATTTTACCAACTAAGTAACCTTGGAAAAATATTCCCTAGTGCCTCCAATCTTCAGTGTCCCCATCTATAAAATATGGGCAATTATATCTACCATGCACAGTTTTGTAAAGATTAACTGAGAACACATTTAAAGCATTAGCATTTTGCTTGATAATTAAATACTTTTTTTCCCCTCCTCACCTCTTTGCTTTTGTCAAAATCTTCAGGGCACTCCTAACTAAAATAAGAACAGAGGATTGGTCCATTGCTTCTGTAACCCAAATGTGTATATGAATCCTGTGGGGGTTTTGTTAAAATGCAGATTCTGACTCAAGGGTTGGAGAGGAGGAACTGAGAATGATTCTGCCTATCTAATAAACTCCAGGTGATGCCAGTAATGCTGGTCTCAGGTCTGTAGACCACATTCCAAGAAGCAAAGTATTAAATAACTCTAAGAATTTGATAAGCACAATTTTTGTGATATAAGATTGCAAGCATTTTTTCAAAAGATTATGTAAATAATTTAGATTAGTACAAATCCAAAAAAAGTCCCATTTGTGCACTCTAGATTATGAACCTTCAGAGAATACTTGATTTCACCAATAGACCATGGAGTTGAATTACCACAAATAAATGCCAGGATTTAAACTATAAAGACAAAATATCTTTTTGACTTATTTGAAGATATTCTGCTAGACTTCTTCAATCCTTTAAGAAAGATACATTGAAAAATGCATAGTGACTCAACAGTTTACCAACTAGAAAAAAATATATAAAATAAGAAATGCAGGGGGAAAAGCAATTCCATTTATCAGAACAAAACATGAGCTAGTATAATTGTTAGTAATTCACAAAGTAAACCAGTAATTTCCAGTACAAAACCTAGAGAACTACTTTTGCTGAAATAAGATAGGCACCAGCATAAATGCAGTTTTCACATCTTTTAGCACAACATCCTCATATAGTTTATCAATTTTCCCATATCATAGAGCAAGAAATAATAAAAAAAGTCAAACATTTCTTTAACTTATTTTCTCACCTAGAAAAAGTCAGAACAATGCTGTCTCTGCAAAACATAATGAAGAAGTTCAGCCCATTTGTGCTTCTAACCTCAAAAATGTCTTGCTTAGAACAATGGCGTTTTTGTGGCATTTGGTCTACAAGAGTATTTAAAATATCACAACATGGAACTAAGTGGTTTGCAAAAATCATAGAAACATGACTTGGAAAGAAATCTTTAAAGTTCAATTATTTATTCCACTCTTCCATTTAGAAGCCATCTAACCAGCCATCTAACTACTTTAACAAAAATCTTTCTGCTTATTAAGATAGAAAGCAATAATATATTTAAAAATTAGGCTGATAGCAAGGACAGTTAACTACAGAAATTGAGAACTAAATAAGTCAGAAATTCATAATGATTAATGGTCCAATGGCAACTATAGGTAGGTATCTAGTAATAAGGTACATGGCTCTATCTTCTACCATATTGTACTCAATACTTTTATTACTTAGAATAGTGATTCTCAATCCTGTTTGCTCATTAGAATCACCTAGAAAGCTTAAAAAATATACCAGTGCTTGGACTTCTCTTCCAGAGCTTTTTATTTAATTGGCCCTATAAGATTATCTATATCATTGAAGATGCAGAAGACATGCTTGTAAGTATGCATATGACGCAATAATGAAAGGGATAGTTTAATGACAGAGGAAGTAGTATCTGTTGTAGTATGCCAAGTTCTATGACAAGCAAGATAAAGAGATAAATGTGACACAGTCTGTATCATTAATGATGAAAATGAGATTAATAAAAGATTAAGGGAAGTCAATAATCACCAAAAAGCTAGTACAATCTTACACATCTTCTATTTCTAGCTGCTCAAATAACTTCTAGAATATGGTGTTTGACTCTGGAACAACTCACTTGATGGGGCTGGTTACAGAAAAACTCAAGCTATTTGGAGAGAAAAAAAAGGTGGGGGGAGAATTGTAGATGACTGGTCCTGGAGATTAGTCTACTCAATGAACTCAAGTTTGGTATCTAAAATACATTATCAGAAGGTTTGTCATGTGAATCAGGAGACATGTTTGTTCAGCTTTGGCCTCAGAATAAAAGCTAAATCAATAGATAATAAAGCAAGAGAAAATCTATTTGGCTCAACTGAAGGAAAAATTGTTTAATAATCAAAACTATCCAAAGACAGAACCTCAGAGAAGTTCCAAATTCAGTCAATAAACACAAAGGTTGAAAATATGTTATAGATAGGGTGACAGTCCCAGTTTATGCCCATTGTCTCAGCAAAATAACTAATAGGATCCCCTTCCATTCCTAAAAGTATCCTGGTTTAGAAGATAAATTATCTATTCTCCCTAGTTTTGGAGCATCATCAGAATAATTAAAGAAAAACTGAGCCAGAAAGGGTGAGGGGTGGGACTCCACACTAAAGAGAAATGGTAAGTTGCCCTCTTGTAAGGGATAAAAACAAAGATTGGATAGGCAGCCAGTAAGAATTCTGTAGAGAGAAGTGGATAAAAAAGTTTGAAATCATAATTCCACACTGAGATTCTATAATGAACTTAAGCTAACTTTCTTATGGTACCAGAGAAGTCAGTCAGGTTTTTCCATTTGTAGAAAGCAACTCTTCTTCCCTGTATTTTTTGACTATTGGTGTGGAATGGTGTCACCATCTGCAACCCAACCAAAAGGCACCTGGAAAGCCATAGACGTAATAATGTGGCCTTGTTTCACAGCAAGCTTCACAACCAAGGAACATGAATGAAACCAAGAATAATTAGACCTGCTAGAGAAGTCAAGATAGGGGTACCAGCAGCCAGAGACTTCTATCACTGATCTGGATATAGGAATCTGATTGCTGTCTTGTGCTTAATTCCTTGAAGAACAAGCTCTCTCTGGTCAAGCCAGAACATTCTTACAAAGATATATACACAGGGTTACAGCTACAATCTTACCTACATGCACACATTCATGCAACACACATATATTTATACCTATCCATATATAATCAACTCCTAGGATCACTTTTAAAGTATCTTCCAGTTTGATTTTCATGCCTAACTAGCTCACCTTTATAAGAAACTGCAGAAAAAGCCAGATTCAAAATACAACAGTAATCTGACCACTGGTTTCATGATCATGGACATGAATTTGAGACATTTTTAACACAAATGATTTAATTCATTTTCCAACTACAAAATATAAAATATGGCAATTGCCATCTTTTCATTTTATGATTTGCAGAACCAAACTATTTGGTCCAGTAAAGAAAACTACAAAACAAGGTAAAAACCACTTTGAAACTGTTGGGGTTGGTGGTTTTTCCGTTAACTTCTCAACTGTTACTAAACTTGCCCAATTTTATCCACATGATTGATTTATGGATTACTTTCATAAACCATTTGCCAACAAAGGAAACTGCATTTGCAGTGCTCACTCCACACAGGAAGTTATTTCTCTTCCTGCTCCATGGTTTCATTTCTTGGTCTTGGTTTAAATTTATACCACTATAGCCAGGCAATAATGAGTTCTAAGATCTAATACCAAAATTAGCTTATTTTATTCTAATTTCAATTACACATTGCTTGGAAACTTTTTAATTTCATGGCATTTCAATGAGGAAAGTAAAATTTTTAAAAATCTGTGCATCTTTACTTGAAGTTTACTTCACAAACAGATGAAATGGAACAAGTTTATGAGGACATTGAAATTATCTCAAGCCTGGAATAGGTAAATAACAAGCAAACATTTCAGAATTTTAGAGTTCAACAAGGTTTTTAATTACCTTAATGTGCCATTTTAGAACACTTAGAAATGGGAATTCAGAGGCTAAAACAAATGATTAAAACAGACCAACCAAATTAAAGAAATAAGGAATCAGACAAATGCTTAGCCAAAGAATAACACTATTTAAATAAATAAGATGTCAAAAAGATAAAATATTTATACTTTAAACTCTTAAATCCAGAAAGAAAATGAAGTCTAAAAATTACCTTTTCTCCTACAAGTAAATTATTTATAAAGGAAAAACTTGTCACGTAGAATAATTTACACAGATATTAACAGCACACAAAACAGAAGACATTTTTAATGTTTGCTAAAAAGCCACTGTTGCTATGGGAATACCCCAATACAAAACACAGCAACCAACAACCAGAAACCCATAACAAATGCAAGTTACTGGCACTTTCCACAACTAATTCCAACTTGTCACACTGCTTGTCATCATCTGTACTCTTCAGTTGGTGCATAAATTGCTCTGGTAATCGGCCTATTGGTGAGGATCTACAGTATGTTGGTGCTGAAACTACGCTGCTCATAAAGAAAAGAAAGAGAAACCCACATTTCTCATCAGGCTGGGGCTTAAAGCAGAACTCAGATGTGTCCCAGCATTCTGATATCCCAAGAGTCCCCCTCCAAAAAAAAATATTTAGAGTTTTACCTTCCCATGGACATGGATAGCCAACTATGTAAGAAGATTCATTCAAAAAAATGTACTTAATTTCAGTGAGCCTGAAAGTTTTTAAGACTACTTCTCTCCTTTTTTGTTGCAAATGCTTGATTGGACCATACCCCACTGCATTCTTTTTAGCGTGGTTTTTTTCTTCCCTCTGACTTTCAAATCCCAACTTAAAAATAAATAAATAAAACTATTTTCTTCAGGTCCTCTAATTGCTCCCTTCTGACATAAAGATGTTTTTCTTACAGTATGGAAGTTCTTCAAAAAAATAAAAAAAAGAAATACCATATGATCCAACAATTCCAATACTAGGCATTTACCCAAAGAAAATGAAAATACTAATTTAAAAAGATATATGCACCCCAATGTTCATTGTGGCATTATTTACAGTAGCCAAGGCATGGAAACAGCCTAAAGTGTTCATGCATAGACAAACAAATAAGGAAGATATGATATATATACAGTTGAATATCATGCATCCACTAAAAAGGATCATGCCATTTACAACAACATGGAATGACCTAGAAGGTATTATGCTGAGTGAAATAAGTCAGACCAAGAAAGACAAATGCCATATGATCTCACTCATATATGGAATCTAAAAAGCAAAACAAATGAATAATCAAAGAAACCAAAAGCAGAATTAGACTTATAGAGAGCAAAGTGATGGCTGTGGGGGAGATGGAGGGAGGATGGGCAAAATGGGTGAAGGGAGGTGAGAGGTACAGGCCCCCATTTATGGAATGAATAATTCACAGGGATGACAGGTACAGCATAGGGAATACAGTCAATGGTATTGTTAATAGCACTGTATGGTGACAGATGTTAGCTACTGTACTTGTGGTGAGCATAGTGTAACCTAGAGCTTTGTTGACTCATTGTGCTGTACACCTGAAACTAATGTAATATTGTGTGGCAACTATACTCAAATTTTAATATCTTTTAAAAAAATAAAATATTTTGGGATCCCTGGGTGGCGCAGCGGTTTAGCGCCTGCCTTTGGCCCAGGGAGTGATCCTGGAGACCCGGGATCGAATCCCACGTCGGGCTCCCGGTGCATGGAGCCTGCTTCTCCATCTGCCTATGTCTCTGCCTCTCTCTCTCTCTCTCTCTCTCTCTCTCACTATCATAAATAAATAAATAAATAAATAATAAAATAAAATAAAATAAAATAAAATAAAATAAAATAAAATAAAATAAAATATTTTTCCTCAGTCCTTAACCTCATGAGCACCAGCATTAGATATGGTTATCTATGCCCTGTTTCCTGACAGGCTCCTTTCTCCTGGCTTTCATCTCACTCTTCCTCTGTTCTCAATCTCTGCTGCTCCCTCTCCTTCTTGGGCTCTCCTCTTCCCTTCTATCCCCGTTCTGCACAGATCATCCATCAACTCCTCAACAAGTTCTATTTTTTTTCCCCTAGCTTTAAGCATCTTCTTCCAACTGATACCCCTGTTCTACAGCTATAAGCCCACATAGTTACATTCCATATTGCCTGGGTATCTCCATTTGGATATCTAGTCTATTTTATCTGGAAGGCAAATAAAATTGTCTTTCACTTTGTGACTCCTCAGCTCCTGAGAGCCTATTACCTTATACTCGATTTTTTTAAAACAATCTCAGGTAGGTCTCACCTACCTGAACAATAATTCCCTATGACATATCCCTCACCCCCAATTAGGTCCAAATACAGGATTTTGCTCATGTCTCCCCTTCCTAATGTTGATGGTACAAACAAACATCAACTCCCATTTCCTTTGGCAAGATTTCTTCAAAAACACTTGCCCTAACACTTACAAACCACATCACACAATTAGGATTTAGCATTACCTTTTCTTTATTACCTATAACCAAGTTTGTTATTATGAGCTAGTCTTTTCTCCCTGAGTAGATCATATATGCTCAGGTAGAGAGCAGAACCTACATCCCTGTTTTAGTAATCCCATTAGCATTCAATGCATTGCCATTCTAAGCAGATAAGGCCTTCTAGCATGTACTTTGGGGCTCACTAAAAATAGCTTGCTCATCTCATTTTCCTCATTTTTTTTATTGAAGTATAGTTGACACACAATGTTATATTAGTTTCAGGTGTACAACACAGTGATTTGGCAACACTTACCATAAGTATACTTCCCATCTATCACCATACAATGCCATTGCAACACTATTGACCAAATTGTCTATGCAGTACCTTTCACCTCTGTGACTTATTCATTCCATGCCACTTTCCTTGTGTATGTGTATCCCTTTGAGCTTTATTGTTTATTCTTGTTGTATACTGCCTCAAATCTTCTTCAGAAAGTAAGTCAGTCAACAAACACACATTTCTAGGCTTAGAGTAGGCATGTTGTGAGTATATTGAATATTGAAAGTCATTTTTATTTCTATAAAAATAAAATTCTCGGGCAGCCCTGGTGGCGCAGCGGTTTGGTGCCGCCTGCAGCCTGGGGTGTGATCCTGGAGACTTGGGATCGAGTCCCACATCGGGCTTCCTGCATGGAGCCTGCTTCTCCCTCTCCCTCTGCCTGTGTCTCTGCCTCTCTCTCTCTGTGCTATGAATAAATAAATAAAATCTAAAAAAAAAAAATTCTCTTGCTCCCTCTACCCCTCCCCAACCCTCCCACTCATGCATGAATGTATTCTCTCTCTCATTCAAATAAGTAAGTAAATAAATAAATAAATACATAAATACATAAATACATAAATACATAAATAAATCTTAGGGGAAAAGAAGGACAGTGAACCTTCAATTCACCTCCACACACAGGAACACAAAGTTTTACTGTTATATGCCAGTCTGGTCTCAGAAACACAGGCATATCATTATAATATGGCCTAAAGAGATCCATAACCTCTTTCAAGCTCACATACACAGAATAATGGTGGGCCATATTTTTCTACTCTCCTCTTACCCACCTATTCTAAGAGAAAAGAGAAGCGGAAATATATAAAACCCTAGATAAATGGGTGAGAGGAAAAAAAAGTTTGTTTTGAAGGGAGTCTTGGTGATGTCATTGTAGCAATGACTGAGAGTCAGTCAAATTGTCACAGTGAATGAACACTCTTTGGAAAACACAAATGATCATTGTTCTAGCAAGCACAAAATCACAAGAGCAATAGCAAATTCCATCCAAAAACCATGATATTGACAAAATGTTTTAAGATTCTAGGAATAAATCAAAGTATCAGAACTGCAAATTTTGGATGGAAGGCTTTATAAACGTGCAAAACTATTTGGTCACATTTTCACAAACTTATATAAGTCTGTGCACTTCCTAAATTTAATCAATAATTTAGCAAAAAAAAAGAATCTATTAGAAACTTCCAAGCTATGCTTGTGCATGAAATATATTCAGACATTAAGTGTCCAGGATTGCCGAAGTTTCTGAGTTTGAGGCAGGACGACTTCCTCATGACTCAAATGAGTTCATCTCCCTTCGCAATTTCTGTTGACATTCAAGAGAATTGGATGAGGATGGTATGTGTCTGTGCCTATGTGAAAAAAAGGGAGAGAAGAACGAGTGGGATAACCAATGTTTTCCAACACCATTTCTTTATTTTTAAACAAAATCAGAACAGACAGCCATAATTAATCTAACACTTTTTCCTGACATTTTTTGACATCAACACATCTTAATACAACTACAACTGTTTTCACAACTTCCACCGCTAAACACTTTGAACTCCTTTCAATGGGAATAATGAGTCTGAATGCTTGGCTCACTTTCACCATCTTTCTAATATTTTTAACATTAACATTTTAATATAACTGTTTTCATTACTAGCATTATACATTCCTATTATTAACCAGGAAAACTTTGAACTCCTTTCTATTGAGAATAATAATTCCAGCAGTTCACTGGTTCTCCCTACACTCTCCAATCTTGCTTTCTATACACATCTTGGCAGTTCAAAATCCTGCTTATAATTTTGTTTACTACCTTCCAGTTTTCACAATATCATGTCTAATTTACCAATTAATTCCACCTAGAATCTTTAACATTGTCTTTTGTTAATGTTCTAAACCCTTTACCTCTTAAAAGCACTTTTTAAAAAAGATTTTATTTATTTATTTATTCATGAAAGACAGAGAGAGAGGCAGAGGGAGAAGCAGGCTCCATGCAGGGAGCCTAATGTGGGACTCGATCCCGGGACTCCAGGATCACGCCCTGGGCTGAAGGTGACGCTAAACCACTGAGCCGCCCAGGGATCCCCTTAAAAGCATTTTTGAACATTTTTTAAGCCTGTGCTATATCCTATAATATGCCTTGAAACTTTAGGCTTTGTTGATAAATTAAGTTCTCTAGGTATTGAAATATCTTCCTTCAGCCTTCAAAGAGAAACATTTGTTTGGGCAGGTTTAGGGCTTATGGATATCAGACCATATATCTGATCTTTGTGTAAATTCTTCTCCCAAGTTCTCATTTACAAACGCTACGGGTAAGATTTAAGGTCATTCTTAGCCTCATATTTGTAAAATCTGTTATCTCCTTTATCTGCCTTTGTCTCCAGAGTATAAATATTTTATAAGTAGGTATGTGAGGGAAGGAGATGAGATTTGGGAGATTTTGCTTGTTTTATTGGTGTTTTCAGGATTGGTCAAAAGAGTAGCATGGTATCATGGGAAAAACAGGCTTTGGAATCTGGCCAATCTGAATTAGAACTTTGCCATCTAGTAGCTCTGGAAATGGAGATCCATTTCTTGCTTGGTTTGGTGGCAGATTAACAGTGTACAAAGTACCTGGTATGTAGCTAAACACATAGCTATAAGAATGGGAGCCACTATCTAGCTATGCAACCGTAGCAAGTCACTTGAGTGAGATTTCCATTCCTCAATATTTTCACACACAGAAGTGAGATAATAAAAGTACTCTTGTTCATCAAATTGTAGTGAGGTTAAACAAGTTTAATATAGTACAGTGCTTAGAACCATGCTTTTCACATGGAAAGGACTGCAGGTGTGTAAGCTTATTATCAGTACCACAATCTTTATTACTATTACTATCATTGTTAGTCATGGATCTACCCATCAATATCCATGCTAGAGTGTCAGAAAAATTTCCTAATCTCATCAAATGCTTTGCACAGAGTAGGTAATCAATAAATACCTCCTTGAATAATTCTCATTTCGATGTGGCTTATTTGACAAGGCAGAGAGTGGGTCCCTATGACAACAATCATTTACAGTTAGCCTTCTTGTTTCTCTAACCATTACACCATCAGCAACTTCTATACCTTCAGTATAACAGATCTGCTAATTTTCTGGCATGATACTTGCTACAAAAACAGCTTACAACCTTAGCCAATTTTTCAGGGTTTTCCTAACATTGCTGTTATTGCTATCTTACTCTATTTGATGCTTTATAGGGGATCTGTAATTTATTGTGAATACTTGCCCACTGCCATCTTAGGTTTAAGAGAAAAATCCATACAAAATGTTTAGCACAGAGCCTGGTACACAGTATAAGATATGTATGTATGCATGTATATTTACTAGTCTCACTATTATCACATATATTATATAAATTATCTCATTTAATCTTAAATTAATAGTCCTATGAGGATTATTTCACAGATGAAATAACTGATGTTCAGAAACAAATTGAGATCAAAAGTTAGCAAATGAGAGAAAGGATTCAAACTATGGTCTATGTTATCCCAAAACACTCTTTCCACTACATTTGGGGGGACTTCACCAATTCTCCTTGATCCTTTTCATTAAAAGTTTCAGTTTATTCCTCCTCCTTTTCAGCATTAAAGTGGGTGTGCTTTTCCATGATAAGTGTTCTCCCTAAGTTCTACTGGGGTCTCTTCAAATCCCCTTTCCTTTGGGGTAATATCCTTTAAAGCTGGGCAAGGCTAAGCAAAAGGTCCCCTGGGCTCCATCTTTCTTATAAACACCTTACATATAGGGATGCCTGGGTGGCTCAGCTCTTGAGCATCTGCCTTTGGTTCAGGGTGTGATCCTGCAGTCCTGGGATCGAGTCCCACGTCAGGCTCCCTTTGAGGAGCTTGCTTCTCTCTCTAAGTCTCTGTCTCTCTCATGAATAAATAAATAAAATCTTAAAAAACAATCAAATAAAATAAACATCCTCCATATAGCAAGTGGTTTAAAAGCCTTAAAATCAGATATAGATTCAAATCCCATCTCTACACAGACTAGCTCATATGGTCATTGTGTGTTACTCTACTTTAATCCTTACAATAACTATGAAATTAGTACTTGTATCATCCCCAACTTGTAGCTGAATAGATTAGAGCTGAGAATGGCCTCATAGTTCACCGTATGGCCATCCATCCATTGGGAGTTCCCAAATCGAGACAGTATCAGCTGTGTCTATTGGGAACCCATGCTGATTTTAGGAGAACCTGCCTCATCCTCTCTGAGCCACAGAAGTGATCAACAGATCAGGGTTACCTGTGCCCCTCTCTCCTCTGCATCCTTCCTTTCTTAACTCTTGTCCTTCCTGGTTTTGCCAGCTCATAATGGGTTTTGTTCTTTCCTTGGAAGGTTTTAATCAGAGACCAAACTGCTATTTTGATCTGCTGCAACCATGGAATACTGTTCTACTATTTTGTTGTTAGAAAGCTCAAGAGAAAACACAGCTGCATCCACAAATCTGTGTGCTTTTGTTCAAAATCTTGCAAGCTCAAGAGAAAATCATCTCTGTATCATTGTGTATTTTAAAAGATCTGAAACAACCATAGCAAACTGTTAGCATCTATTTAATCTGAGTGGTAGGCACACAGGTATCTTTTCCAATCCTGTTCTGTAAGTTTGAAATATTTCATAAATTAGGTAAAAATAACTATAAGTAGAAAAACCTATATGCTCTCACAAAGGCAAATAAAATATGGCTTTTCTTATAGAGTTACTACTTACAGAATGAAAATACTTGTGACACACTGGAAAAAAAGTAAACACGGTCAAATAATTAACCCACAATAGATTACATATTACTGTATTTCCACAAGATCTTAAAATATACACATATCTACTCCTCTGATTCAGGGTTTAATGGTCAAGGCTTTCAAGGGTCATCCTCTACAGTTAAAGGAATGGCTGTAGAATGGATAAAAAAAAAAGGCATGGGACCAAGTCTGGTGATAACCAGAGGGGCCAAATAACTAGAAGCTTCACAGAGTGGCATAAAATGAGGGATTTTAGTCTCTTTCTCTCAAACTATGAAACATGTTCATCAGCTTCCTGAAAAGGATTCTTTCTTTCAAGAGCAGACTTATGTTAACCAAGCTTACAAGATTGACAGATAAAATCAGAGTTCCAATATATTACTTTACAATGAGAAAACTTTCAGCGAGCCAGTGTAGTGATTCCCCGTAGGTAAACTGTCATTGAACAACAAATTATGTGATTAGCACAGCATGAAAAAGAGGAATTGTTGAATATTTAATGGTACCAAGCTACAATAGCCCAATGCATCCAACTCTGTATATGGGAAAGACCTGCCAATAAGAATGAAATGCTAAAAATTATCTGTTGGGCAAAACTCTCTATCATCTGGCTAGTGCCTAAATGGACACTTGCCATAGTTTGCCCTGCCTTCATAGTCATCAAAATCCTCTTTAATGGAGACTTTCTTTCATGAAATGTGACAGTGTACTCAATCTTACAGCAGGTCTTATAAGCTAAATGTCACCCACAAAATCAATTCTACCCATTATCTTTTTTAGAGTTTATAAAAGACTCCATGTATCAACTTAGTCTGAATCATAGAAAGATGAAAAGATCTTTATGAGGAGCCACCATAGTAATTCATGAAATTGTTCATCAATATATCCCAAGTTCCTAGAACAGTGCCAGTCACTTAATAGACAATAAATATTTCTAATTTAAATGAGGAACATCCTCATTAAAAATCTTAAAAAGTCATTCAGTATAAACTTAAAGCCTGAACATGTTAACTAATCATTCTCACTTGATAAAAACAATCATTCAGGACCTAGGAACTTTGTCCTACATATACTTTTCCACATTCAGCCTGAGTTACTTACAGAAAATCCCCCGAAAGCCATTTGTTACCCATCAGCCAATACACCTCTTCTATCACCAAGTATTACCATAGAAGCCCATTTTTTATTTTCCTATGTACTCTGAGTAAATAGATCAGCACCAAAATGAACTAAGCATCAATTCTTGAGGAAGAAATTTTATCTTCTTCGTATACCAAAGAGCAAACCAACCACTCTTACTACAGGACAAAATAAGTATATAAATATTACTAAAATCTGTATTTTATAGAAAAATATAGCACCTTAATACTAAAATGGGCCAAAATAAAAGAAAGTTTTTGGTGAAGTCATAAAGTTCTAGAAGACATGAATTCAACTGCCCTTAAGGTAAAACCCATCCCAGCATATGTGTACTATGTATGCTTTACTCACTGCATACTGGAACTTTTCATTATATTCACGGTCATTGGCTTTCACTGTCCGTTCCACTTCTAAAGAGAAAGAGAAATCAGGTATGAAATTAAATTTTTGACCCAAAGAAACATATAACTCATTAAACTAACATCACTTAGGTTACTTTGATTGTCGTCAAGGTTGCAAGAATTCTTTCCTTTGAAATTTGAAGGGCATTGGTTTTTTCCAGCCTAAATGTTGGAACATGTGTTGGAAAGTCCCAGAATGGAAAGCTGAAATGTGTCTCATTGTAATTCTGATGCCAGCCATAAAACAAAACATTATGTGTCTCTAATTTCTACATCTCTTTAGCTCTACAAAGACCCTTTCTCTTAGCTCTAAGCAATACCTAAAGGAGAAAGCTGCTGAAAGTCAAACACCATCCTGGGGAGGGATTTTTTTTTTTTTTTTTTTTTTTTTTTTTTTTGCTACAAAGTGAAAAAATATGAGATAGCCAAACAAAACCATCCTGAAGCGGTCAATGAGGTCACTAACCTTATGGTCAATGAGCAAAGGTGATATTTCTAAACAAGGCTTATTGAGAGAAACTGCACACCACCAGGAGACTGAGACCTGCTCTTTGCTGGAAGGGCAATTTGCCAAATATATATATATATATATATATATATATATATATATATATATATACACACACACACATATCTTCTGGAAACAAATGTAAACACCAGAACAAACAACAAAATAAAAGAACAACTCAAAGATTACGATGGCACAGAAATTAAAATTTGTAGAGGGAAAGAAAAGATAGTGCCCCAGAAACCAACAGCAGAGCATGTTTTTGTAGTAAATGTAGCAAGTTCTTGCTCCATTTTACTGAATTTAGAGTTGACAAAAGGGTAACAATGGCATAATGAAAGTTATGAGATGAAGACCAGCAAAATAATCACCAGATGTCAATGTTGAACATTCATGGCAAGTGACTTCATCATTTCACCTAGGGTTTCCTTAATCCCACAGTTCTCCACATGGTTAAGTGACAGGTGGTAAAAAGCATAGGGATAGTGGTAAAAGTCCAAGTTTGGAGAAGGCACATACAAAGGAGACTGGAGGGTGGAAAGTTAGTTGGAGTCATATAGTAGGGAATGGAGAAAGGAAGAGTAAGAGGAAAGCAAAGAGAAGAGCTGAACATAAAAATGAGAGGGAAAATATGAGGGAGATGAAGGGGATTTTATCACCACCACCATCCTCCAAAACCAGGCACAATGATTTGTACAAATTGACTACTTTTTCCCAAAAGTCCAAGAGGAATGTAAATGTTTCTACAGCCTCTTTAGTTCAAGTCTCAATATGACATTGCATTCACCTCTGAAAACTGCCTCTGACAAATGACATCCTGTCTTTGGTTATGGTTGAGTCTCTACCTTTTGTGGAATGTTTGTCTGACATCCAGCTACATGGCTTTCTTCTTTCCTATGTAATAAAGTCAGTTCTCTGTGGCTGTTCCTGTTTTCAAGGCTAGCTCACCTAATTTCTGGTAAAAACAATATTGGACTCATATCCACAGGTGATCTCATCTGAGTTGGCTTACCCCTAAATATATAACTCTGAAGTCCAGAACTCACCCGGAGGCATCCTCTTCACCAACCATCCCCTGAAGGAAACATTTCAAACCTTGGCTATAAAAGCACTATCCTTCCCTTCTTACTGGTTCCTTAACAAAGAGCAATAATATCAAAGCCCAAAATGCTATTTTGGAGGGTGAGGGGACTTAAAGCTGGATGATTTGCTTAAACATCCCTATCTCAATGCAGGCATAGTAAAACTGCTGATAGGAAAACAACATATGGTATTGGGAGGGCAAAGGTTAATCTGGCCCACCTAGCAGCCTGCTTATAATTTAAAGATTAACTTTAACTCTAAATCAAAACTTAGATATGCTAATTTATACATTAATTGCCTTTAGTTTATATCATATACATTCAGATGATAATCATTTTTAAATTTCACATTTATACTGAGCATACCAGGGATAGAATTCTATAGTTCTGCACCAAATATTACTAACTCCAAACACCAGAATCTTGACTCCTGTCCAGTGTCTTCATGTAACTGACTCCTGTCCAGTGTCTTCATGTAACTACCCTCCCCAAAAACAGAATAACCCTTTCCCAAAGTGTCCAGAAGAGTAATTTCTGTGGTAGGAAAGTTTGGATATTTTTCTGAGTGTCCACTTTGCTCTTGTCCCATGAGACTTTGTTAGAACCAGAAAGTCTTCTGTTGGCTTCTAAATCTAAATCTTTATCATCTCTCTGTACTTCCAGTAGGTATGGTCTTTCTGAACTGTGTCTATTTTTTAATATTTTATTTATTTATTCATGAGAGACACAGAGAAAGAGAGAGAGAGAGAGAGAGAGAGAGGCAGAGACACAGGCAGAGGGAGAAGCTGGCTCCAAGCAGTGAGCCCGACGTGGGACACGATCCCAGGTCTCCAGGATCACGCCCTGGGCTGAAGGTGGCACTAAATCGCTGCACCCAGGCTGCCCGGAACTGTGTCTTTATAGACAAACTCTGGCATATTTTCCATCCCTTCACTAAGCTTTGCAAAATTCTGGCTTTGGTTCTATATCTCTACAGTTTTCTGCTTTTAACCTAACTATGCTAGGTCAAGAACGGCCAGGACAGTGGGTGAGAGGATAGAAACCCCTCTTGGCAATAAGTCACATCCTATAAGAAAAGGAAGCTGAAAACAAATCTTCCATAAATGACTCCCCTAGAGAACTGCTCAAAGGTTCAATGACTTAATGCCCAATATTTCATAGGCATTGCAAGACCCTTCCAGCTGTGAGAGTATTGAAAGAAAAGTACCTGCCAGATGATTGAGGATTTACTAGGATAAGCTCACTGCTACATAATCGTTATTACTGAATTTGTGTGATTCCAAAAAGGAGTAAAGTGCTACACAAGGATGTATAAAATATAGCGAGCCAGCATATACTTTAAGTGTAGTTCAAAGAGCTTCCAGTTCAAGATAGGAAACTAAATGTGTCCTACCTCCCTTCCTACCAGGTCTCACTGAAATAACAGCAATATGTTTTTTTAAAAGAATAAAAACATAACAATGCTAGAAAACAAGAGTGGAGGCTAGCAGAGGTTCATAAATTTTTTAAATTCCCAGTGAAGCCCCAGAAAATTCCAAATTCAGTCAATACAAAGGTTGAAAATGTGTTATAGAGTGACAATCCTAGTTTATGTCTATTGTCTTGGCCAAATAACTTTTCACTCTCAAAAGTGTCCTGGCTTAGAAGATAAATTATCTGTGCACTCTAGTTTTGGAGCATCACCAGAATAATTAAAGAAAAATTTAGTTAGATGAGCCCCCCCTATACCTCTACTCTTACTTACTAAAGAGATTAGGCAACATGCCTGGGGAAGAAACCAAGAGTGAGTATTCCGATTTAAGAGTGAAGAAGCTTTTAATCTCTACATTGGCTACAGGAAAGTCAGGTCCTAATAAACCCTGCCTTTCAGAGGCAGCTGTGGGATTTGCCAAACTACAGCCTATAGACTGAATGTTTGTGGTCTCCCAAAATTTCTATGTTGGAATATTCCCAATATGATGGTATTTGAGGGCCTTAGGGAGGTGATTAGGTTATGAAGGTAGAGCCTTTATGAGTGGGATTAGTGCCCTTATAAAAGAGGCCCCAGAGAGTCCTTTGGCCCTTGCATCATGAAAGGACACAGCAAGAAGACAGCCATCTGTGGACCAGGAAGCCGCTCTCACCAGACACCAAACCCACTGACTCCTTGATCTTGGATTTCCCAATCTCCAAGATTGTTTGAGTGGTTGTTTGTAAGCCACCCAGTCTACAGTATTCTGCTTTAGTAGCCAGGACAAACTAAGACAAACAGAAAAACCTCCCTGTGAGCTGGCTACATCACCAGCCCTCCAATTTAAAAGAGAGGGCTGGCCAGAGGAAAGATCTTTACAACTGCTCTCTTGTAAACACAAACCAGCAACCTGAAGTCACCAGACATCTGAGAAAAATCAATAGCACAAAAGAGAAGGTTGCAAGAGAAAGAAATAATGCTGAAAATGGATGGGGAAAAGAACTGTCATGCTAATTAGTACCTTGAAGATATTCAAGAAGACAATGGCATCCATGAAGCAAGAACAAGCTGATAGGAACAAAGATAACAAGAAAGAGGTCCTAGAATTAAAACCATTCAACTGATAGGATAGACAGAATGAAAAATAAGATTGAAGAAAGCTCTTAAAATATATAGCAAAATGACAAAGAGGAAGAAGATATGAAAAGAACACTTAGGAGAAGGGAACATAAACAAGGATAAGTAGAAATAATCAAATAAACAGAAGAAAACTTCCCTGCATCAGAGTAAGACATAACTCTTCAAAGTGAAAAAGCCACCAAGTGCCAATCAGAATGAATAAATATAGACCACAGATCTCTATAAAATTTTGAGCTCCAAGGACAAAGACAAAATATTTTAAAATTCCAGAAGAGAAAAAAATGCTTAGCCCTAGAGATCCAAGAATTAGACTAACATGAAATTTCTCATCAGCAACAAGGATGATAGAAGACATTGAAGTGATGCCTTCTAGTTTTAAGGAAAAAGATATTTGAGCTCAGAATTCTGTACCCAGCCAAATAATCAATCAAGTGTAAAGGGGCAATAAGAACACTTTCAGACATGCAAGAGTATTTACATACAAAATCATCACCAAAATAATGACTCAAGAATGTACAACAGGGAAGTAGTTTAAATATTAAAAATAAAGTGGAGTTAAAGAAGATATAGAAGGACGATGATCAACTATAGTCAACAACAAAAATAAAACTACCTGACATGATTACCCATATACCTGTTCTAGGGGGACCACAAATTCTACAGAAAAAGGAAAAGCTTGTCTATTTCCATTTATTTCACAGCCTGTATGGCAAAAATAAACCAATTTCTCAGTAAAAGCACAATTATGTATTTGTATCTTGGCTCAAACAATAATTTCTCTAAGAAAGACTCATAAAGAAGTTATTGTTTAATACAAAGAACATAAAATGAGATTTTAAGACTGTGTTTTGTAACAATTCTAGAGATATCATTCCAAACACAATTCAGAGGGTCCAAAGTAGGGTCTCATATTCAATCTCTACTGATATGATTAAATTCAGGAATATATTTTAGGGTATTTAGATGAATAAACAGACTGCATATCCTTCCAGAAATCACCCTAATTATTTCTCTCAACTGCACTTGTGTTAAATGCTAAAAGACTGAGTGTCAGATTGAAATTCCTGAAAAATACCTGAAGAACTGCTATGCTGTATTGCTGAGTTCGGATTTTTTTTTTTAAGATTTATTTATTTATGATAGACAGAGAGAGAGGCAGAGGGAGGGAGAAGAAGGCTCCATACCGGAAGCCCGACGTGGGACTCAATCCTGGGGCTCCAGGATCACGCCCTGGGCCAAAGGCAGGTGCCAAACCGCTGATCCACCCAGGGATCCCCCTGAGTTCAGATTTTTAGGACAGAAAATCAAGCTGGTAAATAGTGTTAACATTCTTTTGTGACAGCTGAGGAGCCTCTCAAGGATATTTGCCTAAACAGGAAGCTATCCATCACTTCAGCTAGCAAGAAGAGACATTAGCAGAGGCAGAATTATCTTAGACACTTGCTTTGGACCTGGTCCAGAATATAGAAAAATAGGTATAATAAAAAATAGGTAATTAAACCCACAAAGTCCCACTTCATATGGGGTAATGGGAGTAGACTTCACTTTCCAAAGCCAGTATAATTTGATGGCTGCCTTGATCAAATAAAAGATCAATGAAGCAGTCATAGAATGCTTATCTTTGAGCCATGTGCTTCCTGTTACCTTATCTGAGATAACTAAATAAGCATACCTCATTAATTTTATGAAGTGGTCATTTATAAATCAGTTAAATGTTAGGACCCGTTTACCAAAAAGTATAACCTTACTTTCAGGATAAATGACCTGTAATCTACCCTGTCCCTCCCTGCAATAATTATCTCATCAGATAGATGACAGGTTTCAGATAACAAAACCAAATCTACTTATGTACATACATATAACTGTCTTTCCATGTGGAAGGAGGAGATGCATCAAGAACATCCAAGTGTTGGGGCACCTGGGTGGCTCAGTTAGTTAGGTGTCTGCTTTCAGCTCAGGTCAAGATCCTAGGGAGCGTTGGGCTCCCTGCTTAGTAAAGAACCTGCTTCTCCCTTTCCCTCTATCCCTCTCCTTGCTCATGCTCTCTCTCTCTCTCTCTCTCTCTCTCTCATAATAAATAGAATCTTTATAAAAACTTTTTAAAAATCCAGTGTTATCTGATCACTAAAACACAAGTTTGAAAGATGGGAGGGACATAACACAACCCTGCTGGAAATTTTTAACCTCAGTTGAGATGTTGTTCTTTGTTACCAAGACTTTTGGGACCCATAAAAATGAGTTTGATGACAGAGTATTCATACAAGAGGAGGAGGTCTGAATCTTTAAGCCAGAGGCCTGACATCTTCCTTCTACCAACTATGTGTGTGAGTACGTTTTAACTCACGACCTCTCGTCATCTGTGGTTCCTCAGAAAAATAATGCCATTTTGTGTAGCTGTTATTAAATAAGAAAATGTATGGAAAGCACTTTGCAAACAGAAAAATAACCAAAAAAAAACTATTTTCCTAAAAAAATAGCAAATAGGTGAGAAAAAGAACTGATTCAAGCTTAGTCTTATTGTTGCTTATATTATTATTTCGCAAAAGGATCTGAAGTAATTTTATGAATGTTCTTAGTGGAAACTGACAAATACCAACTGATCCTTCCCCAGGCTGTTGGGTTTTTTGTTTTTCATATTTTATTTATTTATTCATGAGATACACAGAACAAGAGGCAGAGACGTAGGGAGAAGCAGGCTCCCTGCAGGAGCCTAATGTGGGACTCAATCCCAAGACCCCAGGATCATGACCAGACTCTCAACTGCTGAGCCACCCAGGTGCCCCTTTCCCCAGATTGTTGAAGGCAACACCCAACCCCTAATCTGAGCTCTTCTTCCTCATACTACAATAAATAGGACAATATTAAGCTTCTACTTCCAGCAGGCATTTATGTCATTTTTTTCTCTTAGTTTGTCTATGAACAACTCCTAACAACTTAATATTTAAGACTAGTTAGTGAATGCAGTAGCTCTGTTAAAAGACCAAGAGTAAGGAGGAATTTTTAGGAGGATTCCATTTGACCCATAAGCGATCACAGCAACTATGAATTCCTAATTAAAGAACACAACTGTCCTTCAATTAACCCCAGAGCATTTTGTCCTTCACCAAACGTGGTTTGGGAGACAATCTTCAGGCAATTGGCTTTAGATCCCCAAAATCATGAAATGATGAAGCACCACAAAAAATTTGGGGGTTCTGTATAAAACCCTGATGACAGGAACTGGTACTTCCTCAACAAGGTTGGTCCCAATCCAAAAGTTGAAGAATGTCTCCAAACATGGAGTGTCATTTGGGGTTTAGAGTTGTTGTTGGTTTTCTGAATTGGGTCAGAAGGCTCAGAAAAATACATCCTCAAGCCAAATCAATAACTTAAGCTTTTTCCTTTCTGAATTTTCTTTCATTCTTCACAATCTGGTCTGTGTGGTTCAGAGCCAAAGTAATTCATTAAAGACATGAGGAAAGAACAATGAGTGGGGAGAGCTTTAAAGAAAAGAGTTCCCCGCCCTCCAAGATTTCCTGATTTGACTCCAAAAACACATTCTGATACAATTGAAAAATATGTGTCCTAAACCGGGGTTTCCTATTGAAACCCAGTGGTGACCTGCAGCTGCTGGGACTTATTGACATTTGAACAACAAACTAAAGAGAATCGAGGCAAAAAAGAAAAATCTTCCCACAAATTTTTTTTCATTCTTGTCCTCACAAAAGACCTTGGAAACAGAGTTAGGGTATTCAAACAAATACTAAAAGGCCTTGGGTTTGTTTTCTTCTTGGCTGAGCCAATTTGCTCATCAGGTCCAGATATTTGGAAAATTTGATTTATTGGAAACTCTATTCCTCCCATGGCTTACTATAGCTCCACAAAGAAATATAAAAATGTTTAACCAATTCATTCTTCTTCCACCATACATGAATTATATTATGTAAATTACAAGTAAAAATCAATAAAATCTTCATATAAGTCCATGGCATACTGCTTTCTGTAAGTTTAGATTCCATAACTAGAGATTTAAGAATTACTACAATATAATGATAATAACAGCAGCTACATGTACTGAGCACTAGTTAAAAACTAGATACTATATGAACTGTTTCACATACATTTCATTATTCCTCAAAACAATCCTATTAGGTACATGTTATTATTAGTTCCATTTTACAAATGAGGAGAATAAAGGCCTTGCAAGACTATGCAGTACAATCAGATTTCAAATATTGAGTTGCCTTTCTTGTAAAAGCAGCTTGGAAGAGATTCTGGGTATAAAAATATGGCAGATGGTACTGTGCAGAGTTGGCTGGGAAACTGCAAATTGCTGTGTGCCTGTATCCAGAGGTCAAGGAGAAGAAGGACACGATGCTCCAGGGTATAGTTCAAACACATACTCCCTCCCAATTAACCCTACAGTCCTGTTGCCTCTCACATCCCACTGCTTCTAGGCTTCTCTCTCCTTCCTAGAAAACTTGTCTACTCTCTTCTTAGAGGCTTTGAGCGTCCTTGCTAAGAATATTCTCCCAAATCCCTATTCCAAGCTTACTGCTTTCTTTGTACCCTTTCTCATATGGGCCCAGTGCTAGACTGTTGGTTTTTATTTCCATTATTTTACAGTTTGACTATGTATAGCAAAAAATGCATTTTATGGACTGCCAGGATTGGGATGTTTTCAGTTAAGATGAAAAATGGCTGTATCTTCCTACAGCATCCCCCTTCTAAAAGAAAAATAAAATCAGGATCTACCCCCAAGAATCACAAGAGCTTAGAAGAAGCTGGAGGACATTTAATTTTCCACTATGAGGTACATTCTGACCATCCAAGGGAAAGCAAGCCACCTGTCACCAAGTGAAAGGAAAGAACTCCAGGTAGAAAAGAAAGACACATGACAAGGAAATCTAAAGATGTTTCTTATCTGTTTGATATCTCAGGAGTTGCACAAGAAGCTGTGTTTTTCAAAGCTTACATTTGTTATTTTGAGATGAATGGGGCTCATAAATTGAATTTCTTTAGTACGTATTGGTCCCGTGCCTCATACCCCTGAATTCATGTGGCAATTAAAATCTGCTGGAGCCAATACAGTGATTTATTCCAGAAATATTTATTGAGCTCCTCTGAGCAAGGCTCTGTTATAGACAGTGAAGGAAAACCAAACAAGACTGCAACAGCCTTCAAAGGGTGAACACTCTTACAAATACCCACACAGCAAGGAAGCAGAGGAGAGGCCCAGGGAGCCATGGAAATCAGAGAAAAAGAAAGTCAGGTCCAGATAGGTGAGGAAAAGGCATCACCACCTGTCTCAAGCAGCTCTGAAAGGAATCTATGCAGCTAGATACACACTGGGAGTATGGTAGGTTGTTTTGCCAAGCACCTTATTCAAGTCATTTACTGAAAAGAAAAAGAATTTGGTAGAGGTGGTTTCCCACCTAAGATAAAATATCAACTTTTCAAGAGGACATCTCTAGTTTCTCCTCCACTGTCCCCTCTAGCAAAATCATGGACCACGTGTGAAAAGACCAAAAGAAAAATTAGGAACATCACTATATTTACCTATTAGTGAAGCATTTGGAAAACATATATTGTAAAAGAAATACAATGGAGCCAGAACTTTGGGCAAAAAAGAAATCTGCCCATTTCCCACATTCCCCTCCCACCCCACCTGTTCACACTCTGGTCCAAGTCACCCCTCCTCTCTCCTCCAGCTACTGCAATAGGCTCCCATGGGCAATCCTTGCTTCTATCTCAGCCCTATAATCTATTTTCAATAGAGGACAAGAGTGATACTTTTATAATTGTATTAGTTTCCTATTGCTGCTCTAGCAAATCACCACAAACTCAGTTGCTTAAAACAAAACAAATGTGTCATCTTATTATTCTGGAAGTCAGAAGTCTGAAAACAGAGCTCACAGGGCTAAAATCAAGATGTTTCATCAGGACTGAGTTCCTTCTAAAAGCTCTATGAGAGAATCCATTCTGTGCCTTTTCCAGCTTCTAGAAGCTGCCCACATTCCTTGGTTCATGGCCACATCATTCTGACTCCATTTCTATTGTCACATCACCTTCTCTGACTCTCCTGCTTCCTTCTTATCAGAACCCTTGGGATTACAGTGGGCCCACCTATATAATCCAGGACACTCATCCTATCCCAGCATCCTTAACCATATCTCCAAACTTTCTTTTACCATGCTTACATGGCAACCCCATATTCACAGGTTCCAAGGATTGACATGAATATCTTTGGGGGAAGGGATCATTAATATGCCTACAACAAGAATCATCTCTTTCCTCTGCTCAAAACTTCCAATGGTGCTCCCTCTCAAGAGAAAAGCAAGTTCTTACAAAGTTGTTCAGGGCCATGCTTCATCTTCACACACCTACCCCATTACAAACACCAGAAGCCCATTATGGTGAAGCTAATGAAGCTTAAGCTTCAGCTCATCTCACTTGTACTTTCATTCCAAGACCCCAGGACTAGCGCTAGAAACATGTTTACCCAGGAAATCTTACTGATCCCAACAACATGGACAGGCCTTGACAGCATTGTGCTAAGTGAAATAACTCAGATTGAGAAAGACCAATACTATCTGATCTCACTTATATAGAACCTAAACAAACAAACTTATAGAAAAAGAAATCAGACTATTTGTGGTTATGGGACAGGGTAAGGAGAGGAAGGCAAACTTACTGTTATAAGTAAATACTAGAGATATAATGTGCAACATGACGACTGTAGCTAACACTGCTATATGATGCACAGAAAAGGTGTGGACCTTAAGAGTTCCCAAAGAAAGAAAATTTTTCTCCCTTTATTCTTTTTTCTTTCTTTTTATTGTACCACACAAGAAGATGGATGTTAGCTGAATCCATTGTAATAATCATTTCACAATATAATTAAATCAAACCATCATGCTGCATGCCTTAAACTTATACAGTGATAAATCTCAATTACTTCCCAATAAAACTGGAAAAATAAAAATAATTTCCATTAAAAAACATGTGTTTGTATTTTTTCTGATTTGATTTAAAAAAATAAAATATTTTAGTCATGAAGCTAAGATCACTGTCTCTTCCACTCTAATTTCTTGGGGGAAATTGACTTTGTCTCATGTCAGATGGCACTGGGATCCAGAAAAGAGGCTGTCAAGTTGGAAATTCATTGAGTTTGTATTTATTCATGTGATATTTATGTATATTTATGTGATTCACTGTCATTTCTGTATAGAGTTAAGTCATTGGTCGTCCCCCCAGGGTAGGAATGGCTCTCAGAAATGCTACCTCCATGGGGACTCATCCAGTGTTATAACATGAAGGTACACGCCTCAAGGTCATACAGCAACATGACCATGTGCTATAGCACCTAGCCCCAGAATTATGTGGATCTTGGAGGAGATGGATTTGCAATACAGAGCCAGAAGTTAGCTTGTGCAGAATTCCCCCAGTCATCACACGTAAAATTGTATGTGAAACATTTCATTTTTTATCAACTCCTAGTTAAAACAGAATTTATCTTCTATTAGTATAAGAATTACCAAGTATTGAGTATTTCCTGTACCATATATAACAAGCATACAATAATTTTTCATGGGATTGCATAAATGATATTTATTAGAATTTCTGTACTTATAGAGCACAAACCCATTTGAGCAGTACTACACACAACAAATACATTTGTAACAGCTCAGATATGAAGGAAACGTGGAGGTTTTCCCAAAGTTAACCATTACAAATTTTTACATGACATTCTGAAGTCATGAAGCTGAAAAAAGTATTCTAAACTATCATAACTTTACGCTCCGCATCACTGGCCATCAGGGAAATACAAATCAAAACCACAATGAGATACCACCTCACACCAGTGAGAATGGGGAAAATTAACAAGACAGGAAACAAGGAATGTTGGAGAGAATGTAGAGAAAGGGGAACCCTCTTGCACTGTTGGTGGGAATGTGAACTGGTGCAGCCACTCTGGAAAACTGTGTGGAGGGAAAACTGTGTGAAGGTTCCTCAAAGAGTTAAAAATAGATCTGCCCTATGACCCAGCAATTGCACTGCTGGGGATTTACCCCAAAGATACAGATGCAGTGAAACATTGGGACACCTGCACCCCGGTGTTTATAGCAGCAATGTCCACAATAGCCAAACTGTGGAAGGAGCCTCGGTGTCCATCGAGAGATGAATGGATAAAGAAGAGGTGGTTTATGTATACAATGGGATATTACTCAGCCATTAGAAACGACAAATACCCACCATTTGCTTCGACGTGGATGGAACTAGAGGGTATCATGCTGAGTGAAATAAGTCAATCAGAGAAGCACAAACATTATATGGTCTCTTTCATTTGGGGAATATAAAAATTAGTGAAAGGGAATAAAGGGGAAAGGAGAGAAAATGAGTGGGAAATATCAGAGAGGGAGACAGTACATGAGAGACTCCTAACTCTGGGAAACGAACAAGGGATGGTGGAAAGGGAGGTGGGTGGGGGGAGGGGGTGACTGGGTGACGGGCACTGAGGGGGGCACTTGGTGGGATGAGCACTGGGTGTTATGCTATGTGTTGGCAAATTGAACTCCAATAAAAAAAGTTTAAAAATAAAAAATAAATTAAAAAAAAAACTTTATGCTAGAGGAAAAATTGAATTATCTTTCTAGTATTTCTATAGAAAATTATGTAACAGAATAATGGTCATATAAGAGGCAATCAAAAATAGGGGGACAAAAATATAGGACTAAAAGTACCATGAAGTTATGACAGGCAATGAATTAATGAAAATATTAGGTTATTTTTCTGGATTTTGTGATGTGTCTGGTATTTTCAGATTTTCAAAACTGTAGTTTATAGTGATTTATTTTCTTACTCTAAATATTTCCTATTATACTTAATTTTGTATTTTGTATTAGTTTAGGCCTCAACAAAAACTGGATCTAGCCTTGACAAACCTCCCCCTTATTCCTGCAACTCCAACCACAGTGGGTCTATTTGTTATCCCTTGAACACAGGCACACACTCATCTCAAAGCCTTCGCCCTTGCTATTCCCTTTGCTTCTTCCAGATATCTATATGGCTCCTCTCTCACTTCCTTCAAACCTTTGCTCAAGTATGTCTTTCTCAATTCAGCCTTTCCTGATTACCCTTTTCAAAACTGCAGCCCCATACCTGCTTCCTTAGCGCAGTAGCAGCACATCAGTCTCATAAAATTGTAGCCCCTCAAATGTACAAGATTATTTATTTATTCATTGATTTTGATGACTGGCTTTCTTCCTCTCCCCCCACAAAAATGTAAGCTCCATATAGACTGAAATTTTTTACTTTTTAAAATCTGTTTTGTTCACACACAGCTCTATCTGAAACCCCCGGGGCAGTGTCTGGCACATACTATATGTTCAGTAAATACTTGCAAAATGCTTAGATTTGATGGATGGATAAACTAGTAAGTAAATGAATGAATTACCAAAGTTCTTATTATCGTAAGTCAATCAACACTACCACAGTCAAACAAGATCATTCCAACCAAAATCGTTGAAATGTGATGTTTTAATTAGCTTATCCACCATACAAAAATTTACAATTCACAATAGACAATTCCTTAGTTATTAAGGTTACTTTTCTTCATAGAAAATACCATCTTGAAATTACTTCATAAGGTTTAAGATTTTATTTTGTCATTAAAAGAATCTAGATTTCAAAGTTAAGCCTAGAAATAAAAATTAGAATTCCCTTTAAATTAGGAAGTTCTGTTGGAACAATTAGAAGACACAATATTACATGAAAACAAGGTCCACCAGGGGACTATAATTCAAATAGCATTTATTAAAGCTACTCAAAATAATAACAATGGCAGCTACAATTAGAGCTTGATAAATGCCAGATACTGAATTAAATGCTCAAATACTGAATTAAAGAAGTGTTCTAAGGTGTGGGTCTATGTTAAGGGACATAAAAGCATTTTTTTAATAAATGATTATAGTTCTAGGGATGAAATTAAGGATTTTTCTTTTACAAAGCCAAAGTATGACAACTAGAATATTATACATTTGGGAATGCTAAATCACAAAGAAATGGAGAACTGGCACAAATGCATTTATAAATATGTCCTAAAGGCCAATAAGAATATATGACATACAATGTCATTCAAAGTATTTATAATTTTATTACTCACTATAAATGTCGTAGTTCAAAATTGACTTATTTTTGTGTTTGTGTCATGCTAATATTTAAACCTATTCTAGCAGAGAATAATGATTAATATATTCATTAACCATTATTTTCTTATTCAATTCACTATTCATTTGTTTATTCCTTATTCATATTCAGACACTCCTATAACTATAGAATAGTAATATTTAATGTATTTTTCTGGTCAACTAAAAAACGTTATTTAAAATGTGTTTTTAAGCTTCCCACTATAATGGAGCAACTTGTGTCAGGATCAACCCATCTGTTGAGAACTAAAAAAGCTAGATGAAATATATAAAATGTTTGAAAATATATAGAACAAAATCTGACAAAACTTAAAGGGCCAAAAACCAGCAGAGAAGAGAAAGGTATTAAAGTAAACTTAATATTCTGTACCTTTCCCTTAAGGCATTTGCTAATTCCTCAGCTTCCCAGAGATGAGAGAAGAGAATAGAGTTCAGAACCCAGAAGCACTTGGCGGGATGAACACTGGGTGTTATGTTATATGTTGGCAAATTGAATTCCAATAAAAAAAATAAAATAAAATAAAATAAAATAAAATAAAATAAAATAAAATAAAGAACCCAGCAGGGAAGAGGATCTTTGGTAACACTCTAGGTTTCCTATTGACTTCTGAAGAACTGCATTCTAGAAGAACTAACAAAAATAGAGTAGGCCTTATAATTACTAAAAATCAGCCTCATGATATCTCAGTCTGTGACTGGATCAAATAACCTGTTCCTTCTCTAACTGCATGTGAGAAGAAAAGTAAATTCTCCTCAAGGAAGATAACACTATCCACATCCCTACAATTTTTTTTATGTGCAAGGTCTAGATTTCAATAATAAATTATCAAGTATGGCAGGGAACAATATCAAACTATTGAAAACCAAGAGAAAAGTAGAAAATGGAAATCAACCTACAGATGATCTAGATATTGGAACTGTCAGACATGGACTTTAAAATAATTGTGATTAACATGTACATTAGAATGGATGACAAAATGAATAATTTCACTAAAAAAAATTATGCATAAAAGAAACAAAAAGTATAGAATTTAAAAATATAATAATGTAACTAAGCATTCAATATATGAGTTTAACAGCACAGTAGACATAGCAGCAGAAGGGAATAGTTGTAAATTAGTCATTAGAAAAATATAAAAACTGAACATGGAGGGAAGAAAAAAGTTGAAAATATCAGAAAAAAAGCATAAGCACATTAGATACATGTTAAAAGATCTATCATATGTATCATTTAGAGTCCCACAAGAGAGAACTGAGGGAATAGGGAGTAGTAAGAGTATTTGAAGATATTCTGAGAATTTTCCAACATCCAAAAGAAGTCAAGTTGAAAAAATAAGAATCTCTGTAAATTCCAAGTTAGACAAATACTAAGAAAACCATACCTAGGCCAGAATAGTAAAAAGGATGAAAGACAAAAAGAAAGCTTTTGAAATAGCCAGAAGACATATCACTTCAACAAAAGAATTCAAGAGAGTAACAAAAGAATGACAAGCCCGTCAGTTTACTTTTTAAAAGAATGAATGAAGGCCTGAATGTAATGGAATGGTACCTTTAATGTGCCAGAGAAAATACTATCAATCTGGAGTTCTATGCTCCATAGAAATGATTCATCCAATATAAATCCAAAATAAAGATTCTTTTCTCCTAATAAAAGTGACTGAATTCAGTTTTTAAAAAAATGAAAGGAAGTCTTTAGGCAGAAGGAAAATTATTCGAGAGAGAATCACAGAAATGCAAAAAAATGAAAAAAAAATGAAGTATTGTAGGTAAATCTACACAAATAATGAATATGGTGACAACAACACATGTCATTTGTTACTGCTGTCTTGTTAGTTTTAAAATATACAAAGAGTTAAATACATGATAACAATGGCACAGAGAGTAGACAAGGAAAAAAAAGAGTAACAAGTAAAGTTAAAATGCTCTAAATTCTTACATGGCTCACAAAGTAGTAAAAGTACTAAATTAAATAGATGTGTTGTAATCTTAAGAATAACCACAAAAACAATATTAAAGGAATGATAAGTAACAAGCTAACATGCTTAGAAATGGAACAATAGAAATATTGCTATGCAAAGGAAAGCAACAAAAAAGAGAAAAATAAATGTAGAATAACAAATAGCAAGATAATTTATTAATCATAAATATATCAGTAATTATATTAACCATAAATGAACTAAATATTTCATTTAAAAGCCAAAGTTTAAAAAAATAAAAAAAATAAAAGCCAAAGTTTATCAAACTATATTTTTTAAAACCACTATATGTTGCATCTTAAATTTAAGAACATTAAGGGACTCAAAGTCAAAATATAGAAAAATATATTTTTATATATAAATATATATATTGATTAATGTGAACATTAATCAAAGGAATTCTGGTATCCCTACACTAATCTCAGATGAAGTATACTTCAATATATAAGAATTACCAGAGATAAGCAGGACCATCCATAACAATAAAAGATTATGCTTCCAGGAATACATAACTCTATGTATGCATAAATCTACTATGTAACTTAAAAAAATATAAAGCAAAAACTGACAGAACTAAAAGGAGAAATAGACAAATTTAAGAATATCTTGATAAACTAAAACATGGCTGTGATAGTTAATTTTAATGTGTCAATTTGAGTGGGCCATGAGACAGCCTGGACATTTGGTCAAATAGTATTCCCTATGTGTCTGTGAGAGCATAATATGAGAGAGACCTTTAAATAATGTAGGTGGCAGAACAGATATGCTGTTGTTCCAAACTACAGAACAGAAAGTAAACTTTAAAAGGATGTGAAGTTCTAGTTAATATGTAGGAGAATTTACTGTCCAGAGAATTATCTATCTCCTAAATTACACACTTGGACATGTCAGAGTAAATATTCAAGGAAAATATTCAGCAACACTCTAGGAATAGATTGTCAAGTTGAAAGAAAATCTGAACAGGATGATTTTTGAAGACCATTCTAATTCCCAGATTTTATCATTCTGTACAACCTAAAACTATATTAATAGAATTATTAGATCAAAGCGAGTATCAATTGGAAATAAGGTATACCATTTAGGAAAGATATCACAATTGATACCGTAGATTTAAGAGTTATCTCCATGGAGATGAAAGTAGTCAAGATAGAAGAGGAACCCTCTGCAGAACACACTATACAGAGAGAAGAGTACAGACGACTGAACCAGGGGAAATTCCACTGAGATCCAGTGAAGGAGACAGGGTCACAGCAGTCTGAGAATCAAGAATTTCCCCAAGACTCATGAAGATTAAGGGAAAATAACATTCAAGGAGGGAATATTCCCCCCTCCCCACCAAATCCATAGAGAAGTGATAAAGGATGGTGTTGAGGAACAGCCCCTATAGAGAGTTTCCAGTGACCGGTGGTTTTTTAATAGCAGCCCAACCCAACCTATATCCTGAGTAACAAAACATCAGATTGCTTAAAGCCTACATAATACCTCAATGAGAGCAGCACACAATTTTGAGAAGTGTATGAGAGCCAGAAGACATCTCTTTTCTGCACTTTCTATTTGCAACTGTGCACAATGACTATGATGGCAAATTTTTAAGTATATAGTAAACACTCTGTGGAGGAAAAAAAAAAAAGACTCCTATTTCAAAGAGATTTAAGGATAGCATAAAAATCTAGAACACAAATAGGACTAAGAACACCAATGCTGCCTCTTCCTTCCTTCCCAGTTAAAAAGCTGAGGAACCAATGACTGGATAACTTGTGCCCTACAATACTTGGGATAACAGCAAAGATTTAGTGTCTGGGACACCTGGGTGGCTCAGCGGTTGGGTGCCTGCCTTCAGCTCAGGTCATGATCCCACAATCCAGGATCGAGTCCTGCATCGGGCTCCTTGTGGGGAACCTGCTTCTCCCTCTGCCTGTTGTCTCTGTCTCTGTCTCTGTCTCTCTCTGTCTCTCATGAATAAATAAAATCTTTTTTAAAAAAGATTTTGGGTCTGGAATAATTTCTATCACCTTTTAATACAGAATTTTAGAAAAGTGAAATGGAAGGGATTGGGCATTTCTCATCTCTAGTGGTACTCAATAAAATTTCCCATGTCCTTTTTCCTCTAGACACCAAAAAGTTACAAAAATGTACAGGAGGATCCATTAAAAAGTAATAACGAACTAGGGGTGGTGGAAGGGGAGGTGGACGGGGGGTGGGGGGTGACTGGGTGATGGGCACTGAGGGGGGGCATTTGACGGGATGAGCACTGGGTGTTATTCTATATGTTGGCAAATTGAACACCAATAAAAAATAAATTAATATTTAAAAAAAAAGTAATAACCCCAAAGTTGTAAGAATCCTTGTAAAACTAGCACTGTCTTTGTATGTCACTGATTGGTGGGTACTGATTATCACTTCATTCTAATGGCCTCATTTTCAGTTAAACAAGAAAATAGAGGATTTTGAAAAAATTATACATCTTTTCAAACAAATTAGTATATTAGTTGGAAACCAATTTCAAACAAAAACTAATACCTTCACAAGTATAACTGCAAAAGTACTTAAAGAACTTTTGGATTTGTTGTTGTACCATAAGGAGTAAACACAGGCAAAAATAACACTCTTTAAACACATGTATTAATAAATATACATGTTCTTTTACACACATTGAAAGGTGCCTGTGAGGGTAGGTTCCATGTTACATATCTTTTTTATCACCAATCCTTTACTGCAGGACCAAACCACTATAAGCTGATAAACACTATAAGCTCACAATAATGCCTGAGAATCGGGAATATAAATTCCAACCAAAAAAAACAACCTCCTTTGTAAGCAAAACAGATGCATTGCCTAAGGCCCATAATACTTTGTGGGACAGACAAAAATGTTTAAATTTAAATTATTTTAAAATTAGAAGAAAAAGATGAATACATAATGAATTCATAATAATAAACCCAGCCTGGATTACATTTGTCTTTATACTCACACAATTGTAAAATATACTTTTTAATGTTTTTTGGAGGAAGGGGCCAACAAAATGCCAATGAAAGTCATAATGTGACCTATTCCACACCCCATATATATACAAAGGGCTTTCCTGTGGAATAATGTGTGCTGGTTCCACAACCTCCACATTTTGGAACCAAGAACAGCCTTAGTTTTAAGAAAACCTCTAATTATTTATTTCTTTTCCTTCCTATGTTACCAAACTACATGAAATCTCAATTAAGAATTTTACACAAGAATAGTGGTCTTTATATGCTTTAAAATGATTTGTCTTGGGCCTCCCACATGAACTACATAGAAAGAGTGAATTACCAAGAATGGAAAAGTTCCAAAGAAGTTGGCTAAGGAGGAGAACCCTAAGCCCACCTTGTCCCCAGGGTTACAAACCAGGTAACACCCACATCAGTGTAAATAACCCAGAAACTACCAGAAATCTAGCAGAACAGACTCTCCGCAGCTAAATGTAGAAAAGACACACAAAAGAGGGTAAGAAGGGCAGAGAGGCAGTCAGGAGCTCAATAGACCTATGGGACTGTCCATGGAAGGGAAAAGACATCATGGGTGCAGAGACTAAAAAGAAACAGACCCTTACAACAGGTGTCCCAGGCCCAGAGAATCCCTATAACATTTGGTTTTGAAAACCAGAAGGGCATATTTTTCTCAAGAGCTTACAATCAGCAAGGCTTAACATCTGGAACTTCAAAATTCAACCTGCTCCACCCTGGGAGAGCCTGGAGAGAGGGCAATAGGGAACTGAGTCCTTACCCTAAAAGACACACCATAAGAAACATCTCCAAGGACATACAGCATAGAAGCATCAGTTTGAAAAGAAACCTGGAGTTTACGGAGGGTGACTTGTTTACTAATCTCAGAGAATGTATTGGAGAAGCAGTGATCCTTGGGAGACTTCTCAAGGAACAGAGGAGATGGTGAACATTACTTTCCTCCCCTGCCCCTCAGCCTAGACACAGAGAGCCCCCAACAAAGTCAACCCAATTTTACAATTAAGATACATACTAATTAAAAAGGCAAAAAGTAGTAACAAAGAAAAAATTTGAAAAGCAGCAAGAGAAAAGAAAACAGTTACATACAAGGGAAACTCTAAGGCCATCAGCTGATTCTTTTTGGCAGACACTTTGCAGAACAGAAGGGAGTGGGACAGGATATATTCAAAGTCATGAAAGGAAAAAAAACTGCAGCTAAGAATACTCTATCCAGCAAAACTATCATTCATAATAGAAAGAGACAGTTTCTCAGACAAACAAAAACTGCAAGAAATATTTAAGGGAACTCACTAAGTAGAAAGGAAAAACCACAAGTACAAGAAAAAGAAGTAGGAAACAAAAGCAATAAAAATAGGTACACTTCTAAAAATTAGTCAAGAGATCACAAAATTAAAAGATATAAAGTATGACATCATATACCTGAAACCTGGAAGACTGTGGAGAAGACTAAAGAATGGGTTCAAACTTAAGCAATCAACTTATTTTAGACCACTGTAGGCATAAAATGTCATATGTGACCTAATAGTAATAACCACAAAAACTAATAATATATATGCAAAAAATAAGAGAAAAGAATCCAAATATATCATTAAAGAAAGCCTGTAAACTATGAGAGAAAAGAGCAAGAGAAGAAAGGAATAGAGAAGATTTACAAAAACCACCATAAAACAACTAACAAAATGGTAATAAGTACATACATAGCAATATTTACTTTGAATGTAAATAGACTAAATGTTCCAATAAAAAAATAGGGTGACAGAATGGATAAAAAAGCAAGACCCATATATATGCCACCTACAAAAGATTCATTTCAGACCTAAAGACACATGCAGATTGAAACTAAAGGGATGGAAAAGCATTTATCATGCAAATCGAAGTAAAAAGAAAGCTGAGGTAACAATACTTATATCAGACAAAATAGACTTTAAACAAAGACTGTAAAAGAGACAAAGAAGGACACTATACAATCATAAATGGAACAGTCCAACAAGGTGTAAAAATTGTAAATATTTATGTACCCAACATGGGAGCACCCAGATACATGAAGCTACTAATAACAAACATAAAGAAAGCAATAAACAGTATTACAATAATAGGAGACTTTAACATCCCACTTACATCAATGGACAGATCTTCAAAGCAGAAAATCAACAAGGAAACAGTGGCTTTGAATGACACATTGGAACACATGGATCTAACAACAGATCTATTTATAACATTCCATCCTAAAACAATACACATTCTTGTCAAGTATGCATAGAACATTCTCCAGAATAGATCACATATTGAGCCACGAATCAAGACTCGACAAATTCAAAATGATTGCAGTCATACTATGCATCTTGTCCAACCACAACACTATGAAACTAGAACTCAACCAGAAGAAAAAAATCTGGAAAGAGAATAAATATATGGAGGCTAAATAACATGCTACAAGACAATGAATGAGTCAACCAAGAAATTAAAGAGGAGATCGAAAAATACATGGAGACAAATGACAATGAAAACACAACAGTCTAGGAAATGCTTAGATGGCTTAATTGGTGAAGCATCTGCCTTGGACTCAGGTCATGATTCCATGATCCTGGGATCAAGCCCTGCATTGGGCTCCCTGCTCATCGAGGAGTCTGCTTCTCCTTCTCCCTCTGCCTCTGCCTCTCCTCCCCACTCATGCTTGCTCACACTCTCTCATTCTCCCTTCTCTCTCAAATAAATAATCTTTAAAACATACACACACACACACACACACACACACACACACAATGGTCCAAAATTTTCGGGATACAGCAAAAGCTGTTCTAAGAGGGAAGTTTATAGCAATACAGGACTGCCTCAAGAAACAAGAAAAATCTCAAATAAAAAACATAATTCTACATCTAAAGGGGCTAGAAACAGACAGAAGGAAGTAGAAGGAAATATTAAAGATTAAAGAACAAATAAAATAGAAACCCCCCAAAAAAGAAAACATATCAATTAAACCAGGAGTTGTTTCTTTAAAAAGATCAACAAAATTTGTAAACCTTTAGCCAAACTCATAAAAAAAAACTTCAAGCAAAATCAGAAATGAAAAAGAAATAACAACACCACAGAAATAAAAAGGATTATAAGAGAATATTATAAAAAAATTACAGTCCAACAAACTGGACAACTTAAAAGAAGTGGATACATTCCTAGAAACATGTAATCTCTCAAAACTGAATCAGTAAGAGATAGAAAATTTGAACAGAACAATTACCAACAAGGAAATTGCATACATAATCAAAAACTACCAACAAACAAAAGTCCAGGACCAGATGGCTTCACAGGTGAATGCTACCAAACATTTATTTTTTTAAGATTTATTTATTTATTTGAGAGAGAAAGAATGAGCAGGGGGAGGGGCAGAGAGAGAGAGAGAGAGAGACTCCCCACTGAGTGCAGAGTCCAACTCAGGGTTCATTCCCACAACCCGGACACCATGACCCAAGCTGAAATCAAGAGGCAGACACTTAACCAACTAAACCACTCAGGTGCCCCTATCAAATATTTAAAAAGAAGTAAGTACCTATTATTCTCAACTGTTCCATAAAAGAGAAAGGGAAGGAAAGCTTCCAAATTCCTTCTATGAGGCCAGCATTACACTGATACCAAAACCATAAAGGCACTACAAAAAAAGAGAACTTATCTCTGATGAACCAATATTCTGATGAACACAGATGTAAAAATCATCAAGATATAGCAAACCAAATCTAACAATACATTATAAAAAAAAATCATTCACCATGATCAAGTGGGATTTATTCCCAGGATGCAAGGGTGATTCAATATTTGCAAATCAATCAACATAACACATCAAATCAATAAGAGAAAGAAAAACCATATGATCTTTTCAGTACATGCAGAAAAAGCATTTGACAAAGTACACCACCACACATGATAAAAACTTTCAAGTAGTTTTAGAGGAAATATACTTCAACATAATAAAGGCCATTTATGAAAAAGCCACAGCTAACATCATACTCAATGGAGAAAAACTAAGAACTTTTGCTCTAATATCAGGAATAAGACAAGAAAATCCACTCTCACCACTTTTATTCAACATAGTACTGCAAGTCCTACCCACAGCAGTCAGACAACAAAGAAATAAAAGTCATCCAAATTGGTAAGAAAGAAGTAAAACTTTCACTATTTGCAGATGACACAATACTATATGTATCAAACCCTAAAGATTCTACAAAAGAAACTACTAAAACTGATAAATGAATTCACTAAAGTCACAGGATCCAAAATTAACATACAGATATCCATTACATTTCTATTCACTAGCAGAAAGAGAAATTAAGAAAACAGTCCCATTTATAATTGCATCAAAAATAATAAAATACCTAGGAATAAACCTAACCAAGGAGATGAAAGACCTGTACTCTGAAAACTAAAATGTTCATGACAGAAATTGAAGACAATACAAACAAATGAAAAGATATTCTATGCTCATATATCAGAAGAACAAATATTATTAAAATATCCATACTATCCAGAGCAACCTACATATTTAATGCACTACCTATCAAAATGCCAAGAACATTTTCCACAGAACTAGAACAAATAATCTTGAAATTTGTACTGAAAGATCTCAAGTCGCCAAAGCAATCTTGAAAAGAGAACAAAACTGGAGGTATCACAACCTCAGATCTCAAGATGTACCACAAAGCTATAATAATCAAAAGAGTATGGTACCAGCACTAAAAATAGACACATATATCAACAGAACAGAAAACCCAGAAAGAAATAAACCAACAATTATATGGTCAGTTAGTCATTGACAAAGTAGGAAATGGTGTTGGGAAGGGCACTGAGGAGGGCACATGATGAGATGAGCACTGGGTGTTATACTATATGTTGGCAAATTGAGTTTAAATAAAATATTTTTTTAAATAAAATACAAAAAAAAAAGGGCAGCCCCGGTGGCGCAGTGGTTTAGCGCCGCCTGCAGCCCAGGGCGTATCCTGGAGACCCTCGATCGAGTCCCATGTCAGGCTCTCTGCGTGGAGCCTGTTTCTCCCTCTGCCTGTATCTCTGCCTCTGTGTGTGTGTGTGTGTGTGTGTGTGTGTGTGTGTGTGTGTGTGTCTATGAATAAATAAATAAAATCTTTAAAAAAAATAAAATAAAATACAAAAAAAAATGATGTTGGGAAAACTGGACAGTGACATGCAAAAAATGAAACTGAATCAGTTTCTCACACCATGCACTCATGAAAGGAACCTCAAAATGGATCAAGGACCTAATTGTGAGACCTAAAAACATAAAAATCTAGAAGAGAACACAGGCAGTAATTTCTAGGACATTACCTGGAGTAATATTTTCCTAGATATGTCTCCTGAGGCAAGGGAAACAAAAGCAAAAATAAACTACTGGGACTATATCAAAATAAAAAGCTTCTGCACAGCAAAGGAAACAATCAACAAAACTAAAATACAGCTTACTGAGTGGGAGAAGATATTCGTAAATGATATATCCAATAAAGGATTAGTATGTAAACATATAAATAATTTATACAGTTGAACTTATACAGTTCAACACAAAAACACAAATAATTCAATTTGAAAATGGACAGAATACAAGAACAAACATTTCTCCAAGGGAAGACGTACAGATAGTCAACAGACACATGAAAAGATGATCATCACTGATCATCAGGGAAATTCAAATCAAAACTACAATGACCTATCACCTCATACCTGTAAGAATAGCTAAAATCAAAAACACAAGAAAAAACTATTGTTGGTGAGGATGTGGAGAAAAAGGAACCCTCTTGTAGTGTTGATAGGAATGCAAACTGGTACAGCCACTAAAGAAAACAGTACAGAGGTTCTTCAAAAAATTAAAAATAGAATTATCATATGATCCATTAGTTCCACTACTGGCATTTTAACTAAAGAATACAAAAACACTAATTTGAAGGGTTACATGCACCCCTTTGTTTATTGCAGCATTATTTACAATAGCCAAACTATGGAGGCAGCCCAGTGTCCTTTGGTAGATGACTGAATAAAGAAGTGGTATATATATTATTACACCATAAAAAAGAATGAACTCCTGCCTTTTGCAGTGATGTGGACAGAGCCAGAAGGTATAATGCTAAGTAAAATAAATCAGTCAGAGAAAGACAAATACCTAATGATTTCAGTCATATAGGGAATTTAAGAAATAAATTTAAATGAACAAAGAAAAAAAGAGACAAACCAAAAGTAGACTCTTAACTATAAAGAACAAACCAACAGTTTGTTCACCCACCAGACGGCAGGGGTGGAGGATGGGTGAAACAGATAAAGGAAATTAAGAGTACACTTATGATGAGCACGGAGTAATATGCAGAATTGAATCATTATATTTTACACCTGAAACTAAAGCAGTGTATGTTAACTCTACTGGAATTAAATTTTTTAAAAAGAACAAATAGATTATAATCATAATGTTTGAAATTTGAGTCAATTAGCTGGGACTTTTTACATCTTAAAGAATGTGAGACTTATATGAATATGGTTATAATAAAGAATATATGAGAGAGAATTATTTTTTACCCACAACATCATGTTTGGCTTGTTATATTTTCATATACATCATCTGTAGCCCAAGCTTCCTGATGATGTTGTGGAAGTTTATATAAGTGCACTTCTGTTGCAGATATTCAACATCTCATTGGGATTAAAATATCACTTCTTCATGAGTTTTCCCATGACAACCCCAGGCTGACTAGAAGGTCTCTAATCTGTGCTCCTCTATCAAATATACCAGTTGTAGTAATATTTAGCAAACTATTTTTAAATTATCGTTGCTACTGTAAACTTAACAATTGTGTGACAATACATGCATTTTATCAAACTGTAAAAATCTTGAAATCAAGAAAGGTTAGCACTTCCTAGCATATCACACAGGCTCAAAATATTTGTTGACTGCCTGCATAGCAAATGAATAGGTTATAATAGCTCTCCAGTCTATGACCAAATCTATAGGAACTGATGTAAGCCAAAGATGTATCATCCCCAATCATGATGATGCTAATGATGGTGTCAGCTTTCTCTGAAAATCTGTCCCAAAGCAGATATAGAATCAGATACGTGGCCAAAACATTTGGTCTCATTACATCACAATGACTATTGGTCTGTAAAATGAAATTATGTGTAAGGAAGATCAGAAAGTTACATTCCTCATACAAACAATGTCAATTAACTAATTGCCCATTAAAAATAAAACATTATCTCTATGATATTCGTGCCAAGAATGTCTAATCCAAATCTATTTGGGTGTTGTAATGGTCTTTTCCAAAATTCTATATAATGAAAAACTGTTGTAAACTTAAAAGAGAATAAAGGGATTACAAGCCAAACACAATGTGTGAACATCTATTAGGTACCGTACCAAAAATAAAAACCAGCTCTGAGAGATAAGATGTTTTATGGACAAATGGAGACACTGAAAAATGGAATCTATGTTATTTACCAATGTTATATTTCTTGGGTGTATTGACAATATTGCAGTAATACAGGACAATATCCTTGTTCCTAGAAAATTCCTCCAGGGATATAGTATCCATGAATCAACCAGTGTAACATACCACATTATGAAGGAAGCAAAATGAAGGATAAAAATCATATGATCATATCAACAAATGTAGAAAAAGCATTTAACAAAACTTAACACTCATTCATGATAAAAAATATCAGCAAAGTGGGTTCAGAGGGCACATATCTCAATGTAATAAAGGCCATGTATAACAAACCCACAACTAACATCATTCTCAGTGATGAGAAGCTGAAAATGTTTCCTCTAAAATCGGGAGCAAGGCAAGGATGTCCACCCTTGCCACTTTTATTCAACATAGTACTGGAAGTCCTAGCCATAGTAATCAAATAAGAGAAAGAAATTAAAGGCACCCAAATTGGTAAAGCAGAAGTAAAATTGCAGTACTATTTGCAGATGACAATAAACAACTGAGACTATATCAGACTGAAAGACTTTTGCTCAGTGAAGAAAACCATCAATAAAATGAAAAGACAGGGATATATGGGTGGCACAGTCAGTTAGGAGTCTGACTCTAGGTTTCAGTTTAGGTCATGATCTCAGAGTTGTGACATTGAGCCCCACATTGGCTCCACACTCAGTGTGGAATCTGCTAAAGTTTTTCTCCCCCTCTCCCTCTACACCCCCTAACCCACTCACTCTAAAATAAATTTTAAAATCTTTTTTAAAAAAGACTACTGAGTTGGAGAAGATATTTGTAAATGATATATCTGGTAAGGAGTTAGTATAAAGAATTCATACAATTCAAGATAAAAAAATTGGACTTAAAATGGGTAGAGAATCTGAATAGACATTTTTCCAAAGAAAACATACAGATGGCCAACAGATGCATGACAAGATGCTCAACATCGCTGAGCATCAAGGAAATGCAAATCAAAAACCACAATGAGATATCACCTTACAACTGTCAGAACAGCTATAATCAAAATGACAAAAACTGTTGGTGAGGATATGGAGAAACCAGAATGCTCATGCACTGTTTCTGGAAAGGTAAATTGGTATAACTGCTATGAAAAACAGTATAGAGGTTTCTTAAAAGATTAAAAATAAAAATACCATATAATCCAGCAATTCCACCTCTGGTTATTTACCCCAATAAAACAAAAACCCTAATTCAAAAAATATATGCACTCATGTTTTATTGCAATATTATTCATAACAGCCAAAGTGGAAGCAATCTAAGTGTTCACCAATAGATGAATGGATGAAGATATGCCAGACACACACACACACAAACACCCAGAGAAATACTATTTAGCCATTCGAAAGAATGAAATTTTATCATTTGTGACAACATGAGTGGGCCTACAAGGTATTAAGTTTAGTGGAATAAATCAGAAAGAGAAAGACAAATACCATATGATTTTACTTATATGTGGAATTTAAAAAACAAATGAATAAAGCAAAATAGAAACAGACTCATAAATACAGAGAACAAAACTGGTGATTACCATAAGGAAGAAAGGATGAGGAGATGGGTGAAGAGGATTAAAAAGTACAAACTTCCAGCTATAAAATAGGTCACAAGAATATAAAGTATTGCATAGGGATTATAATAAATAATGTAATAACTTTGCATGATGACAGATGGTAACTATACTTATAATGAGCATTTCATAATGTATATAAATATCAAATCACTATGTTGCACAACTGATACTAATACAATATTGTATGTCAACTATACTTCAATTAAAAATAGATAATTTTTTAAAGGGAACAAGGGAACTTTCTGGGGTGGTAGAAATTTTCTGTATCTTGTTTTGGGCTGGTAACTAGAAAGATGTAGACAACTGTCAAAATTCATCAAACTGAACACTTAAGATTTATGTAGGTTTTTTGTATATAAACTTACCTCCACAAAATAAAATGGAGCAAAATTTTTTAAAGTAAATTAAAAATTAAGTCATATTCACTCTGTGTCATCTAAAGAGCTCAATACTTACCAAGTGATTTCTTTTTACTGCAGAACATTATTTCATCTAGTTATGTTTCAGCAGGTTTCAACAGTTGGCCTATTAAAAAACAAGAAAAGTACACAACATTAGTATTTGAAAAGTGCTCATTAACCATAAATTTCCACCTTTTAACTTTCTTCCTAGTCAAATATAGATTACTTGGAATCATTGGCACAATAATGAATTGTGAATGAATTAAATGAATAAATCTAGTTAAGAATAGTTAAGAATAATTCTACCCAAAAGTAGTCTATTTGTATCACATGCTATATGAAACAACATAAGGTAAGTCCAAATGTGCCATTCTGAGCCAAATTTTCTAATTTATCCCAAACTCTTTGAATCAGAATATATCAGGGGTGAAGCTACAGCATCTCCTTTTTATTCAAGTATCATTAGATGATTCCTTCTCAAAGCTAGCACTGGGACCACTGCTAAATTACAGGAGCTACATGTGAGAGGAAATTATTGGCTGGCCCAGCTCGTAGTTCAAAATTTTTCTCAATTCATTCTGTGTATAGTCTTCTCCAGGTAGTTGCCCAAAAAGCCAGAATGTTATTATTACCTTTCAATTTTTCCCTACATGTGGTCTAATTGTGGTAAACTCTATTAAAAGATTTAGAATGAATGAAGTAAGGGGCAAACAAATTATTTCAATCATTTATAACCTGACAGACTGTAGAAATGAACTCAGGAACCTTTGCAAACATATGACAGGGTGGGCAGGGGTATTGGACACATTCTCTTTCAGTTTGAAAGAGAGATGACTTATCTGCTTCCTGCTCAAAGAAGTGGTGTGCCAGGATGCCATATAAAGAAGTTGCTCATACAGAGACCAGAGGAGAGGAACTGTCACTGCTTATAGTTTAGTAATTACAAGAAAGAAGGATGCTGAGAAAATTCATCAACAGCCACTGCTCCACTATGAATCTCTCAGAGACTAAAAAGCCTGAAACCAAGAATTCTCCTTCTTATGGCCCCAGATCAAAGAGTTCCCTTCTGCCACCTCCAGGAAAAGCAGTAACCTTCTGAGGGCACAGCTACTCCTGGATATGCTTGACAAACAGGACCACTGACACTTTGTGAGACCTACTGCTTTTTTAGGGACTGATTACTAAAAATGATGAATCTGGGGCACCTGGGTGGCAAAGTGGTTGAGCATCTGCCTTTGGCTCAGGTCATGATCCCAGGGTCCTGGGATTGAGTCCCACATCAAGTTCCCCGTGGGGTGCCTGCTTCTCCCTCTGCCTATGTCTCTGCCTCTCTCTCTGTGTCTCTCATGAATAAATAAATAAAATCCTTAAAATTTTTAAAATAAAAAAATTAAAAATAAAAATAAAAATGATCAATCTATGCAAGAAAATTCAGCTGCCAGATACTGCTGAAAGCAGGGATAAGTCATTAAATATTAAACATAATCCATCACTAATTCTTCTGTTTCTCCCCCAATACCTTCTACCAACTGTGCTGCCCAAGATGAGCCCCTCCCACCACAGCCCCAGGCATCTGGCTGCCTCTAAGAATGTCTGCTGATCAGTGATTGTTTTTCCCTACCATTGCTCATAATAAGTTTCCCTGCTTCAATTTTAGCTACCTATAGACCAGGGTCCACACTGAAGCAGAGTCATCTTTATAAAAGGTAAATGGCGTCCTGTCACACCCTTGATGAAAACCCTCCAATAACTTCCCATTGGCAAAAAAAAAAAAAAAGAAAGAAAGAAAGAAAGAAAGAAAGAAAGAAAGAAAGAAAGAGAAAGAAAGAAAGAAGAAAGAAAGAAAGAAAGAAAGAAAGAAAGAAAGAAAGAAAGAAAGAAAGAAAGAAAGAAAAAGATCAAACTCTAGTATGACTCCTTGGGCTCTCTACAACCTGGTCTTTGTAGCCTGATTTCCCATTACTCTCCTCACTGTCCCCATTCTCATTGCACCACCTCATGTCTATACTCCAGAAATACTCAGGTCAGCTTCTTTCCATCTGGGAGCCCAGCACATGCTCTTCCTTCTGCCTAACCCCATCCAACCCTTAACCTAACTCCTACTTTTATTTACAATATTAATTCATACATCACTTCCTCTACAAAGCCACTCTGATCCCCCAAATCAGGGACTGGGGCAACTGTATGTGCTCTCATATAATCCAGAACCTCCACTGCAGAGCCCCTATCATTCTAGAAATATTTGCCTATTACATTATATTGGCTGTTTTCTTATTAGTCTACAAACTCCAGTAGGGTAGGGACTTTATCTGTCTAGTCCATGGCTATATCTCCAGTATCTAATGCATACCGGCATATAGTAATGATCAATAAATATTTGCTAAATGAAGGAATGGATGAGGTCTTTAATTTATATTAGGAATGGACCAGGGGCTTTCAGACATTAAAAGGCACATCCTTTTTTAATATTTTTGGATTGAAGTATCACTAAAGATTTATTTACTTGGGGGGGGGGGATGCAGAGGGAGAGAATCTTCAAGCAGACTCCCCACTGAGTGTGGAGCCCAATGTGGGGCTCAATCCCACAGCACCAATATCATGACCTGAGCCTAAACCAGAGTAGGACACTCAACTGACTGAGCCACCCAGGCATGTCTGTATTGTAGTATAATTAATATACAATGTTGTATTAGTTTCAGGTGTACCACATATAGACTTGACAATTCCATACACTACTCCATGCTTACCACAATAAGTGTAAAGATGCTTCCCTTCTAGCAACTATCCCTTCCCAGAACCTGAACCTACATGCCAGAATGTCTTAGATTTTCCCACACTGGGGGCCACCATGTGTTTCTCATCTACCCCTCCTTCTGGCCAGTCCCCATCCTCTTTCATACCCCCATCTCCAGCATAGGAAAAACTTCAAAGATGAACATTTACTTAGCAATAGGAAGAGTATTGTAGACAAACAGAAAGAAAAGAGAAATTTGAAAAGCTTAGAGGAGAACAAAAGGAGGCACTGTAGCTATTTAAAAAAAAAAAAAAAAAGCACTGAGAGGAATTTTTTTTTTTTTTAAAGGAAAGCCTTCCTGCAAGAAATAACATGGATAGGATAGGGGTGCCTGGGTGGCTCAGTCAGCTAAAGTCCGCCTTAGGCTCAGGTCAAGGTCACAGGATCCTGGGATAGAGGCCTGCATGAGCCTCCCTGCTCAGCAGGGAGCCTGCTTCTCCCTCTGCCACTGCCTCTACCCCTCCCTGTGCTTGTGCTCACTTGCCTGTGCACTCTCTCTCTTTCTCTCTCTCAAAGAAATCTTTTTAAAAATATAAAAAATAAAAGAAATAAAAAAGAAATAATATGGATAAAAGTGTTTTCATCCAAGAACTATCTTTGTTCTAAAAAGTAGTCACAACAGATACAAAATGGGGAGGAGAAGGATGAATGGATTCTGTGACAATGACATCTGGATCTGCTGGCCCCATCTGGCCAGATTAATAGACATAAGGCTCATCCGCAAGGTCTAAGCCAATTTGTTAGGGCTTTAAAATACTCTCCTGAGACTAAGTCAACATGTTGTGTTTTCATGGGCTCAGAGTCCCGGGAGCAGGTGAAAGGAAGAATAATTTTTTAAACAAGAGGGCAAAAGGGACTCTATACCCTGACAGGTGGCAATTAGAATGCAGGCAGGAGAAAGAAATTCAATCTCTCAGGAACTTAATAAGAGTACTGGCCACTAGCCAACTTATTCTTTCTTCTTTGCCACATTGCTCTGAAGGATTAGTCCTAACAGATGACCAGTTCAAAAGATGAATATATAAATGTAACCAAAACATATATATCCATGATGTCATCACTTCCCTCTCTTAACTTAGATACTTCTGCAAGTACTTCTCGTTTTAACAACCCCTAACCAAACAAACATAAAGCAATACCATATCCTTCCTAAAACTACCTTTAAGCCATACCGCTATTTCATGCTTTTAATTTCTCTGAAACCACTTTCCAAAATGTCTTTAAAATCATTTGTTTTAAAGATACTGAACAAATGCATTTTGTGAACTTTAGCTATTTTATCCTCTGTAGAAAATATTCCCCACTTTATAATTAATCCAGAGTGATAATATAATCACAATTGTATAAATTAGTATTTCTACAAGATTTGTGAAAGGTATTTCTTATTTAATGATCCTATTCAAATGTGTTCACTCCCTGAGACATAAAGTTACAACAAAAAATTAAGAATTAACCCTCAGGCCCATGTTTCTCCAATCCAATATTTTCCTTGTAACAGCAGCAATTCCAGGCATAATTAACAGAGGATTAATAAAATGTAGCAGATTCTAGTTTAGTTTTGAGGAAGTGAAATTCAGTGCCTTCATTCCTGGATGTTTATCAACTCACCAAAATACCCCTAGCTGACACTAATCCTAAAAGATGTCAGAGTAAAGAAAAACCCATCTTTTTCTTAAGATTTTATTTTTTATTTATTAATGAGAGAGAGAGAGGCGTAGAGACACAGGCAGAGGGAGAAGCAGGCTCCCTGCAAGGAGCCCGATGTGGGACTTGATTCCGGGCTCCTCAGGATCATGCCCTGGGCTGAAGGCAGCGCTAAACCGTTGAGCCACCCAGGCCGCCCGGAAAATCCATCTTTTGTTGAACTTTCAGACCAGTTAAGGTCTAAGGAAATAGAATAGACAAATGAGGTGGGAGAAAAGGTTTGCTAATATGAAATCTAGCTCTAGAAGTAGGAATTTAGGATTCTGAATTTCAACCATTTCCAAGTGCTGAGGCTAAATGTATCTATCTGAATATATTCCCTATTTTTTAATATCACCCCAAAGTAGAGGAAACAGAAAAAGGAAAGGTGCTGATAAGTCTTATTTAATTCCTGTTTCATCTTATGCAAGGGATTAAAATGGTTTCATTGTGTGAAAGTCATAGGGGGGTTTTACAAGAAAGGGAGGTATGGGAAAAGAGGAAGACTGAGAAAGGAGCAGCTAAGTAACTAAGGGCTTTTATGTATATTAATTCATTTTTAAAGGCAATGAGTAGAGTTTTTTGAAAAGATTGAAAATTATGCTTCCATAAGAATTTTTTTTTACATTTCCAGTTCAGGTTTTGAATCTTGCTTACAGAAAATAATTTTTCTAATGGAAAAAAATGATATGGTCAAAGGAAGACTCTAGTTTGTTCAGGGAAAATAAGGAGCTGGTTTCAGACACCTTGAGACTGAGGGTAATAGCAAGACCTCCAAGTTAGAAATCCTACTTAAGCAGCTCTGTGTGGAATATGAAGAAGAGAACATAACATTCTGTCCATATGATTCCACAAGATCTCTACTTATAGTGAAAATGGGTACACCTGAGTACAGGTGACTCAACATTTTAAACAAAGGATTAAAATGGAGATTTCCTTTAATAATCTGAGATCATTCAACAATCAAGTTATTATTGTTAATTCCCCCTGCTCCAATTCCACGATCACCAAGCAACCTGCTGATAATAACTTGCTTTCCCACAGAAGTCTATGGGGAAAGACTGCACTAGTCACGCATGCCAAAGTGAACATTCTCGTCCTCCTGACAGTTATATTACACATTTTAAATTAATAAATTGCCATTCTTATTTTATATTACCAGTCTCCTGAGCTAATATTATTAGTCTAACTCAGAAAGATAAATCTGGTTTTGGTATGCTGTTGAATTACAATCCAAAATCCAAAGGACAAACAACCCATTCTAGATGTAGTAAATTCACCAAGAGGCCTCCAAGGGAACAGCCAGCCCAATGACCTGCTCAAGGAGTAGGAGGAAGTGGTGGTTGGAGGCTTGTCCTTTGGAGTCAAACACGCTAACCTTGGGTTCCTAGTTTTTCCACCATATACTAATTCATTACAGAATCCAGGGCAAATAAACTCAAATTGGATGGGTTGCTGGGGTTGGGGCCACATGATGTAAAGGCTCATTGGATATTAGTTATCTTGAGGGTAGCCTTCTGAAATTTCTTTGTCAAAGTATCAACATAAACATTAGGATGAAATGAGAACAGTGAGTCTAACTTCATAACAAGACATTCTACAATAAAACAAAAGAGATAAGTGTAAATGGGTAATAAAACTTTAAAGAGGACATGTGTTTGAGGGGGGCACAGTCCTGGGAATAAACTGAGAGGAGGGGAAACAATGGAAAGAGAAAGATTAAAAATGCAAGGTAGAGTGACAGAAAGGCAAAGGAATTGAAGGAGATCAGAAAAGAAAGGCATAAGGAAGGAGCCAAGGCAGTTGAGGAAAAGACAGGAGCAATGGAAGCCAGGAGAGCAACATGGGACAGATTCTTGGCAGCTTCTCCTTACTTACCCAGAGTGTTGCCCAGGTGAGCCTATCCCTGCCTGTCTTCAAAACAGAGTCCAGGGAGGAACAAAAGTGCCCTCCCTGGGTCGGCAGGGGTGGGGGGAGATCCTCTACTTCCTTTGAGCAAGGGATTCTCTCCAGTTCTCAGGACTCAGGGACAAGATGAGCCAAAGGAGAAAGGACTCACACAGCTTCAATAAGCCCAACCCTAGACCTCATCCCTTGTGAGGACCTCCCAACCTCTTCTTCCTCTGTTCTCCTCTCTCTGTTCTGGTCTGCTTTTCTTCTTCTTTGGAAACACTGCACTATATAGGAGACACTTTTAGGATAATAGAATTCCCATCGCAGCTCAGCTACTTTGTATCTTGTGTTATTTTGGTCATTTCCCTTTCCTAAGGCTCAGTCATTGAATCTGTAAAATAGAGACAATAATGCCTTCCTCCTAGAGTTGCTGTGAGGTTAAATACACACATTATATATGGTTATATATATATATATATATATATCACAAATATTATATATTTTATATATATATATATGTCACTCCATAAAAATGTGTTTCCTTCTCTCCTCCCATTTGTTTTTTCTTCTTCTATTCCCTCCCTTCCCCCCCCTTTTAATCTCCCAATTTCCCTTCCCTGTTTTCTTAACTTTCCTTCATGTTTTTCAACCAGGCACTTGCTTTCCAATCCAACTCACCTTGTCTCTGAGGACTAACCCAACCAAGAATGGAAGGGAGGGGGACTGACCAGGAGGCCAGCATCAGGGTGGGCATAGGTAAATCTTGAAACGCCTGCCTGCCTGAGCAATAGTAGCGTCTGAGGATGGGAAGCTGGGAGGGCAGGATCAGGGAACCAGCAACCCCTTCTCTCCTCCTGCTGTCTTCCATCTTCTCTGGTCCTACCTTTTCCCTTTCCTTCCTCTGGCTCCAGGTTTCCAAAGGCAAAAAAGCAAAGCCTCACCTTTGGACAAGGTGACTTTGTGTTCATATCTGCCTTCCAGCCCAAGAATATTCCCTGGGGTCCTCAGTGCCAGGGCCCTGAGGGATGGAGGAGATGAGGCTGAAACACAGCAGAGAGACCCAGGAAAGGAAGATCCTAGTACAGCAGGGATATCTCAGCCTTAGGAGGAATGACTGAGCTTCTGTCCTACACTTGTACAGCTTTGAATGTGATGTGTGGGTGGGAGATATAGATAATGTTTTAATCATATTTAGTGTCAGTGACAGCTGCCAACAGCCATAGCACTTGTCAATTGTCCATAAGGGACAAAAGTAGAAGTGAACACAATTTAAGCCTGTGTGTGTAATTGTCCAAATTTATAAATTGCTTAGCAATTATATCTAATTACCATTCCCTACCAATAAATTATTCCATTTCCCATATAAGATACATTAGATTGATTTTGTTTTGAGTTGTTATGTCAAAACTGTAGTCTGTTTATATTCTGTTAGGCATGCAGCTGTTACCAGCCACAAGATTCTGAAGTGGTAAGAATCCTTCCTGCCTCCTTTTCTCCTCCTGCTTATCCCCTGCTCACTTTTATCCTTTCTCTCTTCATTTATTTTTCTCTTTCTTTCCTAGATCTTGCTGCCTCTCTAGTGCACTTTTGCCCTTCTCATGCTCCCTTTCTCTCCCAAACAAGCCTTCCTCACTGGCTGAGTCATCTTCCTTCCCCTCTCACTTCCCTGTTCCTCCACCATTTTGTGAGTCAGACAGCTGGGCTTGGTCCTGCCAGCTCCATAACCTCTGGCAACTCCCCTCTCTTCTAAGCCCTGGTTTTCTCATCTGTAAACAGGGACAATTAGAGTAACTCAAAGGAGCATGAAGCATGCTCACAAAGAAATTAGCACAGTGCCTCCTACTATAAAGTTAAGACTCAAGAAAGGAAAGCTATTTTTTCTTAAATGTATGTTTAACTCTCCACAAGTAGAAAACCTCCTGTCCAATTTGAGAGTCATCCCTACTGATGCTCAATCAAACTCTTATTGGGTAACTATTCTGTTTAAGATTTTATTTATTTGTTTGTTTGAGAGAGAGAGAATGTGAGTGGCAGGGGGAGAGGGCTGGGTGGTATAGAGAATCTCAAGCAGACTCCAAGTACTGAGTGCAGAGCCCAATGCAAGGCTCAATTTCATGACCCCGAGATCGTGACCTGAGACAAAACCAAGACTCAGACTCTTAACTGACTAAAGTCACCCAAGTGCCCCAATTGGGTGCCTATTCTATGTCAAACCTGGGCTAGATAGAGAGAGGCAAGTATCATTAGGTCCTACCTCGGTCTTTCAAAAGCCTGTAGTCTGGGAAAGATAAAAACAAATGCATGGGGACAGCCCGGGTGGCTCAGTGGTTTAGTGCTGCCTTCAGCCCAGTGTGTGATCCTGGAGTCCCGGGATCGAGTCCCATGTCAGGCTCCCTCCATGGAGCCTGCTTCTCCCTCTGCCTGTGTCTCTGCCTCTCTGTCTCTCTCTCATAAATAAATAAAATCTTTAAAAAAATACATGGATCATTTGAATGGCTATCGTGGAAACAAGGATTAAGCACCATGGAGTCAGAGGGAAGAGAGTCACCAAGCCTGCTTTGCAGAGCCATCTAAGAGGTCATAGATAGTGATTCTGAGTTGAATCCTTCTGAAAAGGAAAGAAGCGTTTGCCTGTAAAATGAGGTAAGGACAGACAAAAGGAACAGCTTGTGGAAATATCAAGTACTGTGAAAGAGAAGGGAAGGTTTGAGGAGCAGTGACAGTCATGGCAAGGTAGATTACAGATGGATTTTGGAAGAACTGATCATGTTCATCATTGTTGTCATCATCATCATTACCATTCCCTGGGTACTTGGCCTTGTCCTAAGTACTTGACATGTATCATCTCATTTAATCCTCACCAAAACTCTATAAGTGAGGACTGTCATTATCCCCATTTGAAAGATGAGGTGACACAGCAGGGCTACGTTCAAGACCCATGGTTAATCCTGCAAGTAATGGGGAAGAGGTCACTCAGAGAAGGATATGGTTAGAATCCAGCCCCCTTGTCCACTGTCATTGCACTCTGTCTCTCTATGCAAGCCCATTCTGTCAGCACTTTTGAGAAGGTTACTCTCACGGATCACCTGGCATGGAAAGACATGGGGGAACAATGACAACAGGCAATTGAAGCTGGATTCTAGAAATGTTTCTGCAATTGAATTCACAGAGTTTATAAATGGTCCATACATTGGGGCGCAGAACAAGGAGGAATCTGGGGTGGCTTCTATGTTTTCGGCTCAAGACAATGAGGGGACAGAGGTGCCACTAACTGAAATGACAAATACAGGAGAGAAGGGAGAAAGAAGAGAAAAAAAAAAAAACAGAGTGTCAGGAATTGGATGGGAGAATAATAAATTCAGTTTGAACACATTAGTCTTGAAATTCCTCTTGATCATTGAAAATATTCTTAGCACTAAAGAGAAAAGACAGATTTGTAGATGGAGTCATCAAGATATATGCAAGCACTAAAGTCATGGGACATGAACAATCTCACTCAGGAAAAATAAAAAAAGTTAGGAGAGGACAGAGGATGAGGACGAGTCAATAAAAAGATGAGGCTAGGTCCCTGGGAACATTCAACTTCAAAAGAAGGGTCTGAGAAGGATATATTGAAATGAAATGTTCAGGCTTTCCTACTGTGATATCTTCTTCTGGGCATCTAGCACACAGCCTGACATGGGGTAGGAGCTCAACAAACTGCAGTTGACCAAAGAAATGGAGAGAGAGAAAGGAAAAAACATATTTCCAAAAATACAGTGACCAATATATTTAACTTTTACATTTAATATTTTTAATCAGAAATTAATATTTGAAAAAATTTAATATTGCTAAAAAGTCAAATAAGATTTTAGGCGTGAGGAACACTTGGAGGTTACTATTTTCTTGGACACCTTTTTGTGAGAAATCCTGAAAATACCAGCATCTATTTCTTGTATATGCAGTACAAGCATCTAGAATACATACATTAAAAAAAATTTTTAGAAGACCTACAATTTCTAATTTACTTTGAAACAAAAGGTTAAGTCTTTTCCAACTAAGTGAAAAGTTCTAATTTACCAGGTAATAATAAAATAAAATCCTCCTGTGCACAAAAAAATTCTCCAGGGGCACAAAAAATTGCTTGGCCCTTCATTTTTACAGATGTATGTATGATGAAACAATATAAAAGCACAAGATAGATAAATATAAGCTTTTTAAAAACCACTCTGAATTTATATTTTGCAGTACAGGCTAGCATAAAACAACACCTGGGCAAAGGTGACCATTCAGGGACACATGTTGGTAATTCCACACACAGTCCTATATTTCTCATCTCCTTTCCAATAAGCCTTCAGCCCCCAATTAAAATTTCTCATCATTTTCCTTTTTTTTTTTTTTCCAGAACAGCTCACTATTAACCAGGGACCTGAGACACTTTCATGTCTATCAATCAAACAGCTAGAAGTATCAATTTCTCAGTTTAAACAAATCTCAGCACTAAAAATATAATGCTCTAGCCTCAGAGGGTAGTTTAGTAGTAAATCATTCATGTTTAAAGCATGAATTGGTCATGGAATAAACAATATCTTGAAAAGGAGAGCAAGATACAAGCCCCTTGAAAAAAATGAAATCAATTACTCCCAAAGGAAGTGACCAACACCCACAAGCCAAGAAGAAATGGATATCGATGCTATTCCCATTGGCCATATAATAGGTGATGCTAACAGAATAACAATTTGAAAAAGGAAATAAAGAGAATGTCCTATTTCCCAAACCCAACTAGTTTCTAATTATTTTTTAGTAAGCGAATAATATAGACTTTGCTAAACCTCAACCACACCAGAAGATGAAAACAGCAAAACAACAGAGCAACCTACAAAAGAAACAGAAAACTCCAGGCAGCCCTGAGCTGACTCTCCTCTTGGCCTCACAAACCCTTGAATGCTCCCCACAGACTCACCTCCTCCTGGACCTAACCCTCTCTCCCTAAAGGGAGGATACAGGGAGATCAAACAGGTACCCATTCCATGACCATGTCGATGAGAACAAGGAGAAAAGCAAGGCTATTCTGAAAGCTCTAGCAATTACATAGAAAACAAACTGGGTCTCTAGGGGACATTCTTAAAAACCTGAGATCAACTCCCGGAAAAACACTCTTGACCACTTACCGCTACCGGAAGCTGCTAGATGGCAGATCAGAATCAGCATCTCATCAGAAAAAAGAAGGCGGTGTTGTAGGAAAGCAGCTCCACTACCAGTGATGAACTGGGGAAGAAAAACCACTTGGAAAAATACCAAAAGCCCAGAAGAGTCTCTTCTCCTAGAGTTGCCTTCTATTGCTGCCAGGGCAGAACTGGTTAATTCTGAAGAAACAAAAGGAAGCTCCCTAGAGGCTGGCTTCAGCAGGATGGCTTCCTCTGTGGGAACTAAGAGTTCAGAAGGATGCAAGCAGACAACGGAAGGAGTCACAGTCACCACTTCTGCTTACCAAACTTTCATCAGCCCTTGACTGAGGAAAATAAGCAAACATCTTTAGAGTTCCCACCTGTCTTTTCCAGAGATGAAGGAATTGGCGTTTTTAAAAAAATCATTGCAGAGGGAGTTTTAATATCTTATGGATGAAAGCTAAGCACACTCAAGCAACATTTAATATGAAGAATAAAGACGCTTTTTCCAAACATCTTTAATTTCAACTCAGAGTAAAGCAAACAACCCTGAGGATGCCAAAAAATTAATGCACAGGAAATGGATTTAAACTTTTTAGTTCAGAATCACTTTGAGTGGGGACTCTTGTTTTTAAGATAGGATTAGATGAAAAAATATTTTGGTTTGTTTCTATTTTTAAAAGAAAAGATTATGTCTTCTTTTAAGTATGTCTAAAGCCATTTATGGGTTTTCCAGAAGTTGCATCAGATTTGCAGTTAACTACTGAAACCAAATACATTTTAATCATGTCTCTATAACCAGAGCAACTTTATCCTCTGCACATATCAGTTCCACTCTCCTGGAAAATCCTGGTACTGAGCCCTCACATCTCCACAGAGAGCCAGATCAGAGAGAAAGGAAGGACTTTCCCTGCCAAGCCTCCCTACTCACAAGAAACTGCAGATTTCTTGAAACAAGAGTAATGGCTTTCTTTCTTGCATGATAAAAAGAACCAAGAACAGCCTGTAAGAGGAAGCAATCATTTCCTTAAGATATTGAAAATTAAAAACTCTTGGGGTGCCTGGTGGCTCGGTTAGTTAAGCGTCTGCCTTCCATTCAGCTCAGGTCATGATCCCAGCATCCTGTGATTGAGCCCTGCATCAGGTTCCCTGCTCAGCAGGAAGCCTGCTTCTCTCTCTCTCTCCCTCTGCCTGCTGCTCCCCCTGCTTGTGCTCATTCTCTCTGATAAATAAAATCTTAAGAGAAAAAAAAAAAAAGAAAGACCTTTAAAAATTTCAAAAGTAGGGCAGCCTGGGTGGCTCAGCGGTTTAGCGCCACCTTCAGCCCAGGGTGTGATCCTAGAGACCCTGGATCGAGTCCCACATCAGGCTTCCTGCATGGAGCCTGCTTCTCCCTCTGCCTGTCTCTGCCTCTCTCTCTCTGTCTCTCATGAATAAATAAATAAAATCTTCAAAAAAAATTCAAAAATAAATGAAAAACTCCTTAAAAATGTTTTTAAGTATAATTTCTATATCACTTTTCAACTTGCTATATTAGCAACTACTGTAAGTTTGGTAACTCCCTTTTTTGAAGAAGATATAAAGAAATCAGAACCTTCTCCTACACCGTCGGTATAAAAGTTGGTAAAATATTTTTAAAGAGAAGCTAAGTAGTGTCTATCAAATATAGGAATGTGTGTGCTTCCACCTCTTAGGAATTTACCTCACAGACAATTATAAGCATATCTGTAGGAAAGTTCATTATAGCACTGTCTGTGATAGTAAAAAACTAAAAATGCCTTGAAAATAGAAGACTGGTCAAATAAGTGAAGGCATATCCATGTAAAGGAATACCATGCAGCCATCAAGAGGGAATAGAACTGGAATGAAGGATCAGATGGTCTGGGTTCAGGTCTGACCCCAGCAGAGACTAGCCAGGAAACTCTGAGCAAGTTCTCAAATCTCTCTTGGCCTTGACCCTTCCTCTGTAATAAGATGAAAATTACAATACTTACCATAGAGAATAATTGTGACTAAGACAGTGCCTGAAGCACAGCAGATGTTCAATAAATATTAGTGAGTACCAATTAAAGAGGTAGGCCTCTTTAGACTGACAAACGGACTGAAAGATGTCCAATATATACCGTCAAATGAAAAGAGCAAGTTGCAAGAGTATGTATAGGATAATTCCATTTGGTAAAATATTTTAAATGTGCTTGCTATATACTATCTGCTTCTTCCCAGTAAACTATAAGCTCCTTGAGAGCAGGGACTTCTGTTCACTGTGTATACCCCATGGTCATAAAAGGCATTCAATAAAAATTTGTTGACTGAATGAATAAAACCAGGAAGGATAAGCAAAAAGAAATATTTAATAGTAGTCACCTCCAAAAAATGGTCTGGGGGTGGAAGGGCTGGTGGCCCTGGGAGAAATATTTCATTGGTTCTTACAAAAGTACTGCTTAAATTTTTTTACAATGACCTTACATGTCAGCCAATAAAAATGGAACTCTTGGAAAATAGTGTTTTCGTTTACAGGGAGCAATGGTTGTCCCCCTAACAGTAGACCAATGAGGGAGCAAGGGATGATCCTCCCTTATAAACTAATGAGTTAGATAAACTAATGAGTCAGAAAGCAACTTATAAAAGAAGGAAAGCACAGAGCTCTCCTTTTCTTTTTGGTCTTCTATTGATTTTTCCTAACTTTACAGTATCCAAGCCAAGTTCTCCAATCTAATCCATCAAGACCCCTCTCCTTAACCTAAACATCAACCACACACCCCCACCATGGCATCTCTGCTCAGATCATCCTCTCCTCCTGGGAGGCCTTATCCTTCACCTTCTCACTTCCAAACCTGTCCTTAAGGGACCATTTTCTGATTCCCAGCATCTCTGTTCCCTCCTTCTTGGATACTGCCAGAGACTAGTAGATACCATCTACTAGCACTTACTCTACAATGTCTGCTAGCTCTCTTCTCAGTTTACAATGAGGACTTATGGACTGAGTCTGGTTTTGCAAATCTTTCTTTCTTTTTTTTTTTTAGAAAGGGCATTTATTATTGGCCTCTAATAATGCCAAGTACATAAATAAAGAGGATAGCCTCCCTGGATGGTGACAGATGGCAACACCAGTTGCTTAGGTAGCCTTTGACAAGTCCTTTCTTCCTCTCTGGGTCTCATCTGAAATAGAAGGACCTTGGATTAGATGACAGATAAAGGTCCTTCTATTTCTCTCTCTTTTTTTAATTTTTTTATTGGAGTTCAATTTGCCAATATATAGCATAACACCCAGTGCTCATCCCGCCAAGTGCTCCCCTCAGTGCTCATCACCCAGTCACCCCAACCCTCCACTCACCTCCCTTTCCACTACCCCTTGTTCATTTCCCAGAGTTAGGTGTCTCTCATGTTCTGTCACCCTCACTGATACTTTCACTCATTTTCTCTCCTTTCCCCTTTATTCCCTTTCACTAATTTTTATATTCCCCAAATGAATGAGACCATATAATCCTCTTTCTTTCTTGCTTTCTTTCTCTCTCTCTCTCTCTCTCTCACACACACACACACACACACACACACACACACATCCATGCATGCAGTCCTACACTATAAAAAAAGAAAAATAAAAAAGACTGTCACATTAAGGAGCTATGTATTGTGATTTTTTTTCATGTGGCCAAAAGTTTCTAACCCCAGAAAAAAATATTCACGAGCCCTGTCATTCTCCCTGAAACTTCAACTTTAGGGATATCTTTCTTCAGCTTCCTCGGTATAATTCTTGTTAAACACTTCTAGAAGCTCTAAATTGATTTAAAATTCTCTAGTTCTTCATGTACCAACTAGTTGGAACTAATTTAATCATATTTTGTTCTAATTAACAACACTGATGTAATAAGGAATCCTAATGGGAGAAGAAAGGGTACAGAAGGAATTACCACACTCACAGCAAAACCACAGGATGCCTACTTCATGTTCACTTCACATGCAGAAGCTGTCATAATACATATACATGTGTGGGCAGAAGTAGGGGGTGGATTCCTGGAAACTATTTCATATCATTTTGAAATATCCATTCATTTTAAAATGCAAGTGTCTTACCATTAAATACTCCCTTTGCAGATAGATCTTTGGGTGCTTTTTAAAAATGACTTTACAGTGTCATAGAATTATGTACCTAAAATCACAGAGCATCAGATTTATTTGTCCTATTACTTTAAGTTCCAAAGCTCTTTACCCATCTCTGAAATATAACATTACAGCAGGTTCTGCTACTCTTTTGTAAGGCTATTTCATCATCCACATATCTCCTTGACTCTGTCCCTCACTTCACTCAGATCTGTGCTCAAAGTCACCAACTCTGAGAGGCTCACCAACTCAGAGGGGCCCTCCCCAACCCTGAGGGGCCCACTCTACCTAAAACACCATACATACCCCTATTCCTCCCCATCCCTTTCTTGCTTTATTTTTCTCCATATGAAAAACACACAGCTATTATACTATATATTTCCTTATTTATTGTCTAGTTCCCCCCACCAGAAAGTCAGCTTTAGAGAACAGGGGCTTTGTCTTTGACTGGATGTAGACCCAGGGTCTAGAACAATGTGCAGTAGGTGCTTGAGGAATGCTGAACAAACCAATAAATAGTAATAGCATTGTTGTGTAGTTTTTGTTGCTAATATGTATGCATCCTCCTATAGAATATGAGCTGCTTGAAAACAGAGCTCTTGTCTCATTCCCTGACATCATCAACAGCACCCAACAGACAGTAATTTATCAAATGAATGGAAGCTGAAGTCTAAAATGCAGTTCTCTGCATAACACTTTCCATTTCTACAGATTTCCATTTATAATGTGCTCTCAAGTTAATTTTTCTTAGTTTGCCTTAATCTGTCAATCCCCAGAGTAATGCCAGTTGAAAGACAAATTTGAATAGACCTTGTTACAGGCATAGAGAGATTAGGGTCACATTTCAGACTCCTCTGTAACTACATTTTGAAATATCAAATTCAAGGGGGAAGAGAAGCCTAGGGGAAAGGATGGAGGCCTATAGCACACTAAAGGTGAAGAAAGAAACCGCTTACTCTTTACGGCATCAACAGAGGAGATACACTTGCTCTGGATAACCTAAAAAGTATAAGAGGTCTTAAAAGCTCTGCTTTTTTCCCACTTGTAAATATATACCCAAAAGAACTGAAGCCAGAGACTCAGATACATGTACATCAATGTTCATAGCAGTATTATCCACAACAGCCAAAAGGTGGAAACAACCCAAATGTCCATTGATGGGTAAAGGGGTACACAAAATATGGTATACAAACACAGTAGAATATTTCTCAGCCTTAAAAAGGAATGAAATTCTCACACGTGCTGCAACATGGATAAATTTTGAACACATGATGCTAAGTGAAATAAGCAAGATACAAAAGGAAAATATTGTAATATTCCACTTGTATGAGGTACAATAGGCAAAGAATAGAGACTGGCAGGGGCTGGGAAGAGGGGAAATGGGAGGGTATTTACTAGGTACAGAGTTTCAGACTGGAATGATGAAAACATTCCAGAGATCAACAATGGTGATAGTTACAAAGCATTGTGAATGTGTTTAATGTCACTGAACTGTACACTTAAAAATGGCTAAAATGTATATATCCCTGCTAGATAACATTATCTGACCAGGGCTTAATTTTTAATCATTACATGGTCAGATCACTAGAAACTGTTTTTTAAAAATCCTCTTTAAAAAAAAATCTTACTTTTTAGAAATTTCCCTGCCTATAATTGAGTTTCCAAAGATTTATCTCAATGGTCACTTCAATTTGTCCTCACAACAATCCAGTGAATTATGTTAAAGGAATTTTGATCAAATATCTGAGCACTTGAGAGAAAAGTTTTTCCTAATTTACTCACCCTCTTATCTTGTCCTCCAACTTTGCACATATTACATCAAAATGAAGAGATAGAAATTTTTATATTTAAGAATATGAAGACTTGCCACTTTTCTGAACAGAATAAATAGCATCTTATGTTTCTCAAAACATGTAAATAAGTCTAGCTCTACTGCCAAGATGGCTAAGAAAGCCAGCAAATTACCATTTTAAGTTAATAGGTAAACCATCTTTGCAACTGGGATGCCTGACCCAATATTTTCATTCAACAAGTGCAATTACTTTGGTAGGCACTTTGTGGGACATAGAAAGATAAACTAAATGTGATTATTGCTCATGAGACACTTATCATGTGCTAGGAAAAGTCAGACATACAAATGAGGGGATTCTATAATCAAAGGTAGAAAACAACAGGCTCTGCTATTGAGAATGGGACCACCAAGCAGATTTAGACCCTTTGTGTCAATTCAATCTAATCACAATGAAATCTACTAATTAAGATTTCATCAATTCCCTGAAATATAATCATAACAAGAGTCTCAGGGTTTTTTGTTCGTTTGCTTGCTTAATTGCTTTTAATGCCAAAAAAAGGAAAGTTGAGCTGACTGAAGTGTCAAACCAAGACTTGGTGTTAGCCTGAATGGCAGGGAAGTAAGTCTGGCCTAAAACTATGATTTGGACATATACAATAAAAAAGAAAGGAAAACCAAAACACAGTATTTCCCTGATCCTGTAAACACTTTCTTGGTCAATCTACCTGCTGTGAGGGACTCGAGGCCAATTTGAACCTACTGAAGAAGCATCTCTTTGAGGGGAGCCCTTGAGTATAGGTTATGCACTCAAAAGCATTTATATTATGCAGTAAAGCATGAGAATTGCAGGGGTATAAATAGCGTGATGTGCAAATTACTTAACTGCCTTAAACTTTAGCTTCTAAACAACCTAAGTATCCATCGATAGCTGAATGTATAAAGATGTGGTGTGGGTGTTTATGTATGTGTGTGTGTGTGTGTGTGTGTGTGTGTATGTAATGGAATACTACTCAGCCATAAAAAATAATAAAATCTTGCCATTTACAACAACATGAATAGACCTAGATGTTATTATGATAAGTGAAATAAGTCAGAGACAGAGAAAGACAAATACTACATGATTTTACTTACAGAAATGTGGAAATGTGGAATCTAAAAAGCAGACAAAACAAAACACAAACAGACTCAAATACAAAAAACAAACTAGTGGTTGCTGGGGGTGGAGTATGCATAAAATAGGTGAAGATGACTATGAGGTACAAACTTCCAGTTATAAAGTAAATAAGTCATGGAAATGTAAGTACAGGATAGGGAATATATTCAATAATATTGTAATAACTTTGTATGGTGACAGATGATAACTGAATTATTGTGGTGATCATTTCTTAATGTGTACAAATGTCGAATGTTATACATCTAAAACTAATACCATATAATATGTCAACTATACTTCAATTAAAAATAAGCTTTAGCTTCCTGGTTGTAAAATTGGGAAAATTTAAACTTGCTTCTCAACCTATTTGTGAAGACTAAATGAGATATTTAAATTAATATTAAATTAATAAATGAATAAAACTAAATGAATATTAAGTTAATAAAAGAATGATTATAAGTTAGATATGCAGTGATATAAAAAGAATAATATATAACCCAATGCCTATTATACAATCATTGCCCAACAAAGGTCAGTGTCCTCTCTGCTCTCTCCAGAATCTTCCCAAATGGCTACCACATTTCTTTTATCAGAAGAGAAGGAATGCCCTTGAGTTCTTAGCTAATCCACCTCTCCAGTTCTTTCCTTCCTGATACAATCATCTATCTTCTTCTCCTCTCCGGACAGTAGCTCTCAGGAATATCCTTTCCATACACTTTAAAATGGCAGAAGAAATAGACAGTTTTAAAGGATGAAATCAAACAAGATAAATTGCAGTTTTAGTATTTCCTTCCTGCACCCCAGAGGATTATTTAAAAACCACTGTTCCAGGACAAAGTTCAGCCAATGACAGTACACTAAAAATGTTACTGCCCACTTCTCTTTAGGGATTGAAACCTACTCGCTTTCATTTCAGAAACAGTCTTCCCAAACCTTGAAATCATACGTACCTTCATGGTCCTCAATATCTAGAAGCAAAGTAGAGTTTTCTAAACTCTTCAGGTTTCATGTGCTATCTAGCAGTTTCCATGGTGTGTTTGGCTGAAGTTCACCAAGAGAAGGTAACTCAACTCCTCCCCAATCTCCCCAACAAGTATTTCCTCTTCATTAGTTAACCTTTTGTGTAAGAAAGGTTTCCTTACGTTGGCCAACAGAAACGATTGACCCATTTCTGTGGTACAATTTCCTATGTGGGACTTTCCATCCTCAATGAAAGACTCACAGCTGAGTTAGTTATTACTCAACTAACTCACACAAAAAAAAAATCAGAAAATGCAAGAAGAAAGACATTTCTTTAGAAGTTAAGCCCCTGGTAGGAATGTAGACTTAGGCTGAGTGAAATAAGTCAATTGGAGAAGGACAAACAGTGTATGTTCTCATTCATTTGGGGAATATAAATAATAGTGAAAGGGAATATAAAGGAAGGGAAAAGAAATGTTGGGAAATATCAGGAAGGGAGACAGAACATAAAGACTCCTAACTCTGGGAAATGAACTAGGGGTGGTGGAAGGGGAGGAGGGCGGGTGTTGGAGGGGAATGGGTGACGGGCACTGAGGTGGACACTTGACGGGATGAGCACTGGGTGTTTTTCTGTATGTTGGTAAATTGAACACCAATAAAAATTAATAAAAAAATAAAAAAATTAAAAAAAGGAATGTAGACTTAGGAATAGAGGAGTTGTCTGCTCTACTGTTAAAATTTCAGGAATTAAAAGTAAATTAAAAATATAAACCTACCACTGTATTAAAATTTAGCAGGTATGATTTCAAAAATAAAGAAGATATCTAAATTCCTGGGTGCTAAAAGTCACCCCTGAGGACCTGCTTCTCCCAGCAATTTGGAATATCCCATAAGGGCTCTCCTGAATACCCCTTTTAGTCCTGATATTCAAACACAAAGCAGAACAGTGGAATGCAGAAAGTTTTTTGTTATCCAAGCCACCACACTCAAACCAGGTGATTTGCATTTAACTTGCCCTTTTAAATTCCTTCTGAACCTTGTGTTCCAGAACTAGATGACCCAGCTCTAAACCAAACAGCCTAACTCCACGCCAGACAATCCCTAGTTATAAAAGCCATTCTAACAGTTCATTTCCAAATGACAAATGCTCCACAGCCAGAAACAGATCCTGGCACTAACTGTTGGCACCACTGAGAGAAAACTCTCCCCTAAATGATATCTCTTGCTATCAAGAAGGCAGTATCTTCTTTGCATATAAGTGCCCAGGAAATTTTTTGGGGCCCCATTTTTCCATAGATTGGCATCTTAAGAAGTCCTTACGACAATAGTAAGTGTTTACCAGAAAGAAGGAGTTGATCTGCATTGGTATCAGGGCTCCAATGATTCTTGCTGTCTCAGAACCTTCAAGACACAGGAGGATCCAAACACTCAGGATTTTCTAACACTCACTCCAGCCCCCTTTCTCCTTAACAGGCTGTCATCCCAACAAAAGGAATGACCAGGGCCACATGGCTGTAAAGAAGTTCCTACCTTTATCTCTTTACTCTTTAATCTGTACTGTGCATCAATAGGTGTGAAGATTCCCTATCCCTGACATGTGATTTGGAAAGGGCAGGATCCAAGACCAAAGGAGTTCAGGCTCCTAATCCGGACTATCTCTAGGAGACATTTCATACATTCATCAGCATTTTCCAAGCCCCAGTTCTATACCAATTCCTCTGTAACACCTTGAAATCCCAAGATAACCAAGATCTGGTCTCTGCCCTAGCAAGAGCTTTTCTTGTGGAAGGGAAATGAATTGTCAATAAGTCACTGTGATGCAGTATGGTAAGAATGCTAATAGAAGTACTCCCTGTCCAAATGAGCCTTGGAACTATAGGTGAAGGCTTACTTATTTCTACATAGTTGTTAAGGTATCACAGGAAAACCTCAGGATTCGAAACTAAATCCTGAGATAAATAGGGAAGATCTGGTTAACGCCCCAAGCTAATAGTCCATGAGAATAAATATCATTGATAGTTTTTATCTTCTCCCCTTGGCTACTACTCCATGGCAGCCCTCTGCTACCACCTGAGTTTCCATTCCAAATGGCGGGAGTGAATCACAAACCCACATCTTACAGCATTCATGAATGTGGAAGGCAAAAGTGAGTTCATCATCACTTCAGTACATTAGTGAAGGCAAAAGTGAGTGGAAGGCAAAAGTGAGTTCATCATCACTTCAATACATCAGTGAGGATAATTACTAGGTCATAGCAGATCAGAGACCAGGCAAGGGTTAGACAGGAATTGAGTCCTGAATATGTCAAATGCTACCTTGGGAACCCCACCTCTGAGGAAAGCATGCATTCTTTCTTGCATAAGGTGCTACAGCTGTGCTGTGCTGTAAGTTGTAAGAAAATCCACCTACTATGAAGCTGGAAGGCTGTACTGGGTTGTGGTGTAGGAGGCAAAAGCACACAATGGTAGGAGGGAGGCAAAATTGTCTGAGTTAGCTCCAGAATCATCCTGCCCTCTAGAGGTTTCCCATATCTGATGGAGAGTAACAGATCCCGTTAAAGTCTTTCTTTTAGTAAATATTAATTTCAGATAAAAAATTACGAAGTGTGCATCACTTCAGTTCTAGACACATTCCCACTAATGCTGAGCTACTTTTAGGTACAACATGCTCCAATTTCAAGGCTTGGGACCTACAGTGGCTGAGTGGATGATAAAGCTATGTCTGGTGCATTCTCACATTCTTATGCATCCTTGGGTAGGGAAGATGTTTTTCAGGTTTTCCCTTATTGGTAAGCTAGTGTTTCATCTTGTATCCAGTCTGTCAAGGGGAAGGGGCAAAATATCTTCCCAGAAAATGAGGTGAGACATGGGGTTAAGTCATGCCAGAGACAGAAAGGGGAAGCAATGGAGATGGACACCAGAATCCTTGTTTTTCTAGCTTGAGACCTAAGCTTCATAGGGTGCTGGCTATAGAAGCATCCAGAAAGATATGAATGCATTCAGGTAAGTGGCCTTTTTCCTCCAGCTTTAGAGAGCACCCTTGTCCATCATGGCACCAAATCCAGCAAGGCTGGAAGCAATAGGAGAGTAGTGGAGGAAGAGGGTGACTCCAGACACCTGAGGCTGTGTTCCTGCCTCCTTGTGATTGACAAAGAGCAAAGCGTAGATCAAAATGAAGCAATCTCCTTGAACAAAGAGAAACCAGAAGACCTAGTATGTGTCCCACCTGTCACAGAATCAAATGATTCCTCCATGTACCCATATGCTTCCCATCTTGGAGAGGAATAAGAGGAGAAGGACACCCAAAGGCCCTAAAAAGACTGAATAATCAAAAGGAGCTTATTTGAACTGTAAAAGACTATGATACATAAGTTAACAACTAGTTCAAGGTTTGTTTGGGGGGGGTAGATTTTTTTTATTTTTAGAGAGAATGAGCACAAGTGTGTGTGTGTGTGTGTGTGTGTGAGAGAGAGAGAGAGAGAGAGGAGAAGAAGAAGAAGAAGAAGAAGAAGAAGAAGAAGAAGAAGAAGAAGAAGAAGAAGGAGGAGCAGAGGGAGAAAATCTCAAGCAGACTCCACACTGAATGTGGAGCCCAACATGGAACTTGATCTCACAACCCTGAGATCATGACTCTTGCCGGAATCAAGAGCCAGATGCTTAATCAACTTAGCCACCCAGGCACTCCTAGCTCAAATTTTGTTAGAGATTATTTTTCCCTACTTAACTGTCAGGCTGTCTGAGAAAAAAACAGATCCTTTGTAAAAATGTAAACAACATTTTTTAAGGAATATAAATAGAGTAAGTAAACTGTGACCCACTACGCTTGTTTCCATCACTGAAGGCAATCTATGTATACCTTCTTCTTGTCACCTAGAAAAGTCAAACTTACCAAGAATGCTATATTGGTTTGCTAAGATTGTGACAATAAATTACTATAAACTAGGTGGCTTAAAACTACAGAATTCTTCTTCCCCCTCACAGTTCTGGTTGATAAAAGTCTAAAAATCAAGGTATTGGTAAGATTGTATCCTTCCGGAGTTAGTGAGGAAGAATCTGTTTCACATAATTGCTGACAATCCTTGATATTCCTTCATTTAGAGACATCCCTTTATTCTCCCTCCATGTCGCATAGTATTGTGTGTCTCCTCTGTATCTTTGTGCCTTCACATGGCTTTCTTTTTTTTAAGATTTTATTTATTTATTCATAGACACAGAGAGAAAGAAGCAGAGACACAGGCAGAGGGAGAAGCAGGCTCCATGCAGGGAGCCCAAAGTGGGACTCGATCCAGGGTCCCCAGGATCACATCCCAGGCTGCAGGCGGCGCCAAACCACTGCGCCACCGGAGCTGCCCGCACATGGCTTTCTTATAAAGGTACAAGGCACTGAATTTAGTGCCCACTTTAATCTAGTCTTTCATTTTAACATAATTAATCACATCTAGAAAGATTCTATTTATATATAAGGCTACATTATAAGATTCTGGGTAGACATGAATTTGGGGTGCACACTATTAAACCCAGCACAAATATAATGGGGAGTTTAATAAACAGCCAATATTGAAATTACAGGGTAGAGTCTAGGAAGATTCGAGACTCTCTAAGAAATCTGGAACTCCTCTGAACCCCTGTAAGATGCTGCACTTCTGCATCATGGCACATTACTTACCTTATTGTAGTCTCCACCTTCCATTTGTCTGGGCCTCTAATACTTGAGGGTGGCAATTCAATGTCCCATACTAGGCCTAGCACAGAATATAACCACACACAACCCCTGTGATAAGATTGCCCAGGCTCTGAGGAGCATCTGAACAATCTTACGAGTCATTCAACCCTCTTTGGGTCTCATCAGTAAGAATCTCAGACTAATAATGTTTAACATTCCATAATAATAATGATAGGTAAGAACTCCTAATAGCTAAACAGTACTTACTATGTTCTAAGTGCTTTACACAGAGCAATTCAGGTATTTCTTATAACAATCCTCTGATGTAAGCTTTTTTACAAATAAGGAATCAGAGAAACAAATGTTAAGGAAATTTCATAATGTTGCTGAGCTAGAAGGTGTCAAAACTGGAATTTGAACCTGGCAATCTTGTTCTAGAATCTATATGCCTAGCCTATCTACTATTTCTGCTTCTGTATAATGGCACTTCCCTTCATTCTATATAGGAGCTAGTATGAATTTATTTAACTCCAAAGTCTAGATGCATCTGATTCTCCCTTGATATCTAGAAATATAAATTCTAGCTCATTACAATTAGATAAAGAAAAAAATAGCATCCCAGTACCTTATAACTTTTAACATCAATATCTAAAAGCATTGGTATATTTCAGTAGTCTTTTTTTCAAAGTCTTAGTAATATCATTAGGAGTAATACTAATAATATATATATAATTATCATAAATTATAATATGGTTAGTAGTAATCACACTATAATCGCCATTCAGCAATTGGTCTATGGTTTGGCATTCAGGAAACTGACATGAAAACAACAATTTTTTTGACACTATTTAGATATAGGCTATTTCCAGAGTTACATGATTTGCATAATGAAAAGCACAGAACCAGCCATCCTAAGCTTGTATCAGAGATGTAAAGATTAATTAGACATGGATTCTTATTTTAAAAAGTTGGAGTATAGAAGAAATAAAGTATGACAAGTTGTGCAGTGATTAGTGCCCCTATAAAGGTAAAGAGAAAATTGCATTGGAAAAGGGAAAAGAGCAAGTGGAGAAGAGGCTCATGATGAAGGCAGACTTTGGGAGAACAGAAATCATTTGCACTGGGCCATGAAGAGTTGGTACAACTTATATATACACAATAAGGAGTAAAAGCCATTCAAGGAGAGAGAACAGCAATAGCACAGAAACGTAAAAACAAAAAACAAAAAACAAAAAAACAGTATCTGCAAGGATCATCTAATGCTATGCAATAGCTTATCTTGCAAATAGGAAATCTTGTATCTTGTAAAGAAGGAAAGAATGGAAAATAAGGAAAAAAAAATTTGTTAGAGGTAAATTATAGCCTCTGATAATTATCTTGGCAATTGATAACAGTAATGTAAATTAAGTCAATGTCAGTGGGAATGGAGAACAAAATATAGATTCAAGAAGTATTCCCAGGTGGGCGGGGGGTGGGGGTGACTGGCCCTGAGGTGGGCACTTGATGGGATGAGCACTGGGTGTTATTCTATATGTTGGCAAATTGAACACCAATAAAAAATAAATTTATTTAAAAAAAGTATTCCCAAGATAGAATCAATAACATTTGGCAACAGGAAGGGAAAGGAGAGGGTGAAAGTCAAAGATGATGCCAAGTTCTGAGCCTTAATGACTGGAGGAATATTGGGAGACACTGACAAAAATTGGGAGAGAAAAGGTGAAACAAGTTCTGGATCATCTATGTGAGCTCCTTGCACCCATCTCAGCTAGCATATCACCAAACAGGAGGAGGAAACATTTCAAGTCCAACAGTCACTCTGTGACTCACCAGATGTGAAAGTGAAGTTATTTTTGCTCACAGCAGTGAAACGAAACCTACATATCATTAACCCGATCCTTTAGAATGCCTGTGTTCATGTAGGAGGTCTACAATGACTAAGTCATAACTCAGAGGCTCAAAATCTAACCTTAGAGAAAGATTTAAAGGCTTTATGTTCCCAGTCTTCAGACCTTAGCTGGTTGAAATCAGAAAGCCGTCTTTTCTCTTTTTGAAGTACAGTTGTGACATATTCATTTCCATACTTTCTTAGTTTCACCTGCATTCAATATTTAGCGTGACAAATTCTCAACTTGTAAGTCGATCAAGGAAGTACTCTAGAGTTCATCATTTGGATTTTACCTTCTATTAATATTCTGAATAGTCTTTCCCTATTGCTGTCAATCTTTAATCATTCTACCATGACTTAATGGTATCACACTTCAGAGAACCTTTGATTTTGACCCTGTTTCTGTGAATCATTTTCACTGTGGTTTGTGGGAATCGTTTGAACACCCAGAACATTTGACATGTCACGTCTGTCCATCAGGATTGCTTTGGGTAACCTTTGCAATGCACATTTATCTAAGCTCCCAGACATTATTTCAAATTTAAAACAATCTGGTCACAACTTGTATAATTTTACAAAATTGTGGGGAGAAAAATGACTGAATATCCAAGTGCAAGAATTCTGCATGGGATTTCATCTAGCAACACAGTAAGCAGATATTTCTGCTAAGCAATGAATTGGGGTCTACCTCCTAGACTTATTTTCATAGGTCATCATAATTCAAGCCTGACATCCATAAAACTGTAACTAAATACTGATGCCATTGGAACAGAGCACCATAAAGAGAAATGTCCTAGACTCTTCTTGTATCCGACTGGGAAACTTTTGGTCCAATTAAGGGAACACAAATGTAACTTCAAAGGGCCTCCAAAACGTGCAAATTCTCACTGATAAATTCTTATCTCCCCACGAGTAAACTGTAAAGTCCCCTAGACATTTAATAATTCTCTCATGTACATTTCAATGAAAGGTGAAGCTGATTTTTTTAATCCAACCTTGAGTGTGGAGACTTTCTTATTCTGAATTATGGGTATAAGCACAGCATTTAAATGCGCACAACAAGTAGCTGAAAAATCTGTTTGGATCTCCTGATTGTGTCAATTACTGTGATGCTAACCATGCCCATTCCATCCTGGAGTTTAAGTAAACAGGACCACCACTCTCTGCTCTTAGCTGAGGATTTATAGGGGCCTTGTGTCTGGCACTCAAGGAGATGTTGGCTTGCTCTCACCCATGATTACATATACAACGTTATCATATAATTTTCAAAGACTTCAAAGCTCACAACCTTCTGTGAACTTGCTATCTGGGCATGTTTATCATGGCAAGGAATAAAGGGAGGAGTGCTATGCAGAAACTTTAAATTAAAAGCACTTCAGAAATGCATTCTGTATGTCTATAAAATCTCAAAATGTCCAGGAGAAAAATGAAAAAGACCAACTGGTCTACCACCCATATAGGGATAAAGCCAGGGGGAGCAAATGTGGCTTAAATGTTGGTTTGGAAGGGCTGTTTGATTTTTCCATGATTAAGATATTTTATCCTAATTGTTTCCTTTGCTAAATGAGTAGCGCTTAATTGGTAAGTAGAAATGAGTTTACTTCCTCCCCTCTCTCTTTTATGAAAGTGACCAGATGTCTCATTTGAGGGAATTATTCCTGTGACATGGTACTGAGAATACAGAACAGCCCTGTGTGTCTGAAGAAGCTACATCACGTAAGGATGAGAGTAGAGACTCTGGAGTCAAGCTTGTTTGTAGGTTAAGCCTGGCTCTGCCACCCTGTAGTTGAATACCATTGGATAATCTCCCTGTGTGTCTCAGTGGCTGTATCTTACTCAGTGGAGTAAGAATAACAGAATCTACCTCATCAAGCTATGAGGATGAAATAAAATAATATGTGCCTAGCACATAGAAAGTATTCACTAAATATTATTTTATTATTATAATTGAAACATTAGGAGAAATAAAAGTACTTCCTTGAGGAACCAATAAAAATTCTCTTGCTGGGGTTCTGAATTCTGTATCCCTACAGCTTTTGTTCATACTTTGCCAGGGCACTCATAATACTGATGTCCTCCTCTGCATCAGGCATGTGCAGGAGCTACTTATACTTATTACAGCCACAGAATCAAGCAATATGCTAGCACAGATACAATGTCAATCTTCCCTGAATACTTTTCCATTCATTCTCTCATTAGGTTTCATTCATCAGATAAGGACCTACCACATGTCACCCAATGGGCTACACAAATGCAATGCCCCCAAAGCCCTGGTTCTTACCAATCAATGAATAAACTATTCTTAAAAAGCAACATTTTGAGAGATGCCTAGGTTCCCTATGTTAGCCAGAACTTTCTGGGAGGACTCATCCCAAGGGATCACAAGTTGTACATCTATCTTTCTGTGTAGCACTGGCTGAGGAGAGCCACTGTGTCCTTTAAATGCTGGACATCATAGTGCGTCATCATGACTCATGAGTAATCAATCACCGAATGACATTTAAACATCTTGATTAACTACCAGTCACATTTTCCTGCAGTTACTGGAAGCTTCTCCAACTGAAGTACCCTTGGAATAAGATCTGAATCACTGTGTCTGGAGGCAAAAATGTATACTGTCAGGAAATACATAACAATTGGGGGACAAGAGTCTCATTTGTGTCATTTCTCACTGTGAGGCATCTGCTGTCTCTCCCTCATTAACAATACTCACCAGGCTTTTCTTATGAAGTGATACTCAGACCTTTATTGCCATATACAGAGTTAAAGATGGGAGGAGCACCATCTTAGACACAAATGACAGTCAAAGAGGAAAGTGGACAGAATCCAACATTTATTAATCTCAGAACCCAGGGCTTCTAACTGCCACTTTAATGATCTTTCCACTGTACCACACCTGGTGACAAGATTTCAAGATTTTCTGTTCAGCTTCTCTTTCACCAAAGTCCCACTGATCAACTCAGTTAACAATATTTTGGTAAAAGCTGTGAGTACAACCTAGCAACCATAATGATCATCTCAGTATCACTCTAGCCGCTGAGAGAACCTATCACATTGTCATCCTTCCACAAGCTGCACTGGGACAGTCTCTCTCATATATTGGTGGAGAGAGGGTAGACAGACACAACCATTCTGGAGCTCAGTCTGGCAGTTTATCAAACACTTCATACATGTACATACCTTAAAACTCTATCCTTCCATTGCTGGGAATGTACACTAAGAAATGATCAAAGATACAGCAAACATATGTGTACATGGTTAGCAAAAGAGAGCATCAATGGTCCAAACACAGATATGTATAAAACTGAATGAAATATATTCAGTCATAAGATACACCTAAACACCCTAAAATGGTGTCAGATACTGGAATTGAAGGCACAATGCCAAGATTGAACTATCAGATAGAAGTGTATCTTGTAAAGTCGACCAAATTTTACTGACTGCATATCCCTTCAGACTAGAAATTGGAAATGATTTTAATAAAAACATCACTTTCTAGTCATTTTTTATTTATCCTTTTCTCCTTCTGCTGTTCTTTTATACCCACCCATACTGCCACCACCTCCTTCTATCAAGAAGTCTGTCTGCACTGTAAATCCTTTTTTTTTAAAGCCAGAATACAGGGGCACCTGGGTGACTCAGTCAGTTAAGTGTCTGCCTTCAGTTCAGGTCATGATCCCAGGGTCCTGGAATTGAGCCCCAAGACCAGATCTCAGCGGGGAGTCTGCTTCTCCCTCTCCCCCTCCTTGCCCACCCCTGCTCATGCTCTCACTCTCTCTCTCATGCGTGCACACTCTCTTTCAAATAAAATCTTAAAAAAAAAAAAAGCCAAAGTATAGATGAACAGGACTCAATTGATGGCATGGGGGAAATTGTGTGAATAAATAAGGTAGTTAAATGTGTCCATTCTTTAGATGACTGGGAGTGACTAGATATATCATTCTAAATCTAGTAGTTCAAGTACTAGGTAGTTCTCACTGTTAAACATCGTCTTTCAAAACCTCAAATTTATACTTGAGAAAATCCACTGATTATCACAGACTATACATATTAGAGGAAGTAACTTCATAAATTGACAATGTTCTAAACAAAGATTTTTTTGTTAGAAATCACATTTTTTCTTGAGCCTAGGAGTTTATCTGCACATCAAGTCTTCTGTTTGATAGACAAATTAAACATAGACAAGTACATAGTGTCATAAAGAGAAGATAATACAACATCAAGAAGAGATTATCCCACAAGGGTTCTGAGAGAGAGTACCTAGAAACATAAAACTAAGTTTCCACCAGCCTCCTCCGCCCACAGGCTCCTCAACATGGGCCCCACCTACAAGGCCCAAGGACCAATCCAGTCCTCTTCTGATCCTGCATTCCTTGTCTTCTTTTTTTTTTTTTATTCATTCATGATAGACAGAGGGGGGGGGGGTGCAGAGACACAGACAGAGGGAGAAGCAGGCTCCATGCAGGGACCCCGATGCGGGACTCCATCCCCAGACTCCAGGGTAGCGCTGTAGGCCAAAGGCAGGCGCTAAACTGCTGAGCCACCCAGGGATCCCCTGCATTCCTTGTCTTATTGAAACTAATCTCATGTGTACCCATGAGACTGTGATTTATAATAAAAAAAAATTTTTTTGGTCTTCATCCCCATACCTAGCATAGAACTTCTAAAACCCTTGTAATTTCCAAAGTGGAGAGAAAAATTGTTATATTAATGAGGAAACATTTGGAAAGCATGTAAGGATAGGGCTGGTTGCCAGTGTAGTCAACCACAAGCTTAGAGGGCTGGAGATTTCAGTCTCATTCCCTGACCTCCAGGTACCCGAGAAGCCATGTAACTTTCTCTCTCCCACATTCAGCTTTTTGTGCAAGCCTCTGCCTGGAATATACCCACTAAAGACCAGGAGTGAGGGTGAGGCTCCACCTTGTTCTCACAAGGGAATTTCCCCTCATCCAGGGACTGAAATCCAGTCCCTGAATGCCCTCAGGTTCCTGAATCATGCTGATATCCACCCAACTAGTTCCATGCTCCCCACTCCTGCCAGCTGGGTCTGCCCCCAGGTGAGGGCTCCATCTATTCACAGGCTATATCTATCTGCCAGGTCCTGGCTTCTCCTTGTCTGGCCCCTTTTCATACCAACAGAGCTCCAGTCCTAAGTCTGGGGACCTAAAGAGAACTAATGACCTAATAGACCATCAAAGTACCTCCAAATTCAAGACCTGAGACAGTGTGGAGAAAAATATTATGATGAGTTATTAATGTAAACAAAGTTATGTTGAGTCACCCACTATGGACAAACTGTCCCAAACTCTAATAAAAGGCCAATAATAGCATTTAAAACACAGCCTACTTGAGAATGTGATTTATTCACAAATATGTACTGAAATATTTTTTAAACTCACAAAGCAAAATTATATGCATGTTAAAACAATGCAAACGGAAAACATGGGGAAAAAATAACAATTTCCACTTTGTCTAAGGAGGGACTCAGGAGGGAGGAAAGACTGCTAGTCGCTCCAAGTGCGGTGATAGTGAGCAGCTAGCCTTAATCTGTGTCCACTGTGGACTAGTCATTGTACCAGTTACATTACATAAATTATCTCAGATCTTCACCACAGACTTGCAAAAGAGGGGATATTCTCTTTTTAAAAATGAGAAAATAGAGGTTAGTAGCTCTCCCCATGTAACACAGCTTGTCAAGAGTAGAAGAAATATCTAAACCAGTGTCTGAGACCAAAAGCTATGCCTCATCTCAACTCCACACTGCTTTCAGAAGAGGAGTTTGCTACTGGGTGACATCACTCAGCAAGAAGTATGAAGGAACATCTGCATCAGGTGAGTGTCTTGGCAGAAAGTGTCAAATCTGTCTGGCAGGAGTGGCAAAGTTGCTTGAGATGGTTGCAAGCCCTGAGTTTGGTGAATAAAAGGACCACCATTTGAGGGCATCAATGATCAAAAAGTTAAAATTTAGACTTAATAGCACAAGCTTTAAGGAGCTTATGCAGCTTTTTTAATTGAACAGTGACCAGGTAAAGAGAATTCTTCATTGGAAACTGTGTTTAGAGCAGGGAGTTGAATAAGGAGAGTAGAAGCACCTCGCCCTATAAGTCCTTATGGGAGGGATGAATGGAAACTGAAAGAATAGGAAGGAAAAGGAGGGCTGAAGAAAGATGGGAGGATTTGGAGGGCAGGCAAAATGCAGCTGTGGGGAAAGAAGAGCTCAAAGAGAAGAAGATTCTGATTACCTGTGCAGGGGATTTGTGTGACCTAACTTAGAGTTATTTGGCAGAAGAGGAGAGGAAAAAAAGAGACTATAAAGACTAAGAGAAAGTTGAGGCCACAGTCAGCTGTTACAGATCATGTGTTCTAAAGCCTGCAAGGAAAATGAGATGAGCTGGTAGCTGGTTGGAAAAATCAGGTTTGGGGTTTTTCCTGTGTAATTCGGGCTTGAATACAACAAAGAAAGAGAACAAGTAAGACGAATACACAGAGTCCTAAACTGATCTCTAGGAGAGGCCCCAGGGTAACCATGACAACACTGGAGCAAGGTAAACACAGAAGCTTCCTAGCATCTAAGCCTACTGTGTGATGAGCTAGGCTGGGTCACTGCAGGTCCTGACTCCTGACTCTTCTAACCATTGGCCTTGGGACATTGGTTAAGTCACTTACAATTCATTTCCTCAAGTGTAATGGGGGAGCAATAAACATTTTCCTGTCTACCCAGCACTGGTACCAATCCACACTAGGGGCTCATTTACTATTCCTTGGTTGATTATCTCATGGAGTAGTTATGAGGATATAGATAAGAAAGCGTGTGGGAAGATTTAAAAGTGCTATAAATGTCATTATTCAGTAAATGTTATTTTCCACAGTAGCTCAATATTCATCATGTGTTTAAGTCATAACATGATTTAATTTATTCTAATTACTAAACTTCAAATATACATGGAGCAAAATAACAACTATTCTTGGGGGAAATTATTTACACATAAGTTTTAACATGTTTAGAACAGTGGTTCCTAAATATCCACCTAAATAAATTGCCGGAGAATCAACAGGAGAACTTTTCAAAATAGAAAGACACCTGGGGACTGGGTGATGAGCACTGGATGTTATGCTATATGTTGGAAATCGAACTCCAATAAAAAATACACAAAAAAGAAAAAAAAGAAAGAGACCTGGGGCCCCCTCTTGGAAATTCTGATTCTGTAGTTCCAGGGTCAGACTGGAGGATCTCCACTAGGAGTTCCTAAGCTGGTTCTAACATCCAGGCAGCTTTGGGAAGTACTAACTGAGAATGTTTTACAAAAGTACTGATCTCCCTCAATTATTAGACTGTCCTCCAAAAAGCAAAAAGCCACCAGTACTTTCTAGAACTCTACCATGAAAGAAACTGTGGATGAGATATCCCCACCCTACTATCTGTGAGCCCTGAAATATTCTTGGCCCACACCTGGTCCCTGGGCCCACTCCATTCTGTTCCTCTTCCCCCCCCCCCTTTTTTTTAAGCTGCCTCCATCTACCCCAATCCTTGTGGTTCTGCCCCCCTTCCCAAGACCTTTTCTTCTTGTTTTGCTGTCCCTGTACATAAACACACTAGCCCTTTCCCTATTAAACAATGATTACTACAAAGGAGAAGGAAAACAAAAGGCAACAAACTTGGGAGAAAGATAAAGTTTCCAGACTCTCCAAAACCTTATGGCCATGATTCTTGATTCCCATCAGAGAGCCTGAGGTTGGTGGCAACTTTGAGGGAAAAGAGCTGACAGGAAGTTTCCAAATCAAGAGCATGGTGTTGGAGGACCCTGGGCTCACCTTCCCCCCGCGCCCCACCCCCCCCATCACACTGGATATGCAGCTACATAGGGAACAAATTTCTCAAAAAAAATAAAAACCTACAAACTGTCTGAGTGACCCCTTCACATCAGGTGGATGAGAGAAGGCCCACAGCAAAGCAGACAGGAGAGGCTGAACACAATCCCACCATGAAGTCCATTCCCTGCGGCGTGAGACACAATCAGGAGGGAACTCAAGACCTGGAGCTTCTCCCTGAGGAATGAAAGGTTTGAACTCTACATCAGGCACCCCAGCTTTTAAGACCTGCACCTGAGAGGGAAGCCCCTGAAACACTGACTTTGAAAAGGAGCAGGGCTTGACCCAGGAAGCACCCAAGGCTCTAACCACCTGAGAAAGTCTCTTAAATAGCCACACCCTCGGGCTCACCTGCCTTGGACTCACCTGCTGCTACCTCAGCGCAAAGGCTATGAAGGAGGCTAACTGCTTTCAGACACCTGAGCAGCAGGCATCTCATTTAGCAGCATCTAGAGGCCTGCTGGTTGGCCCATGCTTCATCTCTGCTTTGCTCTAGCTAATGGCCACCATCTTCTTTTTTTAATGCTATATATTTTTTTGTCATTGTTCTTTTTTCCCCCCTTTCTTTTCCTGCAAGGGCTCTTGCTCTGCTACTCCAGAGTGCCAGTATTTCCTGGGGGGAAGGGAGCTTTTGCACAACTCTTGTTGCCCTCAGAGCAGCAAGAAAAAACAACTTATCACATACAGGGGAACTCCCTAAGGACTATTGGAAGATTTTTCAGCAGAAACTTTACAGGCTCGAGGGAAAGGATACAATATATTCAAAGTGTTGAGAGAAAAATACTTCCTACCATGAATACTCTATCCAGAAAATTATTCAGAATGGAAGGAAAGAGGAAGATTTGGCCAAACAAAACCAAAAGGAGTTCATCACCACTAAACTGGCCTTACAAGAAATGTGAAAGGGACTTCTTTAAGTTGAAAAGAAAAGGTGCTAATTGGTTAAAGTAAACACGTGAAAGTATAAATCTTACTGGTAACGATAAATATACAGTAAAGGTAGTAGATTAATCACTTATACAGCTAGTAAGAAAGCCTATAATATGATGTTGCTGGTAGAAAGACAAAGGAAGGAAAGAGACATGAAAGATTCTTAAATAATTCTAGTGAACATTATAGATTTTTGCATTCAGAATTTTTTTAAAAGATTCTGTTTATTTATTCATGAGAGACACAGAGAAGCAGAAACATAGGCAGAGGGAGAAGCAGGCTCCCCATGGGAGCCCGATGTGGGACTCGATCCCAGGCCCCTGGGAATCACAACCTGAGCCAAAGGCAGATGCTCAACCACTGAGCCACTCAGGTGCCCCTTGCATTCAGAATGAAGTCACATTTTCCTTCATTTCAACACAGAAGAATGGTGTGATTAGCAATTATCCATACTTTCTTACATATTTCCTCCTATTCACCCTGTCTACCTTTCCCCAAACACCAACTCATGTATATTTTTCACTCATCAATTTTTCAAAGCTCGCTTACTCCTGGAAGCCCTGACTACTCCCAGTGGATGCAATCAGTCCTCTACACCTATGAAAACAGTTCATTTCATGTCATATTAGACTAATGGATATTGTGCTTAGCCTTGTAAGGTCACTTCTGGATATTGTATTATCACTTCCTCAAATTAGGATCCCTCATGTCCCAGCCCAGCCAAGTGCTATCACAAATACACGCATGTACGTCAACTGCCTGCTAGAAAGTGGGAGGCAGCAAAAGAACAGGATGAAGCATAGGTGCAGCACCTGGCTTGCAGGTTCCAGGCTTCTTCACATGCCTCCAAATATGTGGCTTTGGGCAGTGAGACTAATTATAGACCTGCCTCGCTGCTGAGAGGAACTTGCAAATGGAAAAGACTTAGTATCTCTGTCCTAACAGGGCCATGAAATGCCATGAAAGTACTTAAATAGTACTTTTTGCAAGATCCACTGATCTTGCACGGTGTTACCTCTATAATTTCTAAAAAAAAAACAAAAAACAAACAAAAAAAAAACTGCCAGCTCCTAATATGAGAATAAATCTTACTATTTAGTTTATGTTTCGATTTAGTCTGTTTTTTTACTTGTTTTTAAAATCAGAATCAAACAAAATTAAACTAATAAAGAACTTAGGATACTTTTATAAAGAAACCTTAACTACCTATAGATTTAAAACAAATTTGCTGAATCCTAAAATTATTTTTTTAAATATGTTATTTATTCATTCATGAGAGACACTGAGAGAGAAGCAGAGACATAGGCAGAGGGAGAAGTGGGCTCCCCTACCGGGAGCCTGTTGGGACTTGATCCTAGGACTCCAGGATCACAACCTGAGCCAAAAGCAGATGCTCAAGCACTGAGCCACTCAGTGCCCCCTAAAATTATTTGTAATATTTGTTATTCATAGCATCTTATCTGGTTTGAGGCCATGTATAGATTGATTCAGAGATTATGTACTTGGGCATGCTCCTTCCAAGTAGGTCCATCCTTTCCCAAAACACTTAGGGACTTTATTCCTGGGATGTTACTGCCACCTAGTGGAAATTTCACTAAATGTGAAATAAATGTTTTTTCAAGACCAATTTTTCTCTGCACCTTCTCACTCACTATTCTCCCCACCCATTCTTTTCCATTTTTCTTTCTTTCTATTATAGGTGTCCCCAGGCACCTCACTGGTATTCCAAAATAGAAAATATTTGGTCAGTCACTGGGAACTTCCTTAAAATGTGGGGCTTTGTGCCAACAGGACATTATTTCTATTTGGCAAAAACTGATTTGTCAGGACCACAATAAGGGAAAATAGGAAACTAAAATATTTTTTGCATAAATGAAAAGAATCAAGATAAAACATGAAAAAGTATTTATGGTATACTGCCTTATGTAAGAAAGAAGAAGGTGAAATAAGAAAATATGTTATATGTCAAGTGAATCTCAATACAACTGGGGGGTAAAATATGTGCTTATTTATGCAAAATCAAATGCAGGGAAGATAAACCAGAAATTACTGGGATTGGTTACCTAAAAGGAGAAGATGAGGAGTGGGAAAGATAGTAAAAACAATGTAACTACTCTGATCATATTTTTTATAGAATTTTGACTTTTGAACCATGTATTTTTATTTTCAAAATATAAAATTAAACCCACAGGTTGGATTGACTCTAAACTAAACAAAAACAGAAACAAATCAGCATAAGTATGATCACATCAATAACATAACCACTTAAAAGAAGAAAAATAACGATTCCAAGTAATTTCTTAATCCAAGGACTGTAATTTTCCATCATCAGGGGGTGTTCTAAGGATAAATAAGAACTCCAAGAAAACCTTGAAATCAACTTGGTACGTTTGTTGTTGGCAGTAGTATTGATCTAGTAATTCTGAAACCAGTTTTATGTGTATTTTAGAATTTCAAATAAATAGATACATCGATGTTAGGAACCAGTTTTCCCCACTGTGGAAGATTTTTGTTTAAGATATGGAACAGGGGAAGAAAAGGCAAACCCTATGGCATTGGATTAAAAATTCTTGGTCCAGATCACCACTTCCACATGCATTTGTTGGTATTTTTTCTTTTTCTTTTCTTCTCTTTTCAAGGTTGGGTATAGACTCATGAATTTTTTAAAAGTTCAACATGTTATAGTTCCTTTCGGTTGTTTAGTTTTGCTGGTTCCTGTGTTCTTTTGCAGTTCCCTGTCAGCTTTTGAGCATACTGTTATGTTCTGAAAAAAGAATATGTTCCAAGTAACCTGATATTTTCCCTGACCTAGCCTTGGAATATGCCATTTTTTTCTATGTGACTCTACTTTCTTCTGTTGGACGTTGGTATTTAGATGTTGAAATCAGGGTACAAGGTGTACTTTTTCTACGGAAGAGTCATTGTTTCTAGGATCTTTCACTGGACAAAGCTAGGGAATTTATACTTTTTAAAACCATGAATTTGTAATGATACCTCTAATTCCAGCAAGGCTATCATTCAGAATAGAAGAGATGAAGAGTTTCCCAGACAAACAAAAACTAAAGGAGTTTGTGACCACTAAAGCAGCCCTGCAAGAAATATTAAAGAAGACTCTGTGAGTGCAAAGGAGAGACCAAAAGCGACAGACAAGAAAGGATCAAAGAAAATCTCCAGAAACGATGACAAAACAATAAAATGGCACTAAACACTTATGTATCAGTAATTACTTTGTATATGGACTTAACGCTCCAATCAAAAGACATAGGATGTCAGAATGGATTTTAAAAAAAAAGATTCATCTATATGCTACCAAAAAGAGATTCATTTTAAACCTAAGGACACCTACAAACTAAAAGTAAGAGGGTAAAGAGACATTTATCGTGTAAATGGATGTCAAAAAAAAAGTCAGAATAGCAATAACTTAGACAAACTGGACTTCTTTGTTTTTGTATTGCTTTTATCCTTCTTTGGCATCAGGCTAGTACAGGCTTCATGGAATGATTTTGAATTCCATTATTTATAAGATTTTGATAAAGATTGTCATTAATTGCTTAAATGTTTGGTAAAATTCATCAATGAAACCATGCAGTTTCTGTGCTGGGAGATTTTTGATTCCCAAAACACTTTCATTCTTGTTATTGGTCTGAGATTTCCTACTTCTTGGATTCAATATTCATGATTTAATCATGGTAACTTGTGCATTTTTAGGAATTATCTTGGGTTTTTTTCTAAGTTATCTGATTTGCTAGTATATAATTGTTCATAGTAACCTGTTTTCACAGTGTCTTTCTGTGATTATCTGTTGTATTTTTTTCTCTTCCATTTCTCATTTTGGTTTTTGAGTCCTCTTTTTTCATCTTAGTTAATGTCGTTAAAGCATTGCAATTTTTTTTTTTTTTTGATAACCTGATCATTACTCTCAATGTTATACTATCGTTTATTCTGGTCTCTCATTTATTTCTGACTTTCTTTGTTATTTTCTTTCTCTACTAGATTTCAGCTAAGTTTCTTCTTTTTCTAGTTCCTTGTGGTGTAATGTTGTCTATTTGAACTTTTTTCTTAATACAAGCATTTATAGCATAAATCTCACTCCAAAATCTGTTTTTGCTGGATCTCATAGGTTTTAGAATATTGTGTTTTCTTTTTCTTTTGTTTTGAGACATGTTTTGATTTGTTGTTTGATCTCTTATTTGCCCCATTGCTTGTGCAGTAGTGTGTTGTTTAGTTTTTATGCATTAAATGCTTAATATTTACAATACAGATTTTCCAGCTCTGTGTTATTAATTTTTAGTTTTGTACTATTGTAGTTAGGAAAGATATTTGGTATGATTTAAGTCTTCATAAATTTGTAATATTTGTTATGTCTCTTTTTATGTGATTTTTATTATTTAACCTGTGTGAACTTAAAGAAAATGTGTTTCATTTTTCTTGAATGGAATGTTATATATATATCTTTAGAACGATGTATTCTGAAGTATGCTTCCAGTAAGACTGTTCTTGTTGAAAAAAATAATAATAAATTTAACTGAGGGTATGTATTTAAAAATAAAGCATACCAGAAAGGAACTGGGGAAGGGTAGGTGAAGTAGGTGATGGGAATTAAAGAGTACACTTATCATGATGAGCACTAATATACAGAATTGTTGAATACAATATACTATATTGTATACCTGAAACTAACACTGTATGTTAACTACACTGGAATTTAAGTAAAAAGGTTAAAAAAAGAAAATACTAGACACCAAAAATTAAATACAAAATTAAAGTCCATGAATCTATACCCATCCTTAAAAAGAGAGAAAAAGAAAAAGAAAGGATGCCAACCAATGCTTGTGGAAGGAATGGTAGAAATAAAAAAATCATCATTTTAAAACCATCATAGGAATAATAGATTCAGGCAAGCATCATCAGGGTGTGCTAAAATCATTCAGTAAAAAAATTGGGGCATAAAAGAATATTTATACAATCTGAAAGTATTGTTCCACAGAATATGTATGAATTACAAATAAAAATGTAGCTTTACAATGAATCTGGCAGTTAGCACTTTGACTAAATGATCAAACTTAATATTTGCAATAATGGGACCATCTGACAGCAGGTGCCTTTTGATATGACACACTGAGAAGGATATAAATCACTTCTATGGTATTCCTGCCAATACTGCATGACCTGAGTCTAATCCTGAGGAAACATCAAGCAAACCCAAACTGAAGAATATCTATATTTACCTGACTTAGACTCCAAAAATGTCAATGTCATAAAAGACTAAAAAAGGCTGGAGAGCTGCTCTTGAGTAAAGGAGACAAAAGAAACAGATAATTAACTATAATGTGTGTAATCCTTGATTGTCTCTTGGATGATTAAAAAAAATTCTGTAAAAGACATTATCGAGAAAAATAATAATAATAATATTGAATAAGGACTCATATTAGGTGATAATTATAAGTATTTTAGATGATAGCATTGTATCAATTTTAAATTTCCCAAGTGTAATAATTCTACTTTAGCAAGACCAGAGAATGCTCTTGTTTTTATGAAATATAGGCTGAAGCATTTAGGAATAAAATATCACAATGTCTACAACTATCTCTGAAAGGGTTCAACATGATCTCATCCATAAATATTTTAGTGTATATCTCAAAAATATAAGAGCATCTGAAAAAATAATAACATGACATGGGATTCTTAAAGCTTCCCTGGTGATTCTATTGTCCAACTATAGATCAATACTACAGAGATAATAAGCAGAACTAATCTTAGAAGTCAAATCTGATCATTTGGTCATGGTGGCTTAGAACACTGTGTTAAAAAAGACTCTGATATAGGTTTAGGCTCAACCAGAGAGAATGCTATGATTGATTGGCTAGGTCTGTCTTGGTGCTCAGAAGATTCCTATATATTATCTGAGTCATGTTGTAAGCGTGAAACAGTGTTGACACAAAAGAGCAAGCTACATGCTAGAAGATAAAAAGGAGATTCTAGCATCACCAGTGAAGTCTGAACTTATCTTAGATAACTGACCTCCTCTGTCTTGAAGAAATCAGGACCAGACTTATTTTCTTAGTTACTATGACTAACATTATAATGAAACAAAGGTCAGGTGGGGGGAGGGGTACATATATATGTGTATTAAGCTTTGAAGAGCTCTTTGATCATGACACAGTCCATGCAGGTAGGTAGGAAAGAACTACATGGAAGAGCTCTTTAGAGTAACAGCCATTTTTTAAAAAAAGTATGAGCATATGGGGAATATCAGTAGAAATGAATATTGTAAGAAAGGGTCAAATGGAAATGCTAGAAACAAAAAACACAATACCAGAAATGAAGAATTATTTAGATATAGATTTGTTACAGCTGAGGGAAAAAAACTCAGTAAAATTTGAAGATAGATCAAGAAATTATCCAAACTGAAACACGAAAAGAAAAAGAGTGAATAAAAAACTGTGCATCAAAAAAACCATTAGATAAGATCAAATGGCTCATTATATGAATAATTGGAGTCATAGGAAGAAAGGAAGGAAGGAAGGAGGAGAGGGAGGGGGAGGGGAAGGTGGAGGGAGAGACAGATAATACGGGAGAAGAAATATTTGAAGAGATAATGACCAAAAATTTTTCCAAAATTATGAAAGAGATCAAGCTGTAGACCCAGAAGTTCACAGAATCCCAGGCAGGATACATTAACACACACACACACACACACACACACACACACACACACACACACACCTAGTCTAACTCGTGAAAACCAAAAATGAAGAGAAAATCTTGAAGATACCCCGGGGGGGGGGGGGGGGGGACTACATACAAAGAAAGAAAAAAAAAAAAGAATTACAGCCATCAGAAACTATGCAATGCAGAAGACAAGAAAGTGGCATCTTGAAAGTATCAAAGAATAAAACTGTCAATACTAGAATTCTCTACCCAGGGAAAATACCATTCAAAAATGAAGGTTAAATAGATTTTTTCAGAAAAACTAATGCTGAAATAATTCATTGCCAGGATATCTACAATTCAAGAAATGTTAGAGGAAGCTTGTCAGGCAGAAGGGCTGTGATATTAGACAAAAACTTGAATCTACACAAATAATCTTGCCACGTGAGTAAAATGCTAAATTATGAATTATAATTTATTAGTTAATGGAAGTTAGTTTTCCACAACTGCTGTGTATGATAGTTAGAAGACCTCAGTGAAGATATCATAATCTGAAATAAAAAGAAAAGAAAGGTAAGATAAGCTAATCGATGTGTTTTACCATACCCAAGGTCCCTTTAAAGGAAAATTGCCAAGTCACTATTAGTGAGTACTTAAGTACAATGACTATGAAAGATTTTGAAGGAGAAGGAAATTACATGCCATTAGGCAACAGAAGACATGATTTTAAACAAAATCCATGCAACAGGGAGGGGAAATAATTTACAGAACTGAGGGAAAATTTTGTGGCAGGACCTACAAAACAATGATAGAGAAGAGTTGAATCACCCTAACAGCAAATTATCCATGAGTTTTAGGTTTGGGGAAGCCAGTTGCCCAGGTCACAATTTTACTCTCCATGAGGTCACAATTTTACTCTCCATGAGGCTATTACATGAAGATTCTTATTGTTCCAGTAAACTCGGTAGGACTTCCTTCAGATCTTCATACTTTTTCCTCTTTTGTTGACAACTGGACTGTGCAGCTCAGTCTTGAGGTAGGAATCCTAATTTATTTGAAACACAATATGGCTTAGTATATTAGTTTCCTAGGGCTACTGTGACAAATTACCACAAACTGATTGGCTAAAAACAACAGAAATTCATTCTCTCACAGTTCTGGAGGACAGAAGTTCGAAATCAAGGTATTGGCAGGACCAGTTCCTTCTGAAGGCTCTGGGAGAGAATCCATTCCCACCCTTGCTGTCACCCAGTGGCTGACAGCAATCTTCAGCATTCCTTGGATTACAGAGGCATCACTCCCATCTCTGCATCCATTTTCACATCCCCTTCCCTTCCCTTCTATGTGTCTTTCCCCTTTCGTTTCTCCTCTAAAGACACTTGTCATTAGATTTAAGGCCCACCCTAGTGCAGTATGATCTCATCTCAAGATCCTTAATCACATCTGAAAAAATCCTTTCTCTAAATAAGGTCACTTTCACAGATTCAAGGCCCCTACTGAGTAGATATATTTGGGGGGGGGGGAGGTATGGAGGAGGAAGCATCATTCAATCCATGACACCTAATTGGGAATTGAAAAACAGGTTATAGGGATCCCTGGGTGGCACAGCAGTTTGATGCCTGCCTTTGGCCCAGGGCGCAATCCTGGAGATGCATGGAGCCTGCTTCTCCCTCTGCCTATGTCTCTCTCTCTCTCTCTCTCTCTCTCTCTCTGTGTGTGTGTGTGTGTGTGTGACTATCATAAATAAATAAAAATTAAAAAAAGAAAAGAAAAACAGGTTATAGTCCCTGCTCCATAATTAACCTACTTGCTGTGTGTGATGTTCCACATGTTGGTTAACTTCCCTGAATCTTAATTCACTCATCTGAAAATGAGAATAATATCCATCCTGCTTTTTTCCCTGTGAAGTAGTGTGTATCGAGTACATTTTAACTAAATGCTAAATGAATAAATTTTAAAAATGAGTGACTGAATAAGTAAATTCATTTGGAAGTGTTCAGTTTGCCATTATCAGATGAGATCTGGCACTCAGGAGAGAGGCGAGGGCTGAATATTCAGACAGGGGGGTCTTCAGCATCAACAGGAACAAGTGAGACCACCTAGAGAGAAAAACAGAAAAGTGAAGATACAGGTCAACCCGGTAGCCGAGTGGTGGCGCTGCAGTGAAGGCACCTTACAGGCAACATGTCCCATCTACCCATGAAACTCCTGCACAAGAAGATAGAGAAACAGAATCTCAAGTTGCACCAGCGAAACTTGAAGCTCCAGGGGGCCTCAGATCTGAGCTTATCAGAAACACAAAATGGAGATGTGTCTGAAGAAACAGTGGGAGGTGGGAAGGTTAAAAAATCTCTAAAACAGTCTGTGAACATGGGCTCATCAGAAGCCCAGAATGGAAAGGTAGCTAAAGAAACAGTGGAAACTGTACAAATAAGAAAGAAAGAGAAAGAAAGAAAGAAAGAAAGAAAGAAAGAAAGAAAGAAAGAAAGAAAGAAATCTACCATAATAATCAATGGAGAAGCAGCAACACAGCCTCCCAATTCAGAATCAGAAAAAAAGAAGAAAAAGAGAAAAATGGTGGATGACACTGGGCCTGATAAAAAAATCAAAAACTGAAGACAAAGGGGACTCTGAAGAAGGGACCCAGGCTCCTGAAGAGACAGAAAACAATGCGGAGAAGCCAGATGATGAGGAAGAGGACAGTTAAGTGCCCAGCCTACCCCTGGGACTGACAGGAGCTTTTGAGGATACTTCTTTCTGATCTTATCAGTGAGAACACTCCGAAGGCAATAAAAGAATTGGGTTTTACAAACATGACTGAAATTCAGCATAAAAGTATCAGACCACTTCTGGAAGACAGGGATCTCCTTGCGGCCGCAAAAACAGGCAGTGGCAAAAAAAAAAAAAAAGTGGCATTTCTCATTCCTGCGGTCGAACTCATTGTCAAGTTAAAGTTCATGCCTAGGAATAGAACAGGAGTTCTTATTCTCTCACCTACTAGGGAACCGGCCATGCAGACTTTGGGTGTTCTTAAAGAGTTATGACACACCATGTTCACACATACGAGTTAATAATGGGTGGCAGCAACATATCTGCTGAAGCACAGGAACTTGATAACGGGACCAACATCATTGTGGCCACACCAGGCTGTCTCCTGGGCCACATGCAGAATACCCCAGGTTTTATGTATAAAAATCTACAATGTCTGGTTATTGATGAGGCTCATCGTATCTTGGATGTTGGGTTTGAAGAGGAATTAAAACAAATTATTAAACTTCTGCCAACACGCAGGCAAACCATGCTCTTTTCTGCCACACAAATTCGAAAAGTTGAAGACTTGGCAAGGATTTCTTTGAAAAAGGAGCCATTGTATGTTGGTGTTGATGACGATAAAGCTAATGCGACAGTGGATGGTCTTGAGCAGGGATATGTTGTTTGTCCCTCAGAAAAGAGGTTCCTTCTGCTCTTTACCTTCCTTCAGAAGCACCGGAAGAAGAAACTGATGGTCTTCTTTTCATCCTGTAAGTCCATGAAATACCACTATGAGTTGCTGAACTACATCGATTTGCCTGTCTTGGCCATTCATGGAAGGCAGAGGCAAATAAGCGTACAACCACATTCTTCCAGTTCTGCAATGCTGATTCGGGGATATTGTTGTGTACAGACATGGCAGCTAGAGGGCTAGATATTCCTGAAGTCGACTGGATTGTTCAGTATGACCCTCCAGATGACCCCAAGGAATATATTCATGTGAGAAGAACAGCCAGAGGCCTAAATGGAAGAGGTCACGCCTTGCTCATCTTACGCCCTGAAGAGTTGGGTTTCCTTACTTGAAGCAATCCAAGCAATCCAAGGTTCCATTAAGTGAATTTGAGTTTTCCTGGTCCAAGATTTCTGACATTCAGTCTCAGCTTGAAAAACTGATTGAAAAGAACTACTTCCTTCATAAGTCAGCGCAGGAGGCATATAAGTCCTACATTCGAGCATATGATTCCCATTCTCTGAAACAGATCTTCAATTTACTAACTTAAATTTGCCTCAAGTTGCTCTGTCATTTGGTTTCAAGGTGCCTCCTTTTGTTGATCTGAACGTGAACAGCAATGATGGCAAGCTTAAAAAGAGAGGAGGTGGCGGCAGCTTTGCATACCAGAAAGCCAAGAAAGTTGAGAAGTACAAAATCTTCAAACACATTAGCAGGAAGTCCTCTGACAGCTGGCAGTTCTCCCACTAAAGACACACCTTCCAAAAAAATAAATAAATAAAAAATTAAAAAAATAAAAAGACACGCCTTCCTTACATCTTGAATAGCTTTGTCCCGATATGGATTTTTTTTCCCCTTTTTCTAACCAAGGAATTGTTGTGGCTTCAGGATTTGGACTGGTGGAACAGCAGTACTAATTGATGTAGCAGCACTGGACATGGATACTTCCATGAAACTTTTATGTTTTACAACAGAGTTCAGTTTCTCTAGGTTGCTCAAGGGCAAAACAAGAGGCCTTTTGGCTTTTGTTGTGATGAGAGAGTAGTTTTAATCTTTTACCTCCAAAAAAAAAAAAAAAGTGAAGATACAGCCCAAAGAACTTTCACATTTAACAATCAGACAAGAAGGTACAGCCAAAACTAATGTAACATGGTGTGTCAACTATGCTTCAATTTAAAAAAAAAAAAAAAAAGAACTAGACAAGAAGAAGAGATTTCAGGAGAAGGTAAGATATAAGAGCAAAGAAACTAAAAAGTAAATAATTAACCCATTTAAGCACAGAGTAGAGTGACAGGGAAGGGGAGTTGTGGCTTGTAATGGGATGTTGAAAGGAGAGAATCTGTCCAATGAGCAGAAAAAAATCTTGTGAGGCACATATATGATCACTAGAAGCAATAACCATTTCACTAGGATTACACACCAAATCAAAGAGATTCTGGTTAGAACTAGTGAGGACAAACACCTTTTTTCCAAATTGTATTTCGTCTTGATTGTGTAGTTAGCAAGCACAACTAGGATGCAAAAAGTAAAAAAGGAGGAGTCCTGGTCCCTCATGTCTAATACCAATTACCCATTGTCCTCAGTTTCCCCTGTCCTTTGTCCACCAAAAGAAGGGCCAATCTCAGCTTTCGCCATCCCCGCTGACCTCTTACCATTTCCCTTTCTGAATACCTGAATATCCTGTACACCTGTACCCAAATGCCACCATGCTGGCTATTCCACAGGATAGCAGGCACCCCTCATTTCAAGAAATGTGACTGACTCATGGAAGACAACATAGTGGAGATAAACCTTCTCATAAGCCACTAAATAGCCAATTACAAAACTCCTACTTGTACTAAGTATTGTCACAAAAAAGTCAGCAGGCTTCATAACTTACACATCTTTGTCGACTATAGTCCCTATGTACCAAGTACCTCAAAGCCTACAAAAGTAACACAAGATACCATGAGAGTTCGGGTAAGTCACCTAAAGGCAAGATGTCAGCCAGACTTGAACCCAGGTCTTCTGACGTCAAGTCCCATGCTTTTTTCCATGACTTCATTCTGGAAAGTTGAATTCTATTTGGGAAGGCAAAACTAACAGACACAAAACCAAAAACCAAGCTGTGTAGGTGGATTTATAGGTTCACAAGAGATAGATCCTCGGGGGCTAGAGGATTTTTTAAAAGATTTTATTTATTTATTTATTCATGAGAGACACAGAGAGAGAGGCAGAAATGCAGGCAGAGGGAGAAGCAGGCTCCTTGTGGGCAGCCCAATGCAGGACTCGATCCCAGGACCCTGAGATCACGACCTGAAGGGAAAGTAGATGCTCAACCACTGAGCACCCAAGGGTCCCTCCCTGTTTTGTATATTTCTGTGGCAAAATACATAATGTAAATACATAACGTAAGGTAAACCATTTCTGAATGTCTGGTTCAGGTATACTTTCCTTTTTAGTGCTAAAAATGTCATTCTTTGATGAAATAATAACCGGAAAAAAAATCACAGACTGTAGTTGGTGGGCAGGGAATTATTTTTACTTGAAAATGTAGCTTTTTCCGCAACGAGTTTGCCGCCAGAACACAGGTGTCATGAAAACCACCACTAAACCTAAACCAAAATGGGAAAGGAAAAGACTCACATCAACATCGTCGTCATTGGACACGTAGATTCGGGCAAGTCTACCACTACTGGCCATCTGATCTACAAATGTGGTGGGATGGACAAAAGAACTATCGAAAAATTTGAGAAGGAGGCTGCTGAGATGGGAAAAGGCTCCTTCAAGTATGCCTGGGTCTTGGATAAACTGAAAGCTGAACGTGAACATGGTATCACCATTGATATCTCCCTGTGGAAATTCGAGACCAGCAAGTATTATGTGACCATCATTGATGCCCCAGGACACAGAGACTTTATCAAAAACATGATTACAGGCACATCTCAGGCGGACTGTGCTGTCCTGATTGTTGCTGCTGGTGTTGGTGAATTTGAAGCAGGTCTCTCCAAGAATGGGCAGACCCATGACCATGCCCTTCGGGCTTACACACTGGGTGTAAAACAACTAATTGTTGGTGTTAACAAAATGGATTCCACTGAACCACCTTACAGCCAGAAGAGATACGAGGAAATCGTTAAGGAAGTCAGCACCTACATTAAGAAAATTGGCTACAACCCCGACACAGTAGCATTTGTGCCAATTTCTGGTTGGAATGGTGACAACATGCTGGAGCCAAGTGCTAACATGCCTTGGTTCAAGGGATGGAAAGTCACCCGTAAGATGGGAATGCCAGCGGCACCACACTGCTTGAAGCCCTGGATTGCATTCTGCCACCAACTCGTCCAACTGATAAGCCCCTGTGTCCGCCTCTCCAAGACGTCTACAAAATTGGTGGTATTGGAACTGTCCCAGTGGGTTGAGTGGAGACTGGTGTTCTTAAGCCTGGCATGGTGGTCACCTTTGCTCCAGTCAATGTTACAACTGAAGTAAAGTCTGTTGAAATGCACCATGAAGCTTTGAGTGAGGCTCTTCCTGGAGACAATGTGGGCTTCAATGTTAAGAACGTATCTGTCAAAGATGTTCGTCGTGGCAACGTGGCTGGTGACAGCAAAAATGACCCACCAATGGAAGCAGCTGGCTTCACAGCTCAGGTGATTATCCTGAACCATCCAGGCCAAATCAGTGCTGGATATGCACCTGTGCTGGATTGTCACACAGCTCACATTGCTTGCAAGTTTGCTGAGCTGAAGGAAAAGATAGATCTTCGTTCTGGAAAGAAGCTGGAAGATGGTCCCAAGTTCTTGAAATCTGGGGATGCTGCCATTGTTGATACGGTTCCTGGCAAACCTTTGTGTGTTGAGAGCTTCTCTGACTATCCTCCTCTGGGCCGTTTTGCTGTTCGTGACATGAGACAGACGGTTGCTGTGGGTGTCATCAAAGCAGTGGACAAGAAGGCAACTGGAGCTGGCAAAGTCACCAAGTCTGCCCAGAAAGCTCAGAAGGCTAAATGAATATTAGCCCCAATACCTGCCATCCCAGTCTTAATCAGTGGTGGAAGAACAGTCTCAGAACTGTTTGTGTCAATTGGCCATTTAAGTTTAATAGTAAAAGACTGATTAATGATAGCAATGCATCGTAAAACCTTCAGAAGGAAAGGAGAATGTTTTGTGGACCATTTGTGTTTTGTTTTGTTTTGTTTTTGTGTGTGTGTGTGGCAGTTTTAAGTTATTAGTTTTTAAAATCAGTACTTTTTAATGGAAACAACTTGACCAAAAATGTGTCACAGAATTTTGAGACCCATTAAAACAATAGTTTAATGAGAAAAAAAAAGAAAATGCAAAAGTTGGTATTTTATTTGGGGTTCCTAACTTTGTTTTGAAATGCTACTGGGCTGAGAAATCCAGATATCTGGGAATTATTGCCTTAAAGGAGAGTTAAGATCTAGAGAGAAAGACTAAGGGTGTTTGAAAGAAGCCAGAACAAAGCCATTAAGAGAGGAATGTGCAGAGTATTTTTTGTTTGTTTGTTTGTTTGTTTGTTTGTTTGTTTGTTGGAGAGTGTAGAGCAAATTTACTAAAATAAAGTGTTTTTAGAAAGGAGTAGTTGGAATTAAGTTTTGGTCCATTTTAAAATATTTAGTGCCTGGTAATGGTCTGCTTATAGTGGAAACTCAATAAATATTTGTTGAGTGCAGTGAAAGTTCAAGTAGGTTCAGAAGACTCAGAATATAAAGTTTGAACTTCATTTATTAACCAGAGCTTCTGAGCAGATGTTTCTAGAATGAGTAACCGATGTGCGAAGCTACTGATCTCCTCTACCTCTCTTCCTCCCCTACCAGGCAGGACCCAGAGCATGTGATCAGCTCCAGTCCAAGTATATGCAAGCATGCTGTTCATATATAATTGGAGAAGATGGGAAGCAATGAGGAGCCACTGAAGATGACTGAGTGGTGGAGATATAAGATGATAGCAGTAGTTCCAGGAAGACTATTCGCCCGGTGGTAGAGTGCAAGGTGGAGCCCAAGCTTGAAGCTAGAATCATTGGGAAAAAGCATTCCAAGATATGTAATATTAACTCTACTCCAGCTCTGTGGGTGAGCCTTGATTGGCTTAAAGTAATCAACATTTCTGTTCCCTAGACCACAAAGATCAGTCTGGAGATGGGCACATAACCCAATCAGAGATTTTATTTTTCCTTTAAATAAGAACTCCTAAATTTTTTTTTTTAAGATTGTATTTATTCATTCATGAGAGACACAGAGAGAGAGAGACAGACACAGGCAGAGGGAGAAGCAGGCTCCATGCAGGAAGCCCGATGCAGGACTCAATCCCAGGACCCCAGGATCACTACCTGAGCCAAATGCAGACCCTCAACCACTGAGTCCCCCAGGTGCCACTTAAAAAAAAGATTCTTATATTTCTGTCTGAAGTTGACATGGGAAGCATGTAACCCTAAAGGGTTAGTTGACAGTCATCTTTGGATGATTGTGGGAGAGCCTCCATGAGACCTGAGGAAGTGGAGCCAAGAAGTGGTAGAAGGGAAAAGGGGTCCAGGTCCTAGCACTTAAGACACCAATGAAGGCTCATCCAAAGCCTGTCCTACCCCCAGACTCTATGGTTACTGCTTAAATTCCTATTTCTATGTAAGCCAGTTTGGGTCTTGTCTTCTTTCACTTGCAACTGAAAAACTGCTGATGCACAAGGCTAAAGCAATCCTCAGAACAAGAGGGGAAAAAGGGGGCTAGCTCTCTGGAGAGTAGCTATTCAAAGACATGACAAGAGGGGTCTAGGAGGCTAAGTAACTAGCCATGAAGTGGCGAGTGACATCTGTGAAGCCCCTCCATAGCCCAAGAGGAGTTCTCCAGACAGAGGCCACAGGGGTGGTACTGGAATGTAAAGAGAAGGCTAGGGCTGGCTCTGAGCTTCAACGTGAAAGAAGTGCCAAGAAGAATAGTTTCTTTTTTCTTTAAGATTTTATTTATTTATTCATGAGAGACAGAGTCAGAGGCAGAGACAGAGGCAGAGGGAGAAACAGAGGGAGAAGCAGCTCCACACAGAGAGCCCGATGTGGGACTCGATCCTGGGATTCCAGGATCACACCCCGAGCTGAAAGCAGACGCTTAACCGCTGAGCCACCCAGGAGTCCCAGTTTCTGTCCGACGACTCCTTTGATTAGCACTACGGCCTACTCCTCAGGGATAACCAAAGCCCCAGAGAAATGATGCAACCGATCACTGCAGGATAGCTGGATCTGCCATGAAAGATTCAGGAAAAGGCAAAGGAAGAGTTGATTGAGCAGGTCCCAGGAATAAAAAGAGGGTAACGTGGTTGTTAAGGGAGGGCCCTGGGGCCAAACAGATTATCAGTTTCGAAACTCATACGTCACCCACTAGCTGTCTTAATTTACCTAAGTGTCCTTTTCCTGTCTGTAAATGAGCATGAAAGTGCCACCTTTAGATGACTATGAGGCTCCAAAAGTATATTATAAGGAAGTCCCTAGCAGAGTGTGGGGCAGGAATAGGTGTTCATTACCTGTGGTTATCCCACAAGCATAAGATGGATGAACGCAGGAAGACAGGAGAGGAAGAAAGTAGAACACTGATTTCCTTAGATCCTGACCCTCTTCAGTAGCAAGCAGCAAGTACTCACTTTACAGAAGCAGCACTAAGGGAAATTAAAAACAGGATCACGCGGGGGTGGGGGGTGTTGTTTTAAAAAAGGCTTTTGAGAAATGGGATCGCCTACTCAATTTCCTCCTGTTAGAACCCCTGAGTAAATGTCTGTTGAATTGGGCTAATTTTCTTCAACATATGAGAGAGAAAAAAAATCACTTAGGATGAAATATTAAAAGTCAAACGGACAAACAGAAGTCTAATATGGCCAGAGCTTGATTTCAGCTGGCAGAGCGTCAGTGACCCTACCTCACCCCCAGTCTGGGCTGGCTGGGCCCGCCCGGGGCCAACTCCTACCAGAGTGTCCTGTCCCTACCCACAGCCCAGGGACCGGGATGAGGTCAGGGTGACAACCGCTGGTGCTTCTGTTCAACCTTGAAAATCCTTGTCACATTAGACTGCCCAGCGACTGGGCGGCGGGGGAGGAGGGGGTGGGGACGTACAAATCTGAAAAACAGGGAGAGACGAGGTGGAAAGCCTCTGGGACCCGTGGCACCTGTTCCCCAGGACTGATTAATAACCAGACTCTCTCACATTTATAAGGCGCTTTACTAATACTAACAGTGCGTCATTTCTAAGTTTTTTTTTTTAATTTATTTATTTATTCATGATAGAAAGAGAGAGAGAGAGAGGCAGAGGGAGAAGCAGGCTCCATGCAGGGAGCCCAACATGGGACTCGATCCCGGGACCCCAGGATCGCGCCCTGGGCCAAAGGCAGGCGCTAAACCGCTGCGCCACCCCGGGATCCCCCAGCGCGTCATCTCTAGGAAGCATTCTGCTGGTGGTACCGTGGAGAACCCTGCGCCTACAATAACTCCTCTGACCCCAACGTCCGCTAAGCGCGTCTGGTCATCACCGCTTTGACAAGGTAGCTGTGGCTCCAAAGTTTAAAGTACTTGGGTCACAAGGCAGGCCCCCACCCCCACCCCCACCCCAACCCCCCGCCTGGCTCCAGCTCCAGCTCCAGCTCCGAGCCGCCGCGCAGACCCCGGCCAGCCGCCAAGCATCCCCCCCCCCACCCCGCCCCGGGAGAGCGCTGGGGCGGCCCCGCGCCCAGGTGGCTGCACACCCCAGAAGGGCGGGCTCAGCGGCCGCACGCGCCCGCCGCCCCCGCCGCCCCCGCCGTCCCGCCTCCCGCCTCCCGCCTCCCGCCTACCCGCCCGAGCGCCGCCCGGTGCCCGCCGCGCAGACGCCCCCGTCGCCCCAGCCTCGCCGCCCGCCCGCCGCCCGCCCGGAGCCCTCCCCGCCGCCGCGCTGCACGCCCCGAGCGCACCCACTGTCCTCGCGGGGACAGGGGGCCCCGCCACCGTCATGCTGCTCGCCATCTACACGGCCCTGGCGGGGCTGCTGCTCCTGCCGCTCGCCGTGAACCTCTGCTGCCCCTACTTCTTCCAGGACCTACGGCACTTCCTGCAGTTGGCCAGCGTGGCCCGGCAGGTGCGCAGCTACGGGCGGAGGCGGCCGGAGCGCACCATCCAGCACCTCTTCGCGGAGAAAGCGCGCCGGCTGCCGCACAAGCCGTTCCTGCTCTTCCGCGACGAGGTGCTCACCTACGCGCAGGTGGACCGGCGCAGCAACCAGGTGGCGCGGGCGCTGCGCGACCACGTCGGCCTGCGCCAGGGGGACTGCGTGGCGATGTTCATGGGCAACGAGCCGGCCTACGTGTGGCTGTGGCTGGGGCTGGCCAAGCTGGGCTGTGCCATGGCGTGCCTCAACTGCAACATCCGCGGGAAGTCTCTGCTGCACTGCTTCCAGTGCTGCGGCGCGAAGGTGCTACTGGCCTCGCCAGGTGAGCCCGGGGAGCGCCAGCCCTGGCAGTGGGCTCCTCCGCACCGTGACAAACCGCCCCGACACGGTGCAGGGGGTTGGAAAGGGAAGTTCAGATCCGAACTGGAAGCGTAGAGGAAGGGGATGGCAACGCTTCCCCCAAAACGCTGATCATTAGAACAACCCGTTGTGGAAGCCGTGCCAGGCGCTGTGTTAGGCGCCTAACATCAGAGAGGCTCTACTATCCGGCTTCGTAGATGAGACCATTGAGGCCGGAGCTTGTGACCCAGGTCACAGAGCTGTCTGCCTCCAGAATCCAAGCTCTTAACCAAACACTGACAATAATTGCATTAAAATGCAGAGTCTTGTGTGAACTCCAGAGCGTAGAGAATGTTCTCATCTCTGCTGTTTGATTGGTTATGTGATCGTGAGAAAGTCACTTTCCCTCTCTGTTCCTTGGTTTCCTCCTCTAATAGAGGATCTTCATGGCTGCTTCCAGCTCTGAAATGCCTTTCTAGATTCTCCCTGCAGAGAGGTTACCCCATTTGCTCCCCAAGAAGACTTTAGGGATCTGCTGCAGTGCCCTTAGCAGCCCCCATTACTTCTGTAACCAAAGTGGTCTTTGGTTCTGTAGTTACCTCTTGCCACACTTAAACAAGACCTGAAAGTGGCAACCTCATGCTCTAGTGGTTACCAGGCCAGGAAGAAACCAAGAACCTGTGACCCACAGGACTGCTGCTTTTCCTTCCTAGAAAGGGAATAAGGACTAGGAGTTGCTTCTCACTCTGTCAGTAAGGGGAGGCCCAACCAGGTGTGAGCTGAAAGCCATGAAGAAATAGAGAACCAGGAGCCTCACCTTTCTAGAATGCCTTTCTGTGCCAACCCCTATGCTCAGTGCTTTCATTACTCTCAGAGATTACATGCCATTACCCCTTGTTAGACAGTTGAGAAAACTGAATCTTAAAATCCCAGCCCAGGTCCATCCAATTTCAAAGTCCATGAATTCCCACCCACCCCCACATCCCATCGTGCTATATTCTTCTACACGGATGTAGTGTTAGAGCAGGAATTGATGATTAAGCATCCTCTGCTCTCCCCCTAGATTTCATAACTAAGAAAACTGAGGCAAGCTAAGCATCTTGCCTAGTGTTGCAGAAAAATGTTGGCTTGCTCATGGGAAACCAAGAAACTGCCCCACCTGTTTTATGTAGCATAAAATCATCCAGAAAATGAAGGTTTTGTGAAAATGTTTAAAAGCAGATCAACTTAAAGGCAGCCAAGTTATTTAAAGAGGGTGATCCCCTCAAGAAAATTCCCAACAATTTCTAGTTGCCTGGGAAAAGAGACGACTTAACCTCTTAGTAACTGGAAGACTCTTAAACCTTTTGGTTCCAAAGAGTTATTATCACAGTGATCTTTTTCCCGTTTGAGGGGGGATTTAAATACTGTTTACCTGCATAGTACCTCAGTCTCCCTGTGAGGGAGGTCAGGGACTGCAGATATTGGTTCTGTAATCAAGTCAGAAACACAACCAGGTATCCTCTTTCCCACTCAGGCAATCGTCCCCTGCCATTGAGCATTATGTTTAGGTCCGTGTATGTGGAGAGTATGTGAAATGTGGACACTCAGATCCAATTTGAACCAAACTATCCAGTGTACCTAACAGCACTCTGGCAATAAATTGACCTTTGAGAGAAGCCACACATTTGGAAAACATTCCATCTTTCCCAATTATTCAGAAACCATGGTATGTCATGCAGAATTACGCTCTGACCTACAAAGGAGGTTACCATGAAGTCCAGTCCAAAGTTTGGTGCTTTTAAACGTGCTTATGTATAAAGGTGCTGAATGGACTTCTTAGAATTGTTTTTTAAAGATTCATTTATTTACTTGAGAGAGGGAGATTAGAAGAAGTAGGCGGGGGGGCGGGGGGGACAGAAAGAGAGCCTCTTCAAGCAGATTCCTGGCTGAAAACAGAGACCAACACAGGACTTGTCTCCTAACCCTGAGATCAGGACCTGAGTCAAAACCAAGGGTCAGATGCCCAACCAAGTGAGCTAACCAGGCGCCCCTAGAATTAAAGTTGGAAGGAATCTGAGAGAAATCCTAATCCTATAACCTTCTAACTTTAATGAGTATGTTATTCTTCAACAAAAATGTTTAGAAAAGAAACTTTAATGTGCACAGGAATCGCTTGATAACCTTATTTTAAAAAACAGATTTCTGAGCCCCTTCCCCCAAAAGCACTGAATCAGTAGAACTATGGTTTGACCCGGTAATGTGAATTTTTATAGCAAGTTCCCTCCCACGATTTTAAAGCAAATGGTCTGAGGACTAGGCTTTGAGAAACGGTCTAGTTTCTGCTTATCTTATGTGGTTAAAAAAACAAACGCTCTGAAGGGTGGTATCAATTGCCTAGAGTCACATGGCTGGTTAGCAACAGAGAGAGAGCTGGGAACAGAGCCCATGCGGGGTTTTTTTGTTGTTTATTCACTTCCAAGGCACTTATTCTTTTACACCACCTAAACATAGTACATAAAAGTGAGATGTTTTAGAAATATTGCAGTGGCTACAATTCAACAGAGTTTAACTCTGTACTTTGAACTTCAGCCTCAGGGCTTGTGGACTAGTAAGAGTTCGTGATTTCCAACTAGCTATCAGATTCTGGAGTCTATGCGAAAGACCAGCACAGTGGCATTTATCATGAAGATTGATCCAGTTGCTGTGAATTTTCGTGACTATTTGTAAAGCTGAACAAGACTTAAACCTATCAGGAATTTCAGTACCCAATTATTGCTTCAGAATTTACTATACAGAAGCACCCATCACTCAAAGAATATGACATTCTCTCTCTATAGTACATTTCAAGTCCTTCACCATGGAAGGGTATGATATAAATAACGAAAGAAAAAATGCCTTCAGGTATTTTATCCCATATCTATGTTGTCATTGATAGAAACCAGCTTTTTGGGCCGGTAGTTTTGTTGTTTTTTGTTTTTTGTTTAAGATTATATTTATTTATTTACGAGAGACACAGAGAGGCAGAGACACAGGCAGAAGGAGGAGAAGCAGGCTCCCTGCAAAAAGCCTGATGCAGAACTCTATCCCGGAACTCCGGGATCACACCCTGAACCAAAGGCAGACATTCAACACTGAGCCCAGGCATCCCTGGGCTCGTAGTTTTTCAAGCAACTTCTCAAACATAGAATATGGGTAAGACAGAAATATATGTGGGAGAACCCCCCAAAATAGTAAATGTGCTTTGTTGCCACTTATGCCAGTGTTAAGATCATCACTTAACTAGCTCTTTTAACTGGAAGGCTAGCCTAGATCTCCATCAGTTCATTGGCCACGTCTACACTGCATTGCTCTACATAACCATGCAAGGCTCCCAGAGTTACTACTCTTTCACAGGCTTTACTAACAGTTAAAGATGCTATCTTTTGCAAGCCTGAGATCCAGAGAAGTTGTAAGATATCTCTGATTACTTTTGATCTGGTTTTACAAGGTTGCAAAAAATAAAATTGGACCTTCTTTGAACAACAGGGATGAAGGAAAATGCTTTCGATTAAGTTTAAAAAGTATTGCATCATTGCAATGGTGAAGCACTTCATAAAACTAGTGTCAGGACCAAGGAGAACTCTTGTCGTACAGACTTTTGAGGGTAGGTGGAGAGAAGCAGATCCAACGACAACTTAATTTGACATCAAGAAACATTTAGGGAGCCCTTACAAGGTACAAGCTAGTTGCTGTGACAAGACAGGGAGAAAAGAAGATGAATTAGTTCAAGGATCTTACAGTCCAGTAGAACTAAGCCACATACACAAATGATTGTGACATCCAAGAGGATGTGGTAAGTATGATAAGTCTGCTGAGAGAGCTACAATGTGCTGGGGTGGGGGGCAGTGAGCAGAGGCTGAACGCTTCTAGGGGTATTAACTGAACTTGGCACCTGTAGCTGGGGAGAGGGCATTTCCAGGCAAGAGGAGCCCAAAGGCAGTTTTCATCAGGTTCATAACACAGATGCTTCAAAGAGTTTTACTATGTAAAATAGCAGACAAGAGCAGGCGGGACTTAAATAAAGGTAATTTTTAAAAGCTGTTTACTGAAGAGACTCTACTGTAGAGAAGATAAGGACTCAGAGAATTCAAAGAATGGCCAACAGCATTGGCCTCACTTCCATGGAGGGAGATAATTTTCCAATGCCAACTTTAGTCGAGGGTCGAGGCATAGAGATACTCTTAGCTCTACTCCTCTCTGGGCTGCACAAGGAATATCTTAGATGAGTTGCCTCAGTCCACTTTGTCTCAAAGGCTTAGAATTCTCTCATATATCTTTGAAGAATGCTATATAAAACCTAGCACATAGTAGCCATTCAATAAATGTTTGTCAAATTAATGAGCTCCATTATTCTGGTTGGTTGTGACAGGCATTCTTCTCTGAAGCCTGAGAACCATTGGGTAGGGCATGAAGGCATGAAAAATGATGTAAAAAGTTAAATATATCCTGATTTGAGAAAATCCTTTTAGATACAATCTCCCCCAGCTCCAGCCTCACCCTACCACATTTGTTTACCTCCCAGTTTACTTCTGGCAATGGGCTGTAGAAGAGAGGTGCTCTCCTGAGGTCTCACTGCCAAAGAGGAAGCTGGTCATGAGCATAGGATGGACTGGGACCATAGTAGCGAGGCTCTGTGCATAAGATGGTGGGGGACAAAAACCTAGGCATCAAATGAGTAATGTACTCAAGGTCTAGGACCCCAAGTAGCCCACAGTCTGAACAGAAAGCTAGCTTAAAGAGGCTCTCTAAAATTTCTCTTCTTACCCTTCTCATAACTAAAGGTTGCAAGGTGGGATTCCGTTCAAAATAAACTAGCACTTTGCTAGCATATTCGGAACACTGACAGTTCTTTTTGTTTAGAAACAAAGAGGGAGTGAAGACAAAATCCACTCTTATTTTTTTTTTAAGATTTTATTTATTCATGGGAGAGAGAGAGAGAGGCAGAGACACAGGCAGAGGGAGAAGCAGGCTCTATGCAGGGAGCCTGATGTGGGACTCGATCCTGGGTCTCCAGGATCACACCCTGAGCCAAAGGCAGGCACCAAACCGCTGAGCCACCCAGGGATCCCCAGCAAAATCCACTTTAAATCAGGTGTTAATGTGATTGAATCTGAAGAAGCCTAAGGTTCAGATTATGCTGCACATTGAGTGTAAGTGTCCAGTATTTAAAAAGGACCTTCCCATAGCCTCTGATGCAAATAGGGAAGTAAATAGCTGGTAGATGGTGACAGGGTTGCTTATGGATACCAAATGATAACAATTATGTAAGTCTTGATATAACCTGGCAACCTCATGACAAAGAATTACCAGGGCTATTTAGAAAGCAAGGGTTTCCATAAATAAGAACTTTAAGAGAAATGAAAAATAGCATTAAGAAGCTATATAAGTACATAAAAGTGAGTATGTATGTCCCTGTTAAAGATTTACTTATTCCTTGTGGGACTTAACCTTAATTAAACACTTTTCTGACCTCAGCGTGATTTGTTCTGTGTGGGGAGGGAGACGGGTGATTGCATCTGTGAGTGCTCTGACACATATTGTGTTGATGTACGGACTAGACAGTAGGTTTTTTTTTAAGATTTAAATTATTTATTCATGAGAGACACAGAGAGAGAGGCAGAGACACAGACAGAGGGAGAAGCAGGCTCCATGCAGGGAGCCTGACGTGGGACTCGATCCCGGGTGTCCAGGATCACACCCTGGGCTGAAGGCGGCGCTAAACCGCTGAGCCACCCGGGGTTCCCTAGACAGTAGGTTATTAAATGCTATAATTCCAAACTGGCAATGTTAAAAATACCAAATCACAATTACAAGTGACATTTGAAAAACTGTTTTCAGACTATCTCCGAAGACTGTTAGGAACCAGTTTGTGATTTGGTTGCTTTTTGTTTTGTTTTTTGTTTTTTGGGGGTTTTTTTTCAATTTTTTTTAATAAATTTATTTTTTATTGGTGTTCAATTTGCCAACATATAGAATAACACCCAGTGCTCATCCCGGTTGCCTTTTTGAATGAAGGAAAGATAAGCCTCAATCCCGACCATTTCACAATCACCCTGAGATTTTGATCAAAGCACATTTCCTTCCACTGCCTCCTTTTCAGATCCTACTTTTTTGATAAACATTTCTGGGGTGTTTTATTTAATTCAGTAAGATATCCATTCAATGAGGCAGTCAAGTAGCAGAACAAGCTGCTAGATTGAATGCCTTTCCTATCAGAAAGCTGATGGGTTAGCCAGTAGTATCTTGCCACCTTGGTGATGAAGATTGGTTCAGCTCGCCACTGCATGCTCTCCCTGCTTTCTAGTAATGGGCCCATGCAGTCATAAATTTCTCTTCTTCTCTTATTCAGAAAGGAAGGAAGGAAGGAAGGAAGGAAGGAAGGAAGGAAGGAAGGAAGGAAGGAAGGAAGGAAGGGAGAAAGGCAGAGAAACTTCATATGCTACCTTGATTTCCTTTTTTTAAAAACAAAACAGATTTTAAGGAAGGGAGGGAAATGTAATCACTCAATTTTCCATCACTCAAGTATGCACTGCTTTCTCTGAGGTTCTATTTGAATCCACAACTTAAACCTAGACTAATGAGGTACCAACAGATCTACGCTACACCATTCAGACCACTTTCTGTGAATATTGTTTTCACACCCAAGCTTCAGTAAAACTCAAGGTTACGCTTTTCAAAACAGATGAACAAAATATTGTCAGTATTACCCTTAAAAGGGAGATCCACATGCTTTATTTAACAGAACTGAGCAGAAAGTCGAGTAGACAGCATCTGGTATAAAGTAAGGCACTCTTTCAAAACTTGAACTTGAATGGCTAGTGTAAGAGTGCAAAAATCCCATAAACCTAGTTTATTTCTGTTTATTTTGTATGTATCTTTCTATACATAGGCTCACTGAGCCTCTGTCTTCATGTGTAGGAACAGGATTACTGTATCTGTATCACAGCGTTCTCATGAAAATTATGTGATGTGATACTATACAAATTGTTCTATACAAATAAAAAGAGTAAGGCTTTGTTATCAGTAATGATGCAAAGTGTAGTGGATGCTGTGATGGACTACCCAAATTCCCCCTTCAGGACTGAGATGCTCATTCCTCAGCTGCTGGGAGCATTGGCAGTTGAAGCTCTCATCCAGGACCCTTTCCAGGACTCGCCCTTGTTCAAAGAGCACCACTGTGCCCAAAGTCAAGCACTACCACTCCCAGCCTGCATCCAACAACTGGTTCATGGGCAGGGGTGAAAGTACAGTCCACTTCCCTTAGTTTGGGACAATCCTGAAGGGCCATCCCAGGCCCAAAGTCCCCACAGGATCAGAGAATCAGTTGAACAAGGTCACTGTGTAGCTGCACTAGTGTCTAACATTGCCCTCTATCTAGTCTGCTTCCCCTGCAATCTGACAGATGTCATTACCAAATGCATTCTTAGGTGTAAATCTCAGAACAGAGTTCTCAAAGCTCAACCTGTGCCAAGTAGAGCTTGTGCATCCTCGTTGATTGCCACTTTTCAGTAAGCAGACTTCACAATAAGAATTAACACACACACTACACAAAATTTGCAAAGGAGAAAACATGTAGGTCCAGTTGTATTTATAAAAGACTTAAAGAAAGCCACTAAATATAAAATTGATAGTTTATAGAAATCCAGAATTTCCTTTCAAATTTCAGTTTTTTTATATCAGCACCTCTAGTTTAAAGGAAGGCTGCTACTATCAGACAGATTAGGTGTGTCCTAATATGGTTGGTGAGTCACTGGAACCTCAAGTCAATGCCCAAATGCAAATTCTACACCAGCAGCCCAGAGAACATGTAGGGAAATTGTGTTGGGCAGGAGCAATGGCCTTTCCTTCAGATGATATGACTTCTATGAAAGGTATCACAAACTAAATGCCAACCAAAACCTGGATAGGAACATGAATGCAGTAGAAGATGGATGATGCCAAATTGCTTGAATTGTGATCAAGCATGACACTTGCTTAATTACATTTTCTTTTTTTAAAAAAATGGAATGTAAATTTCATGCTGAAAAATGTATCATGGGGGCAGCCCAAGTGGTGCAGCGGTTTGGCGCCACCTGCAGTCTGGGGTGTGATCCTGGAGACCCGGGATCAAGTCCCATGTCGGGATCCCTGTGTGGAGCCTGCTTCTCCCTCTGCCTGTGTCTCTGCCTCTCTCTCTCTGTGTGTCTATGAATAAATAAATAAAGTCTTTAAAAAGAACAAAAAGAAAAATGTATCCTGGTCTTACCTGCAATCCATTTGCCCGGACTTATGCCAGAGACTTGGTCCCTACCTGCATTCTGGCCTCTTCTCCCAACCTTCTTTCCCCCAGTCAACTTTAGCCTCTTTTAGTTACTTTGACATCATGCTGTTTGCCTCTGGGCCTTTGCATAAACTATTCCCTCTGCTAGAAACAGGCTCAGTTTCTGAACTGAAAGATGAAAGTTCATATTTCAGATCTCCATTTAGATGACACTGCCTCTGGGTTGTCTTTTACCAAGTCAAAATATTATAAGATCTGAATCCTTTAAAATCAACAGTTTTAGCTTATTCTTCTGTCTCTTCTCCCCAAATACAATACTTGGTGCAACTTCTCTCAATTATAAACTTTTATCAAGCACTCATCTAGTGTCAGCCATGTGAGATGATTAGGTTATGATCCTTAGGGAAGCCTGAGTGGTCAGTGGTTGAATGTCTGCCTTCAGCCCAAGGCATGATCCTGGAGTCCCTGGATGGAGTTCTACATCGGACTCCCTGCATGGGGCCTGCTTCTCTCTCTGCCCGTGTCTCTGCCTCTCTCTGTGTGTCTCTCATGAATAAATAAATATTTTTTTTAAAGTTATGATCCTTAATCTCAAAGTTTTCACTAATTAAGGAGAAAAAGAACAAGCAAGTTGCACTATGTACTAATCCTCTGACAGAAATATATGCAGGCCCCTGTGGGAACACCCCACTTTGCAGGGGGAAGAAAGACAACAGAGAGAAACACCATCACGACTGAGTCTTGAAGTGTGATCTTGAACTTTCCAGGTGACCAGGGTGTAGGACAGCACTCAAAGCAGATGAAACCATCTGGACAAAGATCATGAGTTGTGACAGTGTGGGTAAAGTCAGTTCACATAGATCAGTGTGGTTAGATGAATGGGGTCAAGAGATGGTACGAGGAGACATCAGAAAAGTTGCGCACATGCTCAACCTCAGGACCTCACATGCTGCATAAGGAGAGTAGACTCTACCACAAGGGGTGAGCAGCCATTGAAAGATTTTAATGAGAACAATAACAAGAAGCTGTAATGTAGCTGATAAATTGGAATCAGGGAGAGGTTAGAGTCAAGAAGATTGGTCAGGAGACTATTGGGACGATCAAGGGAGGAAATAATGAGCACCTGAACCAACGCAGTGGCAAGAAATAGTGTCACCATTCTGGTTTTTATAACAATAGTATTTTTTGCTTAATATTTTGATGTGCAGAGGGACTAGAGAGCAATCTGATCTGGTGAAGGTGGAAAACAATTGAGGTAAATAGAATCTTAAAGAATGATAGCCAATAGAAACTCAAGGGGAAAACTTTTCATGAAAGGAAATGTGATTATAGTGTGTTATTCAACTCTGCAGTGAATAATATTTACATAGTCACAATCTTGTTGATCCCAGTTATTGGTGTTCAGCTTTTAGAACCAACCCATAAACAAAGCTGGGAAGATGGAATTGAAGTATCAGAAAAGCTATAAATACTATTAACCTAGACAACATAAAGTAGTAATGGTGATTGTTGGGAGTGGACAGGAGTTAATCAAGGGTCGGGATGAAAATTGATCAGTTAAGAGGTAGCAGGTAAAGCACATTATTTGGTGATAGAGAGGAGACTCTTAGAAGAAACAAATTTTTAAAAATTGAAAGTGATTGCCTCTAAGCCACAGGTTGAGTTGTAAAGAGGGAAAGGGAATGGAACTGTTGATTTTCGCTATAAACTCTTTTGTACTATTTATTTTTACCAGGTGCATGAGTCCTCTGGTTAAAGTGTTTTAAAAAATTTTTAAATGCACCTATCCAGATGATATTTCTTGTTTTGATGAAGACATCAAACACAAACATCTGAAAAACAAAGGAAATAACATGAATTAGGTATAGCCTCCCCAAGGTAATTCCCTGGGGTATTGTGTCACCTTCCTATTAAGAATAAGTATATTCATCTCAGTTATCACAAGTTCAAGACAAGTAAGTTTAAAGGCCATCTCATGATTAAAGGGCACAGAAATCAAGCAGCAAACATGAAATGTGATTTGCATATTAAATCAATGTCTTTTAAATTTTTTGCCATTGGCCTAGAGTAAAAAAAATACTTGTTTGTGATTCAGTATCCACACACTCATGTAACTGGCATAGAACTTAGCTCTTGCTGTGTGTGATGTACTCTGAAAATTTATGTTTCATTCTATTTTATTTTTTTTTAATGTTGGTCACTTCAAATGATTTTAAAAACCTACTACTATATGATGACCTAGAGTATGAAAAACATGCTAATCAGTCCTGTTTTTTTCTCAGACCAGAAAATGTGCTTATGAAATTTGGAGCTTATTTCTCATAAGGGCTGAATTTTCCTAGGGGAACTTTTTGTTACTGAAATATTAAAAAATATATGTGTGTATATAAAGTTGGTTTCTATCATTGTTAGTTATCATGGCTGCCTTGCTTTCGTTTCTCGTCTCCTACCTTAAATTTTTCATCTTTTTCTTTTTCATCACTGGGGCACATCTATTGGGAATAACTATATTCATTTCTGGAGTATTTTGAGATGTATACCAGACATGCATGTAAGTTATGCACTTACACATCTTGGTTTTTATCCACATGTCCATTTGTCTGTATAGACAAATTTCAACCAACTATCTGCTACTAGGAAACCATTAAAACTTAGCTTTTCCTCAAATCTTGGAATCTTGTGATATTTTCAAATCTAGCAAATTCCATGTTTAAAATTGTGGAACTATAAGCACTACTTGTCACATCTACCCATTTCAGCAAAAATTATGATTATGCTGAAAACAAAATTAATATGAAGCCTAGTGCCCTAATAGAACTTTACTGAGTTAATTTAACTTGTTTGGATTTTTTTTTTCTTGCTAAGAACTACGAGAAGCTATAGAGGAGGTGCTGCCAAGCCTGAAAAAAGATAACGTGTCCATCTACTATGTGAGCAGAACTTCTAACACAGATGGGGTCAACTCTTTACTAGACAAAGTGGATGAAGTGTCAACAGAAGCTATTCCAGAGTCGTGGAGGTCCGAAGTCACTTTTTCCACTCCTGCCTTATACATTTATACTTCTGGAACTACAGGTAAAAATAAAGAAAGGATCCTCAAAGAAATGGACTTATTCTGAAGGAGTTAAATGTTGAGTTAGGTTTTTAAATGTTCTTTCCCTTTGGCAAAACTTATCAGATAACTAATACTTTAGAGGATTTAGCCCTTTGCCTGTGAGAACAGATCTTATTTCATAGCACATGATCCCATTTGGGTTTCTCCAACCTACACATACTTTCCCATAATTGGTATGTGAAATGGATAAAGCAGTTAACCAAGAAATACAAAAATAGTTATGATAATAGATGAAATTTGGCACTGAATAGGTTTTCAGAGTTTTTAAATGATTGTTGGATTTTGACTATCTTTATACCCCAAGTCTATATGTAATGTATAACCAATTATAAATGGGACACCAAAGAATATGACAGGACAATAATGGAAGCTATGTTTACATAAATATTTTTATCACTATCTTCCCATGCAACACTGACTTGGAGCTGTTTGGTGCATCTTACAAGATGGCTTTAGCCCGGGGCCTAAATAAAATACTGTATTTCCAAATCCAGGATACCTTCAACTCTAAGCTGTAGTCTTAGGAGCCACTAAGGAAAAACACTGCCAACTAACAGTGTTATTGGAACAGCTGTATGGAACAGGCAATATTTAAGATAGAATGTACCAGCCACTCTCCTATCAGCTTTATAGTCTGTGTTCATAAAATTCTCCCACCATCCCTAAGACAGGTGCCATTCTTATTCACATTTTACAGATCCAGAAACTGATGCTTACAGAGGTAAAGAACTTCTCAAGGTAACTTGTCAGGATCCTCCTTGGTAGGCTGACTGCACAGCTCATACATTTGGCCTCTCTGCCACAATACCTCCCAATTCTTCTGTTTGACGGACATGAGGCATCTGCCTAATGCAAGGCCAGAGAAAATATTATCAAAATGTAATAATATGAGTCCTTAGGGATATATTTAAAAGGGCAGGAAGCCAGCACCAACATGCTGATCATTCTTATTAATAATGGAAGATTAAATATGTGAATCTTTTATCTTTTGATTCAAATTTTAATTTGAAAATTTGATAATAAATAAGGCTAAAGCCTCCTTTGAGTCTTTTATCTCTACATCAGCCTCTAGGCCCTCCCTCCTTTCCCTGGACAGACCCTCAGCACCCATCTATTGGCCCAGTTTCTGGACCTGAGCTGAACCTCAATATTGACTTCCTTTCATACATTTATTTAATTAAGTATTTTCTTTAAGTGAATGAGGAAGGGAGACTGAGAATGACATATTAAAACCAATGCCCAAAGCATAATGTCTATCTATCCTCTATCAGTCAAAAAGTTATAAATTGCCATGCCAACAGAATAATGGAATGACATAGTTAACCGAATGCTTCCCCTACATACAGACACTACCTGGATATATGGGACTTTTATCTTCATCTCTTAATAGAATGGTAAAATGGGGAAATGATTGAGGAAAGTTACAGCTTAGTTACAGGGAGTTCTAGTCTTAATGCTGCACAAGTACAGAACTTTACATTGTAGGTTTTGGCAGTCAAATATAAAACCCACTTGAGGAAGAAAAAAAAAGAACACTCCTTAATTTAATCCCACATTCAGAATTTATATTTAATTGAAAGATAATTGGGTTGATATTTATTTGATTTTTTTCCTTATCTCTGAATAAGATTATCTGCCAAGTTACTCTTGTAAAAGTTAATTAAAAGAACTTGGGGTGCCTGGGTGGCTCAATCAGTTAAGCATCTGACTCTTGGTTTCAGCTCAGGTCATGACTCAGGGTCATGAGATTGAGTTTTACGTTGGGCTTGCTCAGCATGGAGTCTGCTTGAGATTCTCCCTCTCCCTTTGCTACTCCCACTCGTGCTTGCTCTCTCTCTCAGAAATAAATAAATCTTTTTAAAAAATTTAAAAAGGTAGGAACACCTGGGTGGCTCAGTGGTTGAGCGTCTGCCTTTCACTCAGGTCATGATCCCCGGGTCGTGGGATCGAGTCCTGAATCACACGCCCCGCAGAGAACCTGCTTCTCCCTTTGCCTATGTCTCTGCCTCTCTCTATGTATCTCTCATAAATAAAAAAATAAAATCTAAAAAGATAAATAAATTAAAGTAAAAAAAAAAGAACCATTTAAGCAATTGAAAAGCAAAATGTTTTCCCTGTTCCTCAGACCATTAACACAAAATCATATAATAGTTACCAAATATTCCTATTTCCTCATTAATACAAAATCTTAGGAAATGTCTGAAAGTAACTCAAAGCAGCAAAGTGTATGTATTTCTTTTTTAAAGATATATTTTAGAACTTTTACAATCCAGACAATTCTTTTCTATGGTAAATACAATTGATTATTGATGCTTTCCTCTATTTCTTAATATTATTGTAGAAGGGGCATTAGTTCTAATATAATGCCACTGGCTCACTGTCAATGAAAATGAATTTTGAATTGTGTTTACAGTTATGGTAGTTTGTTGACCATACTGCCCTGCCTTACAATGAGTTGCTGTTTCTTAGGCAAATCCCTAGCTAAGGTGCCATCAAGTATGGAAGGATCTGAGTCTACAGAGAACTGTCTTCTTCTTTACAAAGTCCATTTACCCCCCCAGGTCTTAACTTCTAGGCCTGTACCCCTTAGTAATGGCTTCATGCCCTCCCATGACTTCCTGAACTTCCATGGGAAACAATATAAATATATCCTTTTTAATAGAGTCTTACAAGAAAGCTATGAAAATTATACTTAAGAAATTGCAATATACTGGGGCTCCTTGGTGGCTCAATTAAGTGTCTGCCTTCAGCTCAGGTCATGATTCTAGGGTCCTGGGATCGAGCTCCTTATCAGGATCCCTGCTCCAAGGGGAGCCTGCTTCTCCCTCTCCCTCTGCTGTTCCCCCTGCTTGTATTCTCTCTCTCTCTCTCTCTCTCTTTCTCTCTCTGTCAAATAAATAAATAAAATCTTTTTTAAAAAAATAAATTAAAATATACTAAAACTACACTGAGATACCATTTTTCACCTTTCAGATTGGCAAAAACCCCAACATTTGAGAGCATACCTCGCCAAGGCTATGAGGAACAGATCCACTCAGATACTGCTGGTGGGAGAGTGGATGGGGACAGCCCGTATGACTGGCAATGTGGCAGGGCCAAAATTACAAAGACATGTATCTTTTGACCCTGCAATTTCACTTCAGCAAATTTATTCTACAAATACAGCATCATTCATAGTGTAAACTACTATGTGGACAAGGTTGCAATAGCAAAATAGGGAAATAAATTATAATACACACATACAAAGGACTTGATGCAACTGACAGAGAATAAATAAATGAATAAATAAGGGAAATTTCTTTGTATAAATTTGGACAGCTCTCCACCATACATCGTTAAGTAGAGAGAGAAAAGTGCAGGAAAAAATCAGCATTTTTTTAAGGAAGGGGAGGACAAGAACAAATAAGCAACTCTTCATATTTTCTTGTATTTATGTAAAGAAACTCTAGAAAAGGAGCTAAGAAATTCATAAAAGTGGTTATGAAGGATGGTAATGGGAATGGAAAAATCTAATCTCTCTGAATCTCAGCCTTTTCATCTGTGGATTAGAGAATATAGTTTTACTTATCCTATTAATTATGGGTGTTAAATGAAATTTTGAAAATACTGTGCAAGGCAGTAGGCACAGAGCAAAAATTTGACAGACATTCATTCATGCCTTTCTCTTCAAATTGCTATTGTAGTAACGATCTAATTCAAGGGTCAGCAAGCTACAGTCTGTGGGCCAAGGACAGCCCCCTCGCCTGTTTTTGTAAATAAAGCCCTATCAGAACACAGCTACATTCATTCCTTTATATGGCTGGCTGCTATCAGCTACAATAGCAGAGCTGAGTATTTCTAACAGAGACTATATGACCCTGCAAAGCCTAAAACATTGGCTCTCTGCTCTTTTACAAAAAAAAAAATTTGCTGACTCTTGGTGTAACTGATCATGGCCCTCCCCTATCCAATTCCCTAGCCATTGGATGATGGATCTTCCTAAGCCAGATCTCTCTCCCAGACCGTATGTATGAATGGCCAATGTTGGCTCACTCGTGCCTTCTCTTGTATCTTTGCAAAGGACTCCCAAAAGCCGCAATGATTAATCACCAACGCCTGTGGTACGGAACTGGCTTTGCCTATGTAAGCGGGATCAAGGAAGATGATGTCATCTATACCACTCTACCCTTGTACCATAGTGCTGCGCTTATGATAGGCCTCCATGGATGTATCGTGGCTGGTGAGTTTTTATTGTCAACAAGGCACTGGAGTCCAGTACACATTCATATGCGCTCCACAGGGAAAGTAATACAAAATTTGGCTACTTTCCTGTCTGCCAGGACCAGCATTTAATTCTATGTTAGTAACAAGGCTTTTTGACTCACACATCACCAGCAAGTATCTAGAATAATCTATATTTTCTCATGCCTACTTATCTGATAATATAATGCTACAGTTGCTCAAGATTTCAAGAAGGAAACTTCTTTAAAATATTTTAGGTGTTCATCCAGGTTAAGACACTTGATTCTTAAGTCTCATAAACAATTTCCCTCTGTTATTTCCAACTTTAGAAATCTGCTGTGGATCTCCATCAGCATCTGATTTAAACTTCTCCCTTAGTTGTCCCCATCCTACTCTGCTCTTCCCTGCTCCCACAGCTCCTCAGTGCTGGTCAGAATAACCGGCTTTCCATCTCTTTTCCTTCCTTCCAGAATTTTACCATTCAGATTAGAGTTGCCATCTTTTCTCCTTTCAGTCGGCTTTATGCCTCTTATATACATTAAGGCTTAACCCAATGTCCACCCCCCAGAAAGGCATCTCTAACTCTCCAAACTAAAAAACAAAAAAACAAAAATACGTGATTTTTTTTCTTCCACATGGCATTTCATTTTAACTAATCATATATGTACATATAATAACACATATGCATATATATACATATATATATATTTTTATATATATGCATGTGTGATTGCCCAAGGCTCTGTGTCTTTCCTTCACCAACTTATTGATCAGCTATAAAATACTTACCCCAGCATCAGTACCAGCCACCACATCAGCCAGGAATAACTGACTGGGCCTGATCATCCAGCTGGAATCTTCAAGGACAGGAGCATTCTGAGGCTCCCAAAGGGAAAACCCCATTGTTCACACATTTGTTTAAGTACCATAAATACATTCTAAAGAAGAAAAAGTAGTGTTTAAAAAACTTTTTCCTCTTTTAGAACATCAGACTTTTGTATCATTAGGAGTAAAACTAAACTTACAGTGTGAAAAAACACAAGTTTTTTCATTTCACTTTACTACATTCCATGCCTATAATTACATTGGGTCTGATATATATTATTCTTACCCATTATATTCATTTCCTACTGTTACTGTAACAAATTGCCACAAACTCAGTGGCTTACAACACAGATTTTTTTTTTCTGTTTTGAAGGTCAGAAGTCTTAAAATCAAGGTGTTAGCAGGGCTGCATCCCTTCTGGAAGCTCTAGGAAAAAATCCATTTTCTTACTTATTCTAGCTTCTAAAGGCTGCCTGCATCCTTTGGCTTGTGGCTGCTTCTTCCACCTTCAAACATATCATTCCAACCTTTGGCTTCTTTCATTCCATCTCCTTCTGCCCTTGACCTGCTTGCCTTCCTGTTACAAGGACATTTATGATTTCACTGGTCCCGCCTAGGTAATCCAGGTTGATCTTCCCATCTCAAAATCCTGAACTTAATCACATCTATACAGTCCCTTTTGCCATGTAAGGTAGATATTCACAGGTTCTATGGATTAGAACAGGTACTTCTTTGGGAGCCATTATGTCTACCTTACCCATCAAAGAATAATTTTCCTACTTGCTCAAGACCCTGGTTCTCCATTGCCTGCATAGTTAAGTCTGACTCTTCTACCTGGCCCTTCCAAGTTCTCCATGATGGTACCCCTAGCTGCTTCTCCAGGTTCCTCTCCCATGACTCACTCACTCTCCTTCACTTTAGTCACAAGCCAACTGAGTCTTGGCTATCTTCCCGCACCTTCTGGACTGCCCTATCTTTATGTTCACACTGTTTCCTCTGCTTGGAATTCTCTCATCTTTCTTCATATTCATTGCTCAAGACATAATTCAAATACTACATCTTCCAAAAAATGCCTTTCTCAGCTCTTACCCAAACAGAATTAATACACACACATACACACACACACACACACTCATTCACATTCCCTTAGGGATTCATTTGAACTCTATATTTATTATACACTGACTTTTATTAGACGTCTGCGTGTGTCTCTCCCCCACTAGATTGAAAGCCTCTGTAGGATAAAACCATGTCTCATTGATTTTTGTATTGAATATAATCAATACTCAAAACTTCTTTGTGACTATAATTCATATTTAAATTTCTACCTTTCAAAAATGACAAATATAACCAGAGAGGTTTTTAATAGCATTTCTTTATTAACACTTTATATACACTTCTCTGTAGGTGCTACTCTTGTTTTACGGGACAAATTTTCAGCCAGCCAATTTTGGGATGACTGCAGAAAATATAACATCACTGTTATTCAGTATATTGGTGAACTTCTTCGGTATTTGTGCAATTCACCCCAGGTAATACTCCCCATATTTCATTCTTTTTGAGATAGGCAATATGGGAATTCAGGTTACTTTGGGTCATGCAAGGCTTCAGCTGATACTTGCATATCTCTCAGTTTTCAGTTTAGACTACAATTGCATGTCATGATAAAGTGTTTGGCACCACACCCATCATGTAGAGATTTATTAGGTGGCAGTTGCTATTAGTATTGTTATTCCTCACCTCTTTACCTGTCTTCACATCTCACCCTCTACCTAGCAGATCCTTTACTTCCTTCTCTACCTGTTTCAAGTCTACTCACTGTCAGAGCCCAGTTCAAATGATACTTCATATGTTAAGCCTATTTGGGTCACTGTAACAAAAGCCATTACTCCCTTCCCTTACATCATTTGATTTCTACCCACTGTGGCTTTGTCACATTGCAGGTATTTGTCTTAATACCTTCCATCCTCCCTAGGCCATAAAGTCTTTGATGGCAGGGACTTGTATCCTTACTTTGTCTTATACCACAGGCAGACAGGAAAACTTCTACTTAATGTTGCTTGAATAAATCCCTGTGTAGTTTTGATATCATCTAAGTCTGTCAATGAGGTTGGAGCAGTTGCCTCAAGGTTACTCCAGAGGCCTTGGATCTACCATTTTGCAGATATCCAGATATCTTGATGGGGTTTTTTGAAAGAACTTCTCCTGCCAATTCCTCAACTCATATCAGGGGCCCGGCAGCCTGCCTGGGGACCAAATCAAGGTTTCTCAGCACAGCACTGCTGACATTTTGGGCACAACCATTCTATGCTGTATAAAGTTATTCGGTGCAGGGTAGGATATTTAGTGTCATCTTTGACCTCTATGCAGGACATGCCAGTAATACCCTCTCCCTTCCCCCAGGTTATGATAATCAAAATGTCTTCAGACATTGCCAGATACTCCCTAGCAAGCAAAAATCAACCCCAGTTGAGAATCATTAGACTAGATAATGCAGTAAACTCACCAGATCCTGCTTCCTTTAGTCCTTTCAGTCCTCATAAAACAAACTCAGATGATGACTAAGCTGATAAATTACTATCTATAAGTACCTGTTATGTTCACTTTATATAACATCTGCTGTGACATAGGAAGAGTAGAGAATGCTCTTACCCCAGTTCTTCCCCTCCTCACTTCAGTCATTCTCTGCCCACATGTCAGCTCATCATAGAGGCCCCTCCTACTAATTAACAAATATGTCACTTCACCCCTTACCATCCATCTCGTGTGTGACTGCTTTTCACAGACAGTACTGTCTCTCCTGGCATAGTACAGGTTTATATGACTATTGTCTACCTCCCTCAATTAAATGAAAGTTCCATGCACCAGGGGCTTTGTTTACTGTCAGATCTCCAGCATTGAGATCTGTATCTGGCATATTCTAGGCATCAACAAACTTTGTTGAATGTACCTCTAAATTCTGAAAGATATATGATCAACTTAAGAGAAGTAATATGTTTCCCTGAAATGTTTAGGCTTAGCACATATTATTCTGATTTGGGCAGCAGATTCAATAGTTTCATAAGAGTCATAATTAGCTGTGAGCTGGATTAGGACCTATCCCACAGCAATTTCTGTTGAAGCCATTATTGAATTTTTTTCACATTAGTATCCCATCTGGCCCTCAAGACTTCATGCCTCTCTATTAAAACCCAGAAATACATATGGGGCCCTTCTGTTTAACTTTTATTCTCTGCCTTAAAGGCCCCCTTTGTCAGTTAGAAGTCTCCTGGGGGAGGGTGTGTTGAGGAAAATAAACTTGTTTATGTAGCTCTTTCAGGCTTACATGCTCACACATATAAAGACTTCCACCTTTCTCTTTCCTCATAATGTTGTCTCAAATGCTGAAAAACAAAATTAGATTGGGGTTTTATATCTTCAAAATATATTATGAAAAAAATATATTATGATTTGTTGTATAATTCATGGATGATCTCAGATCTAGAGAATATGGAGTTTCTGTTTGCTCTTGCTTCTCCCCCACCCTGAGTTCTGGTTTGTCTTAAAAATACTTATAAGAATTGTAAGGAATAATCAAAGTTATCTCAAAAAAAAACCTTTAGTTAAAGACTTTTTTAAAATGATTTGAGCTTAAATATAGCAAATCCTTAAGACAAAAAACTGTTAGTACTGGGGTGCCTGGGTGGCTCAGTTGGTTGAGCATCTGTCTTTGCAAGCTCAAGTCATGATCCCAGAGTCCTGAGGTGGAGACTCAAGGCAGGCTCCCTGCTCAGTGGCAGTCTTCTTCCCCTTCTCCCTCTGCCTACTGCTTCCCCTGCTTGTGCATTATTGTGCTCTCGCTCTTGTGCTCTCTCTTTCTCTCTCTCTCTCTCTTTCTGTGTCAAATGTCAAATAAATAAAATCTAAAAAAAAATTAGTACTAATAGATGAATTCAGCAAGATAGCAGGATACAGAGTCAACACACAATAATCTGTTGTATTTCTATACACAAATAATGAAGAATCTGAGAAGATAACTAAAAAAAAACAGTAACATCAAAAAGAATAAAATACTTAGGCATTAACTTAACCAGGGAGGTGAAAGACATGTATAATGAAAACTAGAAAACATTGGGTGAAAGAAATCAAAGAATATATAAATAAATGAAAATATACCTCATGTTTACAGATTGGAAGATTTAATATTGTTAAAATGCTGCTACCCAAAGAGACCTATAAATTCAATGCAATCCCTATCAAAATCCCAATGTCACTTTTCGTGGAAACACACACACCAAAAAAAAAACCTCTCCTAAAATTCATATAGAGTCTCAAGGGACCCAAATTGCCGAAGCAATCTTGAAAAAGAAAAACAAAACTGGGAGATTTATACTTTCTAATTTCAAAACTTACTGCAAAGCTATAGTAATGAAGGCAATATGATACTAACGTAAAGACAGAATACAGACTAGTGGAATAGAATAGAGAGCCCAGAAATAAACCCTCATATATACAGTCAAATGATTTTTGACAAGGGTGACAGGACCATTCAGTGGGGAAAGAACAGTCTTTTCAAAAAATGATCCTGGGAAAACTAAATATCCACATGCAAAAGATTAAAGTTGGATGTTTATCTAAAATGCTTGGGCAGCCCCAGTGGTGCAGCGGTTTGGGGTGTGATCCTGGAGACCCAGGATCGAGTCCCATGTCAGGCTTCCTGTAGGGAGTCTGCTTCTCCCTCTGCCTGTTTCTCTGCCTCTCTCTGTGTGTGTCTCTATGAATAAATAAACAAAATCTTTAAAAAATAAAAAAATTAAAATTAAAAAAAATAAAATGCTTAAACAAAAATTATCTCAAAAATGGAAAAAAGACCTAGGGGTGCCTGGGTGGCTCATCAGTTAAGCATCTGGCATCCTATTTCAGCTCAGGTCATGATCTCAGGATTGTGAGATGGAGCCCCATGTAGTGCTCTATGCTGGGCATAGAGCCTACTTAAGATTCTCTCTCTCCCTCTGCACTGGGAGGGTAGCAGAGCTGTCGACTAGTGGTTTTACAGTGCTATTGCAGAAAGTTCTTTATCCATCTTACCTGTCTTCCATTGTTATATTTGGGCCTTAGCATCCAGAGTACCTGTTTACAATGAAAGTCCAGTCTGGTTCATTTCCCACAGTGTATAGTTGTCATCTCCCATTTTGTTTGTGTAGTTGCCTAAAAAGCAATGCCATTTAGGAAAAAAAAAATTATTGGAACAAGATACTGCTAAAGCTCAGTGTTTCTCTAGCCCAATTAGGGACTGAGCCATAGAATGAGTCTAAATGAAGCTTTGTGGTGCTTGCTAGGCATGTGACCAGGGTGGGAGGAGGAGAAGGAAAAGGAAAAGGGAACCAAAAAAGAGTTCCAGGAGCCACACATAGAAGTCATGATATTTGGAAGGGGAAATAAGATAGACTAGAATCCTGGGACTGCTGAATAGCTTACTTCCGTATTGTTACCTCCTAGTGTCATCTGCCTTCTCCCCAAAATCAGATAAGCTCTGTGGTCCTCTACCAGCCTAAAATTTCTGCCTCTGCATCACCTCCATTCTGATGGAAAATACAATGGAGGGGTATTTAGCAGCAGAGTGGAGAGTGACCTGTTTGACCTCTCAGGGGTAAGCCCGGGGCAAGGAAAAAAAGAGAAAGAAAGCAGAAAAACAAAAAGAGGGAAAGAGAAGAATCAGAGACGGTTCACTACAAAAGGTGAGCTTCAAAGGGTGCAGAAAAGCTTACCAGCCATGCAGTGAAAGAAGGTCTTCTGGAACAGTGCATGCAGAGTGGAATGAAGGACCTGGCATATGGCAAGCTTCAAGCATATAGCCAGAGGCAAGACTGAGTTGTTGGCTCAGGTGACAAGGGCTTTGCTATGCTGAGACTCATGTGAACATGACAAAGCACCACTAAAAGGCCTTCCTTAGAAGAGTGATGGGGAGATGGTGGTTTTAGACAGTCCCTTTGGCTTCAGTGGGAAGATGCACTGAAGGGAGAAAGGACTCTATAAAGCAGAGAAATCCTCTTCTTTTCATTCCTGTTACTGGGTGCTTTCTTTTCTCCTAGGGGAGCCAGGCAGACGTGTAGCATATTAGTTGTTAAGATCAGAAACTCAGGAATTTTTTCTAAGGTGGTGAATGCCTTCTGCTTTCCACCTCCTGAAAAATCTCCCAAAGAACAAGAAAAAGACATACAAGCTGCATCTCTTAGAAATTAAGAGACATTGCCACAGGAAGCTACACAATACACACAGCTGAAAGACAAAGGTCATTGACGTCGTGGACTGAGAGGGGTGAAACCTAAGAGGCTAGTACCAACAAGAAGGAAGCAGATTGACTTCCTGAAAACTGAGAAATCAGAGGCAGCAAATACGAATTGAGCTTGATTCTCTGGAGAAGACCTAGAAGAGCTTTGAATTCAAGGACCCCACCAGTGGAGGAGGAAGATAGAGGTGAAGCACTGAAAATAGAGATTGAGTAAATACCTACTTATTAACCAGAGAGGCTACTAGTGCCCTTCCCTTGCACAGCTTCTAGAACTCCAGCAGCCAACTTATGCTTGTAAGCAAGAGAATATGGAAGTCTAATTCTCAGTAGACCTGCCCTGTCATAGGACAGTGCAGCCCACTTGACGATACCACTCCCTCTGCTCACAAAGCTATGCAAACATCTTTAGTTGCCTTACTTCTGAATATGAACAGACCTCAAGGATCAGCAGACACCTGAGGAAAGCCTCCAATGTGAAATATCATCAAAAGAATAGAAGAGACAGCATCAATTCAAAGAGCAGGAGAAAACTTTCAAAAACTTATAATTAATATCCTCAGAGCCGTTAGAGAAGAATAGTATGCTGTTAAATAAAAACTAATAAAATCTCCTAAAAATGAAAATATGATGTAACTTGTTTAATTCATATAAAGTTTGGAAGAGGGACGCCTAGGTGGCTCAGTGGTTAAACGTCTGCCTTGGGCTCAGGGCGTGATCCTGGAGTCCCGGGATGGAGTCCCACATTGGGCTCTCTGCCTGGAGCCTGCTTCTCCCTCTGCCTATGTCTCTGCCTCTTTCTCTGTGTCTCTCATGAATAAATAAATAAAATCTTTTTAAAAATAAAAAATAATAAATTTTTAAATAAAAAAATAATGAAGTTTGGAAGATAAACTTGAGAAATCTTAGAGAAAATTGGAGGAAAGATAAAATGATGGATGTAAGGGGAGACAAGATAAAAAAATTAAAAGATCGATACAAGAAGTCCAACAACCAATTAATAGAAAATCAGGAAAATAAAACAGAAAAAAATGGAGAGGAGGATATTATCAAAGAAGCAATACAAGAAAACTTCATGAATGGATGAAGAATATTATATATATATGTGTGTGTGTATATATATATATGATGTATATATATATGAATATATATGTATGTATGTATATATATATGAATATTACTCCACCATAAAAAAAGAATGAGATCTTGTCATTTGCAATGACAAAGATGGATCCAGAGGGTATTATGCTAAGTGAAACAGTCAGAGAAAGACAAATACCATATGATCTCACTCATGTGAAATCTAAAACGCAAAATGAACAAACAAGCAAAAAACAGAATCATAAATACAGAGACCAAAGTGGTGTGGTTGCCAGAAAGAAGGGGGATGAGGGGGTGAGTGAAATAGGTGAAGGGGATTAAAAGACTCAAACTTCCAAGTATAAAAAATTCATAGGAGTAAAAAGTTCCACAGAAGGAATATAGTCAATGATATAAGTAATAACATTGTGTGCTGACACTAATCATAGTGAGCACTAAGTAATGTATAGATTGTCAAATCACTTTGTTGTATACCTGAAACTAATATAACATTATATGTCAACTACACTTTAATAGAAAAAATAGACAAAACTGATTGAGCCAATCAGTTAAGCATCTGACTCATGATCCTTCAGCTAAGGTCTTGATCTCAGGGTCATGAGTTCAAGCCCTATTTTGGGCTCCATGCTGGGTGTGAAGCCTACTTAAAAAAAGAAAAAGAAAAAATAATAATAACATTTTTTAAAGTGAAATGAAAACAATAATAACCAACCTATCTGTTTAAAAAAAATGCTGAAGAGAAATAGCTTTTTAAAATTAAAAAAAAATAAAAAGGAAAGAAAACTTCCCAGAACTGAAGGACAGATTAAAAGAGCCAAGTGAGTATCCAATAAAATGAGTGGAATTTAGAATTTTAAAACTACACCAGAATGAAACATAAGACTACCCAAAAAAGAGAGAGAGAGAGACATTGAGAGAAGAAAGAATCTATAAGAATAACATTTGACTTGGCAAATAACAACACTACAAGCTGGAAGACAAAAGATCAGTGCTTTCAAAATTCTCAGAAAAAAAATATTGCCTATCTAGAATTCTATATCTGATCAAATTATCAATCAAGTGTACAGTATGAATATTTTCAGACATTCAAATTTTCAAAATAATATACACCCTCCTTTAGGAAGCCACTAGAAAAAGTGTTCCATGCAAAGAGGAGAGTGAGAAGAGAGAGCTGAGGACCCAGGATCCAGGAAAGAGAGGCTAAGGAAGCCCTAGGCCTGGAAAGCAACCAGTCCAGACTGGAGCAGAGGGCTGAAAGGAAGCATAAGAGAACAAAGAAATTAGACCATCTGGTGGATTTCACCATGAAGAACATAGTATTTTGAGACTGTTGGATGGAAGAAACACCCATGAATAGAAACTAAGAAAATGAAGCAAATAAGCAAGTGGCAGTGAATTCCAGGAAAAATTGACTCAAGAATATGGTCAGAGTAAAAAAAAAAAATATATATATATATATATGGTCAGAGTATATTCCTTGGCTCATCAGTAGTGTATGATGAGCAAAATAATGTGAGCACTGAATATTGAGTTAACTGAAAACTGTGATATTCGAAAAACTGAAGCAAATGATAGAGAGCTTCAACTTCCTCTAGCACAATAGAAAATCAACAAATAGGGGCACTTGGGTGACTCAGTGGTTGAGTGTCTGCCTTTGGCTCAGGTCATGATCCTGGGTCCTGGGATCAAGATCCACATCAGGCCTCCCCACAGGGAGCCTGCTTCTCCCTCTGCCTGTCTCTGCCTGTCTCTCTGCATCTCTCATAAATAAATAAAATCTTTAAAAGAAAAAGAAAAGAAAAGAAAAAAAAGAATGTCTAAAATTGATGAATCAAAAGATAGTAGTATAAGCATATAATTTAGAAGCTGGAGAGAAGAGGAAGGTGCTACAAGAGTGGACAGTGTCTGGCTCCAGGTGGTAGAGGAAAGGCAGAGGATGGAGCAGGCAAGTGGGCTGACAGCACCTGCCATTTAAAAGCCTTTCGATGCTTTGAACGTTAAACTGTGAATGTGCCACTCTTTTTTTTTTTTTAACTAAAGAAAAGAGCTCTCTCTGCAATCACATAAATTTGGATTTGATTCTTAGAGCAACTACATTGTTACTTGTGTGATCTCCAGCACACTATTTGAGACTCTGTTTCCTCAACTGAAGCAAAAAAAAATTTTTAAGTAGGCTCCATACCCAGCATGGAGCCCAATGCAGGGCTTAAAGTTACAACCCTGAGATACAGACCTGAGCTGAGGTCAAGAGTCGGACGCTTAACCAACTGAGCCACCCAGTTGTCCCTGAGGCAAATACTTACATGACCTATCACTTTTTGGCAGGATTCTATAGAAACTCGAGTAAGACGACAAAGGTCAAGTGCCTGGCATGGAGTAGTAAGACCCTCAATAAAAGTTTTCTTCTTAGTCTGTTTACCTGATTCCCATTCCTCACTGGACACCCTGCTCTCTCACCCTGTAGTTATTAAATCCTAGTACAGATTCAAGTCCTCCAGCTTTTTTACATATGGCCTCTCCCCTCTTTATGTGGAATCAAAGGTTCGGCCTTGGTTAAAGAAAAATAAGTGCGTGATCATTGACCTAAAAGATAGTTCTTTTGAAGAGTAAACTTGGTAATGAGGAAATACGGTTTCTCATTTGGGAAGGAAACTTCAAGTCACACCAAGTACTCTCAGCCAATGGTGAGCAAAACTTGGGTGAGAACCAGACATCTCAGAAGGTTCTGGGGTCTCCCAGTGTGTGTGCACAAGCACTTGGAGTTTACAGCCTTAATCCCTTCTGCTGGTGTAATAGGATCCCTCAGTTTACAATGAAATGATGAAAACCGAGCTAATGGTATTATGACACAGCCCGGCTAGCTCCCACCCACAGGTGCCAGCTGCACCTGTGAAGCTGGCCTGCTTCTCAGCCGCCCCAGGCACCTGCAGCCTCCCATGCCCTAGCCTCTGCCCTTGGGCTGCTGTCCTGGCTGTTAACTGCCCAACAGAGAACTTAAGGACTTCCCAGTAGAGGTCACTCCTTTTACTGCAGCCATTGCACTGTAGGCAAGCACAGGTGCAGGCACTGCAGATGATACAGAGATATATTTGGTCTCAAGGAATTTACAATATAATGGGGGAGATAGATGTCCACCACCCATTAGAAAGGAAAATAATCTAAGAGGCTGATTACAGACAGCATATGAGCTTAGTAAGGTCTTAGGTGTACACACTGGAGTGCTACTTTGGAGCTTCTCACATGGGCCTAAGAGCAGGTAAGCCCCAGGTCAGGAGGTTATTTTTAAGCCAAAGTCAGTATTCTTTAAATATTTATGATGTTTTGTTCCTGGAGGTTGCAGTGAGGGTCAGCAGTGTGGGGCCAGGAACAGGGTCTCTGAAAAGCTGACACTTACTAAACACAGTGCCTTATAGATGGGTGACCCTGCAATTCAATGTCCAAACGGGGACACTTGAGAGTGAAAGGACTATAATTAATAAGCACTTCAGGATAACATGAATTAATCAGGACTGGCCCTGGCAAACCAGACATATGGCCTCCCCACTTAAGGGTACTTCGTAATCATGAATAGAATACAGATAGTCTCCAACTTCTGCTGGTTAGACCTATGATTTTTTTACTTTACCATGGTGTGAAAGTGACACACACTCAGTAGAAGCCATATGCTGAGTTTTGAATTTTGATCTTTTTGTCCAGCAATATAGAGTACAATCCTCTCTCATGATGCTGGGTAGCTGCAGTGAGCCACAGCTCCCAGTCAGCCACACGATCACAAGGGTAAACAGCCAATACCCTGAAACCATTCTGGTTCTCGCTTTCAGTACAGTATTCAATCAATTACATGAGGTAGTCAATACTGTATCATAAAATAGGCTTTGTGCCGGATGATTTTGCCCAGCCATAGACTTATGTATGTGTTCTGAATATATTTAAGGTATGCTAGGTTAAGCTATAATGTTCAGTAGGTTAGGTGAATTGAAAGCATTTTTGACTGATGACCGTTTTCATTTATGGTGGGTGTATTGGAATGTAATGCCATCAGAAATAGAGAAAGATGTATCGATTCAGTGATCTATGGACCTAGGGAGCTGATTAAGAGAATAGGTTCCCACTCAGTCAGAACGTCTAGGTTCATGAAGTTTTAAAAGGCTTCTCAGGTACCTCTCCTGAACACCCTGATTAAGAATACTTGCATGAGACTCCTGGGCTCTACACATTTCCTCCTCAGAAAGGCCACACAAGGGGCCCAGTTTTTACGAGTGACCAGTATCTGTCCATCTCATTGGTTAGGACTCCTGAAGAAGCTTCACCACCTTAGTTTCAACCAAGGAGCTACTCAAAAATGAAATGCATATACACTGCTCCCCTGACCCGTTGCCTCCTCTGGCAGGGAACTCAGTTCAAGCTTTGTTTTGGTTTGGTTTTGAACTGTCATATCAAAGGCTCTCCCCTTACCGAAGAACCACCAGTCTCCCTATTACAACAGCTCTTTTCAAAGAGGAACTCTTACTCTAAAATAACTTCACAGTGATTTCACAGAATAGGAAATAATGTAGAAAATGCTCTTCAGAACATTTGTCCTTATAAGCAAATTGCTGTTCAATCAAAGAAATTCACACTTGATATGAGAGTCCTAGTTACCAAGCACCTCTACCCGTTCCATTCTGTTTCCTGCTAAAGATCATAGAATTACAAGATTTTCAAGTTAAAATTATACTTGGGGTACCTGGGTGGCTCGGTTCATTAAGGGTCTGCCTTCGGCTCAGGTCATGATCCCAGGGTCCTGGGATCAAGCCCCACATGGGGCTCTCTGCTCAGCAGGGAGCCTGCTTCTCCCTCTCCCTGCCACTCCCCCTGCTTGTGCTCTCTCTAGCAAATAAATGAAATCTTTAAAAAATAAAATAAAATTATACTTATTCACCTTTCTCTCCCACTAGACTGTAATCTCCTAGAGGACATAAATTGCTTATTAATATAAAATATCATTTAAATTACCATAGATTTGGACATATTTGCAGGGGCCTCATAAGTGATTGCGGTTAAATGGAGAGCAGCCTGGTCCTAATTCCACCTCTGTTGGTGACACAAGCTCTCCTTCCAGTTCTTACACTCAAAACAATTTTTCCTTGGCGATTTTTATTTATAGCAAAGCATATTCCTCCCAGGCCACCTGAGGCAGCTGGGAGCCAGCTTCCTCTCTCTCTCTTCCCTTTCCCAATCCCACTGGGACAGTTTCATTGTCATGGTTCAGTGTTACCTGGTTCTGTGACCTCAGGGTCTTATCTGCTAAATGATCAAGAGTCTTCTCTCCAATCCCCTGAGGCCCTAACAGTAATGACTGTAGAAAATCATTCTTTCTCCTAGTGTTGTGTTCCTTGTTTTCTGCTTCTTTGTCAAGTGAAGATTGCTGCTTCAGAGTGTCAATCTTTGATAGAGATCTTTCCCATATGGTCAATTTCTGGCAATTCATTGAGATTCACCAGTCCCATCAAGAAAGCAATCAGTACATTATTCTAGCTTCAGACTGAATATAGATTGAATGCTGGCATCACTTAGTTCTATAAAATTATCTCACCTTGCTTTTCAAAAGTCCAAACAGGAAAAGCCAAGCCTTTTGGTTATTAAATCAGAGTCCTAACTGCTAGCCCAAGCTAGGTCAGCTGGTGGGGAGAAAGCATTATGTGCATGAGTAACAGAAATGGTGAACTCATAAGCAACATAAATATGTGGAAATGTAAAGGCAATTACTAGTATATAAGTACAGTCTCCAAAGTGGTTTTAATTTGGTCTCTCCTCCGACCACAGAAACCCAATGATCGTGTCCATAAAGTGAGATTGGCAATAGGAAATGGCTTGCGAGAGGATGTGTGGAGGGAATTCATCAGGAGATTTGGAGACATTTGTATTTATGAATTATATGCTGCCACAGAAGGCAATATTGCCTTTATGAATTATACAAGAAAAATTGGGGCTGTTGGGAGAGTAAACTACCTACAGAAGGTAAGTACACCGAAAGACGAAGCATATGTAGCCAGTTTTCAGAATATGGAGACTTCTTAAAAGCTGTGTCATGATGATGTTATTAGAATTTCATGCTGCATCAAAGCCATGGCCAATCCGTGTAACCATAAGAGAGGTCTGCTCATTCTCTATGACATGAGCACAAAATGACAGGGCCCTTTAACTTAAAATCTTAATTTCTCTTAATAACAACCTATTATGCCTTTGCTGTCTGCAACCTATGTGAGGTCGACTGATGCCATTTCTACATACAACAGAACACCAGAAGGCTACTAGTTCCGTAAGTTCACCACACACTGTGAAATGTGGTATTTCTCTTTCATCGTTCTGTGTGTCACAATCACCTGGGGGAACTTTTTATGTAGAGGAGAGCAGGGTGCCATCCCCTTGAGCTTTGGATCCAGTTGTTCTGAGGCAGGGCACAGGCATCAGTGCTTTTCAAACGCTGTGGCCCCATTATTAGGAACCACAGTTTAAACCTTCAAGAGAACTAGAAGACTATGTTGTGCTATGTTCTAAGATCTCACAAATGTTTGTGTTTGCCTGAGAACTCCACTAGAAAGATATTTCCCATTTTTAAGCCAGCTCATGTAGCAGTCTCTTTTCCCTTTCAGGCATTTATTGCCTGGAGTCTCCATATAATCTCTTTGCCTTTTTTGTGTGTTTGAGCAGTCTTCTGGGTGATTTTCAAAATTCCAGGAACATTCGGTAAAGGCTGAGCCTTCCCTGGCTTGAGCAATCATTGCTGTCATTATGCCACTGGCAGCCCTTCCTGCCTGACCATGAACAGATACACCAAAGGTCCCAGGCAACTTGTGTCCCCAGGAGACTGATGGGCTGAGTACAAAAGATAGTTATCTGTGTGCAGAAGAGTTCTGCCTTGAGACATCAAATTTTGGCACCTTGTATACTAATTGAGTGACCTTGAGCAAGTCACTTATTGTTCCTTAGACCTCCATTTCATTGTTTGTAAAACAGAGAGAAAAAGAGAAAATGTAGAGCCTAGTGCCTGACACAAACTGTATAATAAGGGAGAAGGGTTATTGAAAGAACCCAGTTAGGAGCACCTGGATGACTCAATGGTTGAGCATCTGCCTTTGGCTCAGGTCATGATCCCAGGGTCCTGGGATCGAGTCCCGCATTGTGCTCTTCACAGGGAGCCTGTTTCTCCCTCTGCCTATGTCTCTGCCTCTCTCTGTGTGTCTGCCATGAGTAAATAAATAAAATCTGAAAGAAAGAAAGAGAAAGAAAGAAAGAAAGAAAGAAAGAAAGAAAGAAAGAAAAGAAAGAAAGAAAGAAAGAAAGAAAGAAAGAAAGAAAGAAAGAAAGAAAGAAAAGAGGGAGGGAGGGAGGAAGGAAAGGAAGGAAGGAAGGAAGGAAGGAAGGAAGGAAGGAAGGAAGGAAGGAAGGAAGAAAGAAATTAAATAACAGGAAAAAAAATCCTTAAAGGATACAGCCCAATGCCTGTCCTATAATATCCATGAATAATTATTAGCTGTAGTGATTATTATCATCCCATTTGTTACATTCTGGCCTTATCTCAAGGCGTTCTGAAGCCCAAGGAACCACTCTGACAGTGACAGCCAAACATCAGCTACACAGGTCCTGCCACTGTCCTCCACACCTGTACCATCCAGTGTACTAGCCACTAGCTACATGTGGCCATTTATATTTACATTTTGTAAATGAAATTCTTAGTTCGGTTCTTCTTTCATGCTAGCCATATTTCAAATGCTCAGTAGCTGCGTGTGTTTAGTGACTACCATGTTGGGCAGTATAGATGTAGAATGTTTCCGTTATCACAAAAAAATTGTACTGGGCAGCGCTTGCTACAGGCCGAGAATCTATTGCTTACTCCCCACTGGAACCATGGCTGATAAGGTCAGTCTTTAGATAGTTTCAGTTCAACTTGCACCAGCTCAAACTGTGGGGACCCAGGTTTAATGCAGTTCAGGACATAAAAGGTAGAAAGCTGAGTTGATTGAGACACAGTACAAGATAATCCATGTTATTACTATTGACCCTCAAAAAGACAAGTCACAAGGAAACTTCTGTTTTACACTAAATCTGACAACCTTAGAAGTTGGTGCTATATGTTACTAGTTCTTTGCTTCTCATCCATTCATTGCCATGTCTTATTGTCAGTTTTTCTGCTTTAAACAAGAAAATATTTTTTAACTAAAAAAAAAAAAAAAAAAAAAAAAAAAGGCAGGGGAAGAAGATGCCCCTGCAGCTTATGTGGAAAGAAGCTTTAGTTATTACCTCCAAATTTTTTTACCTTGCAAATAAACAAGATCTAACATTGGCTGACTGTGAATGCTGCTTGCTTTGTAATGGCTGTCTGCTACAATTAAAATATATGATTGGTTAATTTATCATATAGACTTAAATATAAGTTTGAAATGGACACAGTCTTCCTGGATAAGAATTACTTCTAAATACTGCCATACTTAGTAGAGAAAATAATAGTAGAGAATATTAATAGAGAAAATACACTCACTACTCTTACTGAACTACATAAGTTTATTTTTTTAAGTGAACTACATAAATTTAAATTCTTATACCATTGAAATGTATATGTGAAATATGGTGGAGTTTTAATCATTTTATAGCCATGGGCATGAAATAATTATACCACTGAACTTTAAATATATTGGAAAACTTATGGAAATGTGAAACAGAGGCATACAGGTTTTTAAAACCCACTTATGATACGCCTACCCAATCACATATATGAGAGTGATTTTACTTTTTAGGGTATTTTTAGAGACTTTTTGGGGTATTGGAAATGTTTTATTTCTTGGTCTGGATGGTAGTGACATGGATGTGTCCATGTATAATTTTATCAAGTTGGGCATTTAAGATATGTGTACTTTTGTACTTCGTATATATGCTATATCACAATAAAAAGGAAAATATGTGAAGGAATTTATATTTAAAATGATATACTTTGGGGCCCCTGAGTGGCTCAGTCAGTCAAGCACCTACCTTCTGCTCAGGTCGTGATCCCAGAGTCCTGAGATCGAGCCCCACTTAGGCTCGCTGCTCAGCGGAGAGCCTGCTTTTCCCTACCCCTGCTCGTGTGTGCATGCACTCTCTATCTCTCCCTCTCTCTTTCATAAATAAAATAGTTAAAAATGAATAAATAAAATGATATGTTTTAATTTTGCTAGAAAGTCATATCTTATGATCTAATTAAATATGATGTGGAGAAAGATGAGCCTGTGCGAGATGGAAATGGATATTGCATCAAAGTTTCCAAAGGTATGGGAGAGTTTTGTTCTGAATGTTGCCACTATACATAGAAAATGAGATCAATATTGTGTCAGCTTTGTAAATGATTCATAATAAAGGTAACTGAAAATACAACTTGAACAACATTGCACTACATTTTTCTGAGGGTATTTTAATTACAAAGAAAGTCTTTAATTTTTTCATTGTTGAAGATAGACTTAGTACCAGCCCCTGTAAGGTTAAAAAATGGTATTTGTAGCAGGTTTAAGGGCCATGTGGGAAGATGTCCATTTTTTAGTACATGGCAACAGTTTTAAGAGTATGCTAATAATAAAATCTGTCTACTGCTAGCCCATAAAATAACAATGTGCTTTCTTCTGTCAGGTGAAGTTGGACTCCTTGTTTGCAAAATCACACAACTTACACCCTTTAGTGGCTATGCTGGAGCAACTACTCAGACTGAGAAGAAAAAACTGAGAGATGTCTTTAAGAAAGGAGACCTCTATCTCAATAGTGGAGATCTCTTAAAGATTGACCATGAAAATTTCATCTACTTCCATGACAGAGTTGGAGATACTTTCCGGTTGGTTTCTTTGAATTATTGAACCAAAAACAAACACATGCACAATTTGGCTTACTCCTAAATTGGAATTGCATTCTACTTTGGCTATGATGCTCCATTTCCTTCTATCTCTTGGCACACCAGTTCAGCCTTCTATATTCCCAGAAAATAAGGAACAAAACACAGGAAGTGTCACTCTGCAATGCACAGATACCTTAGTTGAGCAACACCAGATGAGAAAAAGGCAGAAAACCTGTGCCCAATTTTTGGTAGCCTAACAGTCCATCCAATTTCTCTCACTTATCCTCAGTTATTACCAGACAGTCACAGAACAGCCAGGGATTTTCACACTGTTTCCAATCATGGGGCCTTTCTTCAGATAAAGTCAAATGCAAACTAAAGTTGAACTGATCTAGTTGAACAGGAGGTGAGGGGTAGGGGTTCTGAGCCCACATGTTTTCCTCCATCCCACTCTCCATCCCTAACCAGGTGGTCTCCTACAGAAACCTAAGTCAGCACCATGAATTTTGAAAGTCATTATCCTAAGACTATAAAAGTAAATCCCAACAACAGCATGGTCCTCCATCCTCATGACTCTTCGGTTGAATCAGATTCCTTCCTGTGTAATCTCCCTGAGGCCAGGCCCTATGCCAGCTGGTTCCCTAGCACCAGCACCACCACCTAGCACAGTGCTTAACATGCATGATTACTCTTTGCATGAATGAATGAGGAAAGGATAGAAGCTGTCTGGCTATAGTAGGAAGAGCAAGAATATGAATGTGGAAAACCAAGCTCCTAGGCTTGCCTCTACACCTGACCAGCTGTGCTATTAAGGCAGGTAACCCTTCTTAACCCCAATGCCTTCACCCATGAAATCAGGGTTTCCAGTAGTCCTCAGGGTTCCATGACTCAGGATCCATACCGTGATTTTATGCTACCTTCATGTTACTAAAAAGATAAATCTGGGAAATCTAAAGAATTTTTAAACATAAGACAAATTTTAACTCTTTATTAGGTGGACAGGTAGCAATTGCTTGGGCACTAACATTATCATCTCCCTGCAAATAAAGTATATCTCCTAGGAAAGTCTTTCCCATTGCCATGAGACCCTGAAATACAAGGATGAAATTCTATTAAATTGAAATAAATAGCAACCGAAGTTAGTAAGGAAAGTGAGCGATCTAAACACAACAAAAACTCATAGAGATTTATTTTTCATCTCCTGGGCCTCTCTTCGGCCAAACCTGTATTTCAACGTGAGAACAACATCATTCTTTGTATCATGTTTCATGTCATGAGATTGGAATTTCACATTTTATTATTTAGTCCTAGGCCTTTGTTTTTTGTGTCTCAAACAAGATCCCTCTCCCATGACTATGTTGAGGGGACTTGGGGCAAGAGATGGGAAAATGAGTGCAGATACCCTACAGAGGTCTGGGGGAAACACCACCTGCTCTGTCATCGCAGCCTGGGCTGGGGACCAGCAGGAACTTGCACTAACTTTGCCTTTTCTTCCAGCTGGAAAGGGGAAAATGTGGCCACCACTGAAGTCGCTGATATAGTCGGACTGGTAGATTTTGTCCAAGAAGTAAATGTTTACGGAGTGTCTGTGCCAGGTATGCATAAAATATCTTATGTCTATGCCTAAACCCATATAATAACTGAACATAATTTTAAACCCAGGGCAAAGTTTGTCATCGCTCTTGCCTGCCAGCTAGATTGTCAAACAACTCTTTCAGCCACCTGGAAGTAAAGGATTGATGTCTGGTTTACATTCCATTATAAATCAGCCAAGTCAGTACATCTAAAACTGGCCTTCTGTGGTTCAGCGCCCCAGCTGTTCTTGGGCTCTCAGACAACCCAGATCTCTCCAAGATGCAGGGTCCCACGCTGCATTTGGTATACCTCGGGAAAAGATGTGTCAGACTTGACAGCTGGGAAATGGTATTTGGAATTGGGAGTCACAAATAAAAACAAGTATAGTTGCTAGGAGAAAAAACTGAAAAGGAGCTGACTTGCCAAACTTCTTTTAAAACCTGTGCTTGACCCCAGCCTACCTCAGTGAGCTTCAGAATCATCACACGGTGTCACCAAGCCTTCATCTGCAGATCCACTTGCCAGCAGAGTGGGGAGTGCTGAGGTCTGACTTTGAGTCCTGCTGGCTGTTTGACTTCAGGCAAATCACTAAAATTAGGGGTAATACCAGCCCTGCACTTGAGATTGTCAAGAAAACTCATTCAATTACATAAATACTAAACACATATTTACCAGATATATACCTGAGTGTTGTCATGAGAAGAAAGCATTTTAATTATACATGACAGAGGATTAAAACATCCAAATCACTGTCTAAATATAGGTGCTACGGGATATTATTAGCACTCAGTATTTGGAATTCTCAACTATTTTCAAAACGGAAATCTCAAAGTCTCTCTTTCCTGAGTTGTGATGGTTTCACATGACCTTGTGCTTTTATTTTTTAAAGAATATTTGAGACTTTCTCTGCCTGTTCCTCTCCTACCCTATGACAATAGCACAATAGAAAGTTCAGCCACAAGACACCTGGGTGGCTCAGTGGTTGAGTGTCTGCCTTTGGCTCAGGTCATGATCCCAGGGTCCTGGGATTGAGTCCCACATCAGGCTCCCCACAGGGGGGCTGCTTCTCCCTCTGCCTGTGTCTCTGCCTCTCTCTGTGTGTCTCTCATGAATAAATAAATAAAATCAGAAAGAAAAGGAAGAAAGAAGAAAGAAAAAGAAAGAAAGAAAGAAAGAAAGAAAGAAAGAAGAAAGAGAAAGAAGAAGAAGAAAGAAGAAAGAAGAAAGAAGAAAGAAAGAAAAAGAAAGAAAAAGAAGAATAAGAAAGAAGAAAGAAAGAAAGAAAGAAAGAAAGAAAGAAAGAAAGGCCACATCTCAGGTCACAGAGTGTGAGGGGTACAGAATGCTTCTTGTGTTGGAATTTGGGCTGAATTAACACAAGGACACATGTCGTGGTTGTCAGCCATCATAGCATGCTGGCCTTTCACAAGGCCCCACCTGAAATCCTGCGTGCACTTCTAAATGCTGAATTTTGGTAACAACACAAAAGGATGGGTATGAGAAGGTGAGAGAATCTGGAGGAATGGAATGGAAGGATCACACCCAGTGCTCTTCAGGGTGGAGTCCTTGGACTAGTAGCAGCATCACTCAAGAGCTTGTTAACAATGTGATTTCTTAGGCCGAACTTGAACCTACTTACTGAATCAGAATCTCTGGGGTGAGGCCTGGGGAGCTGTGTTTTAATAAACCCTCCAGTGATTCTTAAAAACAATGAAATCTGATTTGGGGCTAATAAAAATGTTCTAGAACTAGATATGGGTGATAGTTGTACGATCTTTTGAATGTGCGAAATGCCACTGAATTGTACACTTTAAAACGGTTAAGATGATCAATTTTATGTGTTACCACAGTTTTTTAAAAAATACTAAAGTCAAAAAATAAAAAATAATAATTAATAAATAAATAAATAAATAAATAAATAAATAAATAAATAAAACTAAAGTCTGAGAAGCACTGAAGCCTCATCTGGCCAACCATCAGAATCATCTGAGAAACTTTTAAGTTTTTATTTATTTTTTTTTAATTTTTATTTATTTATGATAGTCACAGAGAGATAGAGAGAGAGGCAGAGACACAGGCAGAGGGAGAAGCAGGCTCCATGCACCGGGAGCCCGACGTGGGATTCGATCCCGGGTCTCCAGGATCACGCTCTGGGCCAAAGGCAGGCGCCAAACCGCTGCGCCACCCAGGGATCCCTAAGTTTTTATTTAAATTCCAGTTAGTGAACGCACAGCATAGTATGAGTCTCAAGTGTACAATATAGTGAATCAATGAGAAACTTTTTAAAGCCCAGATCTAATGGATCAGAACCTCTGGGGTTTGGAACTCAGACTCTTCATGTCTTCTTTTAATCCCCAAGCGATTCTAACAGCCAGTAAGATTTGGGAGTCACCGATCTAGAACAAAAAGAAGAGGAAGCTAACGGTTTTCAAAAGATTGTAAGAAATCAGGTAGAACAAGGAGCAGGTGTGCAACATCAGAGAACAAAATTTAGCCTGACACATCCCCTACAACCAGAGACTAACAACAGAGAAGGCTCCCTCCTGAGGAGGGGAATGCCCCACCAGCTGGGGTGTGTAAAGGAGCTGAATGTCCATGTGAGATCCTGTGAGAATTCTTTTAGCATTGAAAGATTAGAGATGAATTGAGAAGTGTCTCTCAGCTTTCAGATTCTGTGATTCTCAATGCCACACCTGCTGCTGGCTGCCCTGCCCAGCACTCAGCCAGCCCCATTCCAGTGAAATGTGGCAGGTCTATCTAGAATAAGCCAGACTACCAAAGTGGTTCTCAGTAGCAGACAGCTCAGCAAGACCTTCCCACATCTCAACTTTGAACCAGGAAGGTACTCCAAAGTTTGGGTCCAGTTGACTTCTATTAGGTGTCACAACAAAGCCTCCCAACTACTCTCTAGAACATTTTGTTCTCAATAGAACTTTATGCAAGGATGAAAATGTTCTATGTCTGCACTGTCCAGTATGGTAGCCAGTAACCACCACATGGCTGCTAAGCACTTCAAATGTGGCTAGTGCAACTGAGGAATTGAATTTTTTATTAAATTTTAGTATAATTAATTTTAATAGCCAAATGTAACCAGTGGCTACCACCCTGGACAGTGCAGCTCTAGAGAGACTCTGGCCAGAACAACTGTAAACTGGAACCTTCTTCCCTCTGGAGCTGAACTAGTCCCAAACCAACCCCTGGGACCCGGGGCAGAGACCTGAGACCCAACTGACCTATTGGTCTCTCAGTTGGGCATTGCCTCTGTCAGAGCAAGAGGCAAGGAGCCAGTCAGTGCCGAAGATTTCCATTGCATCAGCCTCTGCCTTGATTCTAAAAGAAGCTTATTAGAGACATTTGAAGTTCCTGAGATGGGTGCTTTCGAGAGAGCTACCAAGGATCCCTAGAGAAAGAGGGCCCAGGGCCCTGCCTCTCTCCTTCAGATAAGAGGCAAATTGTATAGAGGTGCATTTCCTTTCTTTTAATGTTTCCTCTGGTTTCCTTTCTTCTTTAGAGCCACGGGTAAACACACCATCACCATGGGAGAGGTTACGAAATCAGGGGCCCAAGTGACATAGGACCGCTCCTTCCGCTCTCTGATTACAGCTAAGTAGTTCAGGAAAGCAGACCTAGCCTCCCGCTGGGTGTGCTGGCTCTGGTAGATGTCTTAATACCTAATTACCACCATTCTTACAAGAAAACAGTGTAGTAATTGTTCTAAACTCCTCCCCACTTACATTGCTTCCTGATGGGAAGGAAAAAGCTGCCCAATCTTCTCTCTCAGTGAAGACACAGCCTCTTTGGAAATAAAGCTTATCAATGGGAAGGTCCGCAGCAGTTCACCCTTGCACCTTCTGTCACCCTCCCCCCCACAGCTTCTCTGAAATGCAGAGAGGCTAACCTATCAAAAATCTTGATTAAAGGCACCTGGGTGGCTCATTCAGTTAAGCCTCTGCCTCCACTCAGATCATGATCCCAGGGTTCTGGGATCAAGTCCCACACTGGGTGCCCTGCTCAGCAGGGAGCCTGCTTCTCCC